>NW_009259238.1:281666-298295 GCF_000687185.1 Egretta garzetta | reverse complement strand
AGATTGAAGCAGGTACTTGAATCTATTCCTGCATCACATGTTTAAATCTTATTGGAACTAAAATCAAACTCCTTGCTTTACTAAGACTTATAAATATAAGCTTAATTACTGAAAGAGTACATTTAACAAAAAGCAGAAGAAACTCAGCAGAGAAAGTCAAAATTAGGGCTTTAAGTAAGCTTAACAGAATAGTAGCGGCATTGCACACACCACTTTTTTTCATAGGCTTGAATCAGACCACGCATGTAATACCTGAAACAAAAATTTTAATTTTAGGAGAAATATGGCAGTTTGCTGATATTTTGGGAAACCATCAGTGTAAGAGTTCATGGAAGATGTGCGAGGAACAATTTAAAGATTAAAAAGACCCAGCAGTGACACTGATAGCACCATTGCAGCACTCGGGGCTCGCTTTGTCCTCTCCCCTGGGAAGCTCTGCACTGCCAGACCCTTTCCTTTCATTGTGCCTCCCCACACTTCGGGTTCCTTTTATATCCTGCCTGTGGTGAGGTTCCACGTTTATATTTCCAAGTCACTTTTTCTTGCAAATAATCTCCATTTCCTCCACCTTCCCTCACTCCATTTTCTCCCCAGCTTGTCTGCTCGACACACTCTGACTTCTCTGGTGACATCATCCTTTCTTTTCTAAACGCAGCCTTCTACATGGCTGGACAGAAGCTGGCAATGTGCGCTGGCAGCCCAGAAGGCCAACCATACCCTGGGCTACATCAGGAGATGCGTGGCCAGCAGGTTGAGGGAGGTGATTCTGCCCCTCTGCTCTGCTCTGGTGAGACCTCCCCTGGAGTACTGCGTCCAGCTCTGGAGCCCTCAGCACAAGGAGGACATGGAACTGTTGGAGCGGGGCCAGAGGAGGGCTACTAAAATGATCCGAGGGCTGGAGCACCTCTCCTATGAGGACAGGCTGGGAGAGTTGGGCTAGTTCAGCCTGGAGAAGAGAAGGCTGTGGGGAGACCTGATTGTGGCCTTCCAGTACCTAAAGGGGGCCTATAGGAAAGATGGGGAAAATCTTTTTAGTAGGGCCAGCTGTGACAGGACAAGGGGTAATGGTTTTAAACTGAAACAGGGTAGGTTTAGACTGGATATAAGGAAGAAATTCTTTACAATGAGGGTGGTGAAACACTGGAAAAGTTGCCCGGAGAGGTGGTGGAGGCCCCATCCCTGGAAACATTCAAGGCCAGGTTGGACGGGGCTGTGAGCAACCTGATCTGGTTAAAGGTGTCCCTGCTCACTGCAGGGGGACTAGACTAGATGACCTCTAGGGGTCCCTTCCAGCCCAAAGCATTCTATGATTCTACAACCACTGTTCTTTCACAGATCTTTGCTGCTTCCTACTCCTTTTTTACCCTATCACAGTGTGCTGCTGGTTTTGCTATTTCTGAGGGTTTCAGATCCTTGTGAGGTGGTTTTGACTTTAAAATACAGACATAACCAATTTAGTCAGACATTTCATTCCGCTCCAGCTGGAGAAAGCCGTGATGAACTGCTGTCACGGTGTCACTCCAGGATGCCCTTAAGGGCTTGTTTGCTAATTTTCCTCTGGTTTACAGTGGTCATGTCATTCACAGGTATGTACAACCATCAGTTATAGCTGATATAAGGCATACCTGAACATGGGGCAGTTATAGCAGGAGAATCTGAGTCCATCACTACTGGAATTCACTGAAGATGTAAATTTTGGATCTGGGCTCTGTGAATTCCCAAACCCTTGTGCCCCAATGACACTTCCCTTTGGTGGTTTCTGGTCGTTGTGACTAAAGCCTACCCTCAAGCACACATATACAGGTCCTGCTGCTTCCAAATGCATCTGGAGGAAGAATTAGTCTCACATCCACAGTGAATTCATTTTCAACACAATTCAAACACATTTTGCTTGCATATGTCCCTTATTACATCCATTATGTCGGCACGTGTCCTTTATTTCTTCCTTCCTTCCTCCAACCTTAGGCTGAATAATGCAAGATGAATCACTGATAAAATGGTATTTTAGGAAAGAATCTGAGAAGCAAACTCAAATTCATTGGATAAAGAGAACAGATTCTGTCTCCTGACAGGATCAATATGGAATTGGTTTCTTTCTAACAGGTAATCTAATCAGTAATGTCACAAAATGGTTAGTAACACATCAGAAACCATCATCTAGAAAGGAAACACATTGTTTAGCAGTGTTGTACCCAGGTATTAAGGGCAGATCATAATTTTTAAGTACATTTCAGTAATCTGGAAGGTACTGTTTAATGAGTTGATGATAGGGCATTCATAGACATGCTCATCTGTTAAATTTACACTAACAGAGAAAGCAAGAACAGCTGCTGAAACACATCTGTACCATTTGGGGGTTGAGGAAGGGCTATTTATTAAAAATAAAGAGGCAAAATATGTACAAATTTGAGGGTATGGTTATGTGTTCATAACTTGGTATTTCAACCCACCAGCAATACAAGTTATTTATTTAACACTGGATGTATTGTATAAGAAATATACATACACACATGCATATATAAATTCTGGCACAATTGCCTTTGTTTTTAAAGGAATTATTTTCTTATTCATGGTTTGTTTTAATTTACTTGCTTGTAAATTATTTTGGCAGGATCTGATGAAATGTAGTAAGGGAAACTATGCATTTCCATGTATGTAAAACAGGAAAATAGTGTGATTGTGGATAAAGAATGTTTTCCATTTTAAGTAGTTTGGTTTTCCTCACTGTTACTAAACCCTTTGTAAATACAAAAGGCATTGTGATCTGAGAGCAATTTGGTGCCAGTGGTGCATTTTAATATTAGAAGCAAATCTTAATAGATTGTCTCTACCACAAAATAGCTTTGAGGCTGTCAAACAGGAGAGCTGAAGATTTCCCTCACCTGAAAATCCTTGGATAGACGAACTTTTTTCGGAGAACTTCAAGAAAACTCAGAATATCAGTGGTGGAAGGGGCTGATCAAGCATACGGCACGTCTCTGATCTCTGGTCTTACTGAAATTGTTGTTGCCGACATGAATTACAGCTTCCTGGAGGCTGCTCTAAGTTACACTGGGATGGTGGGAGTGCATTTATAGCATCATGTTGGTTTGGCTCTTCCTTCCCACTGCGCTTTTCTCAGCTGCCAGACCTTAATTACAGAAAACAATTAATGTTGCCACCACTGCAATGAAATGTGTTCACATGAATTGACTGACAAGTGATGCTGTTTAAAATCAGGTTTTAATATTTTGCTATGGATTTCAAGAGATTTTTTTTATTATCTGGGCAAGTGCAAATAGCCCAATTGCAATAATACAGTGCCTTTGTATATGCTCAGGAACTTGCGGGCTCAAATAGTTGTGTAAATACAGACAAAATACAGACGTTGTCCACAGACACACAGAGAGTAATATATCTTTATTTATAATGTGTATATTTATAGAGTGTGATACACAGATAGATGAGCATTTTTGTGCAGATGTATATCTCCCTTGCTCTCATCTCCCCCTTTTATCTATAAATACAAGTTTTAAAGGAAATAGACTTTGAAAGAGGCAAGAGGCTCTAGTAAAGGTTTTAAATATGTTGAACTCTATTCCTCTTTGAAAGGAGTAGTCAGTCATAGCTCTTGTTTAAAGTCAAGCTAAGAAATGCCTCTGAGGAGAATTTCAAACTCTCTTTCCAAACACCACTAGGCCAAGTATGGTTATTATCTGAATTTAATTCAAATCATATGAACCTTCATAGTTTTTGCCATACTAAAGAATTTTTCCTTTTCAATCTGGCAATCCATTCATCAAGTTATGGGCAGACCCTGCTCACATAAAGGAGTAGTTTTGTGAACTTTATAGATTATAGGGTTTTCCACGTTCAACACACATTTATGATTTATTTTTTTAAAAAAGACACACTAAACAGTCCCATAACTGCATAATAACAGTATATCACCATGCAATTAGCCTTGTGTGAGTCATAAATGAGAGAAAAAAGAAAACAGAAGTTTGGAGAATTATCCTTAAATTGCTGTATCTAGAAAAACATTTCAGCCCTTCCAGCAGAGCTTGCACTCTCCATAGACCCTCTCCTTCCCCGTCTCCTGCTCAGTCCAAGAGCTGGTTTGCCTGGATGAACACAGGTGGTTCCCCACAGTCCTGAGTCCTCGTTCTGTCTTGGATACTCTCTGAGGACAAGTGTCCTCAATTCTCCAGTATTTTGCAAGGGGATAAGAGTAGTAATTACACACTGTGGTCCTGTCAGGCTGAATCAATGTCTTCTCAGTGCCCGAGACATGTAAAATGCCATATAAAAATGTGAAATAATATTACTTCCTAACCATACAGCCAGAATTTACACTATCTGGAGGAAAGATGATGGGGGATAATTACAGCCTGAACTTATAAAATGAGGTACTCAAGAAGGGCACAGTCAGCAGAACAGCAGCCACATCCAGGGTCTCCAAAGACCTCTGTGTTTATGGGCACTCCATGGTTAGAGGTCCTGGAAATTTTCCAGACCTGTTCACTCCACCTCTACAGGTATGTAGAATATTTTCGATTAATACTCCTTGCTTGGAAAGTATGTTGAAAATGCTTTCTCAGCACACTGTGTATCCACAACCTATTCTATGGATTTTCCTATTGCTCCTCTCCACACAACTGTGGCTGCGTCTGCTGGGCTTTCAGGGCTTTGGCATCGCAGTTGGGTGCTCCTCCAGCACTTTGTTCTGCCCACTGCCCTTTTCAGTGCTCTGTGAGCCTTCTTACTTTTGATTGTTGTCATATGTGTTGGTCTGGATTCATACCCTCTCATTAATTCCCAGTTCAGCATTTTTATACTGCTGTTCCAGTGGAACCAGGGTTATCCAGTTTCTAGGAAACAGCTATTATTTATCACTTTGGATTCTGCCTATATTGCCATATTTCAGAATAGTTTTCATCCATGTTATATTTCACTGAGTGGATGTTTTAATAAAAATAATTTAAAAATTATTGTCGCATCATAGCAACACCCACAGCAACACAACAAGATACATGGTTAGCTTGTATGTGCCAGAGAGTTGAAAAACATGCACAAATTGCAATATATTGACAGTAAGGGTAACCAAATGCAAAAAACCCCAACAAACCAAACCCTATATAAGGACTGAAGTGAAAACCTTGGAACTGAATTTGACCAACAGACTTCAGAGAAGCTCAGATCAGAGTGGGCTGCTCAAACCTCTCCCTGTTATAAGCCGTGTGCTAGTCTGATCTCTCTGCAGCTTTCTGGCTTCATGTTTTTATAGCCAGCTTGGGAGTTTAGGCATCCGAATACCATTAAAACGGATAGTCATTCTGCATCCTCTGGCCTCACAGTTCCATCTTGATGTTGTTTATGATAAAGTAATAATCTTCTGTTTGGAGGTATTCCTCCTTCCGTCACAAAGCAATGACTTAACATGTCTATCTATAGTCTAGTGTGGCATTTTTCTAATAAAAGAACAGCAATACTGTGAAAATAGTCACGATACACATTTGCTAAATTATTTACATTAACCTTTTCTCAATAAATGGCTTTTCTCAATAAATGGACTAAATACCAGCAAAAATGACGTGCCCAAGAAGGATTTTAAGAGGCAATAATTTTTTTGCATTAGTCCCACAAGAAAATCACCTGGGACCCAGCAGTACATGACTGTTCAAAATGTTTCTTATTAAATTTGCCTGACATAGATTTAGCATAAACTAAAATTTGGCTTTATAGGTATTTTATAAACTTCTCAGTGGAAAGCCTGAAAGCTGACATTTGATAATGGCTAAATTCCTGTTTAAAAAGGAGCTGAAGGGTCATAACCTGGGCAATTATCTAAGAGCTGGCAGTACTTCTTTTTGTCTTTCATAGAAGCATAGTTGGAAAGAACAGTATGTTTAACACTATTTTATACAATGAGCCTTCTCATTTCATTGAAGTCAAGGGATATAAAGAGTGGATCTTATGGGCCAGGGTGAGTTTGCCTGCTTCAGGGATACAACAATCAGTGTTTTGTAAAAGGCGCCATTTTGCATCCTTCCATACATCCTTGGAGAAGATTAGTACTGTAGGATGTATGAGCATATAGTCAGCCCAGGGCTAAGGCTGCCCAGGTGGTCAGACCCTTGTTACAGGCCAGTGGGAACGCTGGTCGGTTCACCAGTTCATTAAGCCTCCAATATCAGAACTAAATGAAACTTGCTATAGCCCTGCACAATTTTCCTCTGCTTAAAACATTCTGTTGAAGAAGGAAAGCAATGAGACATTCTTTCGACAAAGAACCAGAGCCAACCAATTTTTTTTAACATTCTGGAAATGGACTTTAATACGCATTAAGCACAATTGTACCAAAAACTTCAGGAGATGTTCCAGATTATCTCCTGGAAACAACCTTTGGGATAAGATCCAGCATATATTATCAAACATTTTATCATATTGCAATCTCCCTATTAGTTTAGGTTCTGCATTCCTTGATGATGTCTGTGAATACTTATACCACTATTTTGTTTAAAGCAAGTTTCAGTTCAGGGAAAATCTGAATTTGCTTTTGCTTTTGTTTCTTAGGCCCCCAGAATTTGGTAATTCATTGTGAAACAGAATTTTGGCAGCTAGAACTTGATTACATAATGAACAGTGCTCTTACACTCTACAGACATTTCCAATACTTCACTAGGTGCAAACACTGTATGCACATGGTACCATAACAGTGCAACCATTGTGTACTTTGAATGCATACTTCATTTGGAAAAAAAGAAAAAAGATACTTTTTTCATAAATATTTTCTTCTTTATCAAGTTTATTCACGTGTATGAACCCCCTATGTGAATTCTAGTTACACAGATAGAAATGTTAATATAAGTTCTTTTATTGTTCCTCTTGCTGTAGTATCAGAATGTTATTGTTCCTCTTGCTGTAGTATCAGAATGTTTCACTATCTTTAACATATTTATCATGAGAGCACCCATGGAAATTAAAGCAGTTAGAAACCTTTATCCTGTTTGGGCAGCAACAAAGGATAAATTAAAATGTATGCAAAACCTTCCAGCTAGTTCTGAATTAGGCATCTGTGCTTCTCATAGTGTGTGGGAAGAGTGAAGAAGGCATCCCCTGATGCCACCCGAGCAGGCAGTTCCCAAAGCAAGACTGGCACGGACTGGAAAGGGAGAAACCAAGAGCAGGGTCTCCCTGTGCATTACAGAGAAACCAAGAGCAGGGTCTTCCCATGCTTTTCATGTTCATGGTTGTGACAGAGGAGCAGAGTGGCTGAGTCGTGCCAGGCCGGAGTTTCTGCCCCTGAACAGAGATGGAGTAGGAGAGGAGGAGAGATGGACTCCGGATAAAATAATTATACACCAGTCATACTCAGGAGAAATTAATGGAAGATAATGAAAGTGGCATTAAACCTATTATTATCTTTAGCTGTTTACATGTCTTTTCAAGTGTAGTTCTCTAGTTGGTATATTTTAGTAGGGAATGTTTGAATACAGAGTCGTTATTGTAATGGAGTTTGCTAGAATTCTTATAGCAATTGGTTTTCCTCCACCTTGATTTTTCAATACCGATCCCACCATTCTAAGGGAAGAAACCATGCAAAATGCTTATTGTTAAAAGACAACAGGCTGATTCAGTCTGTTGGAACTGCAGTAGATTATATTTAACTAAAGCTGGTAAGTTAATACACCTTATGTAGTAGAACAAAAAAAAAAAAAAAACAGGAAGAAATTATTTGCTCATTTTCTTTTCCCCAAATTCCAGCTTTGGAAATAATATATTAAAGCAATCATTGTACTTTTGGGGTTTATTTTAGCATAGCCTGTACTGAGTACAACTTATTGAAAAGGAAAGAAAACCAAAAAGGGTTAAAGCTGATCTGACCTACACCAATAAAAAAAGCTAGACAATCAGTAAAATTCTGGTAGTATTGAGATCAATATTAAATCTCTCCATTACTTCAGGCTTTATTCTGAACTTTTGTTGCTTAGTTTAATGCTAAATCTTCATTACAGAGTGCTCATAAGGGTGTCACAATAATCTATATTGGTAGAATAGATACTTGCATCTATAAAACATATAGTGTGTGTATATATAGGTAAGGACGCTATACAGAAGTTGCAAAGTATGTTGTGTTTCATTAGAAACTGGGAGGAATAACAAAGAAAGCGTTACCTAGTGAGCTGTCTCGAGATATAAATAGCTCTTGCTGAAAATATAATAAAGGCTGTGTTGTGTGATCATGTGCTTGGATCAATCAGGATATGACCAGGTAAGCAACTCCATTATATATATAAAGAATTATGAAATACATACTTCAGAATCTCTCTATATGTATAAAAATCATTTTTTTTGTATACTTATGCTAAAAATAACTTTTGCCACTTCTTTATAAGGAGAAACAGTACAAGAGAACACACTGAATTGCTGAGTGTTATGTGTCACTAGTAATATTTTTGTTCATTCATCAAAATGTAAAACTATCATACCTAGTAGTTTTAAGCACTCAGATTATATATGTTAATTATTAAACACTGGTATTTCATTTAATTTTGAATTAAATAGGAATGATTTTTGGATCAGAACGTATTCTGTCAATCTGAGCAATTTTATTTAAAGACTGAAAAATTATATACTTTATTTTCCTTGGATTTGTATTTCAGTATAATCACTTGACACTGTGGTGTTAGGTCCAGGTGTGAGCAAAATCTGAAGAACATCCTACTGTAGAAAGTCTCATCTCATTTCACCTTTTTTTGGATCCTGTAATTGCAGAACACTGCAGCAGCTCTTCCGCTAGCTCGGATGTGCCTCCTGGTACGCTGTAAGGCAGAACTAAACTTCCACTCATTTTCTACTTAGATCTCTCCCAGCTCCAACATAACACATTGTGCAGGCGAGTGGAGAGAGAAATTTCGTTCTGAACCTCTAGTCAACTAGTAGACATGATTCATAATTGGCACCATGTATATAATAAATAATTTTCACAAGCTGTAAAAATTAGAATTTAATTCATCTTCCCTCCTAAATAGGTGCCTTGAAATTAGTTGGGGGTAGGGTGTTCTCAATCTGTCTTCAGGACATGCATTTTGGGGCTCGGATCTGAAATTTCAGTTTGAGCTGTCTACAGGTCTACTGCAGCCTTCCAGGAGAGCTTATGCTTTTCCTTTCCTGCAAACTGGCCATGTGGCCCTGAGCCAAGGTTTCCTTGCTAGGGACTGAATAAGCCTTTCAGACACTCTTGGCAGACCTCACAGTAATATGCACGTGTACCAAGAGGAAGAAATAATCATGAGGACATGAGGCAGATGAATGGAGCTGTGGGCAAGTTTTAGTCCCTAGCTTCACAAGTTCCTTGATAATTTCCCAAGCAATTAAGTGAGTGTAAGACCTGACCACTGATTTTCCTCCCTCCTCTTTGACCAAGGCTATTTTCTCTGCTGTCTTACTATTCTTTGCTGAAGTTACTTGCAATCCTACCCCTCCACAGGCTGTTTTTGTACCAGTCTGCCTGCTGAGTCCCTTGCTGTAGCAGCCTCAGGCTCCCTGGGGACAAAGTCCTTGAAATCTTATCCCATCCTTTCCTGTTATTCAGAGCTCATTTTGTTATAGTATATCGGGTCCCTCTTCCAAACCAAGCCTTTTAGGTAGTTCCACAATTCATGCCAAGCAGCATCTCTTAAAAGAAAAGCAGATGCTTAAAAATAGGTCCTCATTACTGTACCTTTAGCCATCTTTCTGTCCTGCTGGATGTCTGTGTAACAGAAGAGTTATGTTAAACAAATATAGGCTCCACATATTCAAGGTCATGTTGGTTAGCTCTTTTCTAATTACGTAGTCTGTTGCTGGACAGGGTTTGCATGTGCAACAGAGGAAAAGTGTCTTGATTTGTTAATACTCAAATAATTTTGTGTGGTTGTGGAAAGAAAAGGAAATTAACCAAGTATGGCTTTAATAATGTTAACTAAATGCCCATGAGAACAATCTGGAGCTGTAAAAAGTTCTGACTACTAGTGTTGTTTAGCTGTGTTTGGGAATATATTTTTGATTAAACTTTGCTGTGTCAGTAATACACCTATAGCGGATGTTTGCTGATGACAGCTCAGGACCTATGAGAGTCCTGGACCTGGAAAACATTTCAAAAGCTTGGAGCTTTGGAGAAAAGAGAAGAATTTGAAAATGCATGCAAGAACAAGAGATCTCACTGCAATTGTATCTCTGTTCCTGTCAGGCTAGACATGCATAAACTTGCTTTAGTGTTTAGCGCACACCTCAGTATATCTGTAACGTGCACTTCAGCAGTGAGCAAGGCACGGGGGTTGATGCAGTATGCCCATCTCATGCCATGCAGAGTTCAGCTGTGCTACCGTCATTTCTAGAAAGACATTGTTAGTGGTTACTCAGCAATCTCTGTGCTGTGCAAATACTATTTGGAGACATAAACACATTCTCCAGTTGAGATCCCAGTGGGAAAAATGACATGACCAAATCTAAGTCCCAGCCTGAACTGAATATTCAGCCCGTTAACTGCATCAGCAGCGGCCTGTGATGCAGGTTTGTAAAGTATACAGTAACCCTCCAGCCAAGACTTCCTCTACAGAAGTACCCCAACTTTTCCCTCTGTCCCAAACAATACCATTTTTTTCCCAATATGTAATTACATTCTGTTTATCAAGTCTTACCATGCTATTGTTTTAAACAGTGGTATATCTATAAATAATCAGTGGTATAATGGGTCTTTTCATTCCCGTTTCTTCTTTTTTCTGGGGTTCTTGAATATGCATAGGTGGCTGCTTATGTGACACATCCAGCCACTAATTTAAAAGTGGGTGTTTTGCTTTTATTTCTATACTTAAATTCTTTTAACACTAGAAAGTTTTCTTACAATAAGATACAACTGAAAACAGTTATGAAACATCTTAAATGTCTACACAGTGAATTTGACCAAAAGCTCTCTTGTTTCCTCCTAGATTTTTATGTCTATCAATTAAATTTACTATACAGTAATGAAACATGCAGGATCCAAACTGACCCAGGATTTACTTTAACGGATCATTAACTTGTCAAGTTTCCCCTTCTTTCTCCCTCCTGATATTTTCTTGTCTTACCAGAATTCTCGTTATCCCAGCTATTAATCCATTTATTAACTTTGGACAAGGATGTATTTCATTAATGAACACTTAAAAATTAATGATCACACAAATTAAAAGTCTGCTGTAAAATAATAGAATACAAACAGGCTCTTTAGGATAACCATTTTATTTACACTCCAAATGAATGGCACAGGGACAGTGGCTCAGACTGGTCGCAAAATCATAGTCATTCAGAAGTCAGTACCAACCATTTAAAGTTTTCTCCTGACTTCAGTAGTAGATTTACAGATTTCAGTCTTACAATTATTACAAATTTATCTTTCCATAATGTTACTTTAGAGATAATATTGTAGATGAACCAAAACCAGTAACTTCCATAAAAATGCTGGCTGTGCTTTTCACTCTTGTAGGCTTCAAAGGAAGAAATTTGAATTGCAGTTCTGTTGGAATAAAACACTGAAGGCAGTGTAGCTACTGACAAACTCCCATTTTGTCCCTAGTTTTCCTAGAAAGTATGCTCAGATATTCAGGACCTAGTTTTCCTAGAAAGTATGACTGAATGTTTAGGACCTAGCACTGCTGAATGTTTGGGAAATATTATGTAATAGGAATCACACTAGTACTGCCTGTTCAGATACCAACCCACAGTATGTGTGCAAAACAGGGGAAAATCACTACACCAGACAAGTGAAATAACTTGTGGTTTTATCAAATCATATATTTATAATCTTTAAATAATCAATTTATTTACCCTTTTCTGTAAACATTTACCAGAAGATACTAGCAGGAAAATAGACGAATTGACTCTCCCTCTCTCCCCCCTTTCTTATGGCTGTGCTGTTCATCGTACCTGCTGTGAGACAGCAATGTCCCAGAACAGTTACCTGAGAGTCAATAGTTCTGTGTTAGCCACATTTCAGGAGAATCAGGCAGACTTTTTTTCTCTTCTCTAATTTGATCTATTCATAAAAGTGTTACTGTTAAGGATTTGGGGTTTGCACATATGTTAGCATTCATATCAATTTACATCACAAATTATTATCACTCTTGCTCACACAATATCAGCCCCCCAGTTATAAATATTTAATTAAATAAAAAATAAATAAATATTTAATTAAAGAATGTACCTTGCTATTTTGCATTCATGACAGTTGTATATATCTGTGTTATACTGCAAACGGATACCAAGTGACTTCATTTCATGCTTGTCTGATGAGACTTGGAAGGAGCCATGCAAACTGGGTGGTTTCGGGTTTCCTGGAGCTTGAGTACCGAACTCTGTGGAAATGTCAGAGAACTAGTATCTACATATTGGTGTGCTCATTCCAATCTAAGAAATTCTTTTGTCATAAAATTTGCTAATTTGATTGATTTTGGAATTAATTGATTAATTTAATTTGCTGTGGATTTGATCTCTTCTTGAGTAGAAGGATTCTTCTGGCTGCTACAGTCAGTAGACCTACAACATCCTGATGTGTCCTGACTTCATGCCAGAGCGAGATCTGGGTACAGACAATTTTTTTCACAGTATTTTGGATTCCATGGAAAGGAAGCCCCAGCATGTTTCATAAGTGTGCCACAGTATGATCTGGCCAAGTCCCTAGTCTGACTTATTGGAGAACAAGTCTCCATGCAGAGAACATGGCAGAGCACCCTCAGCTATTCAGCATAGACAAAGACTACATCATCTAGTGTTGACAGCAATACTTAAAACACATGATATAGTATTGGCTGTGCATGAAGCACTGTTATACCAGCCACAGCAAGAGGAAGTTATACAAAACTTGCATAGTTTATCTCCCTTTGCGCAGAATAGCTTTTTTCTAGCAGATGTTCCCCACCTTTCTGACCAATAATAAATAGCTGGAAAGTGTGTCTTGATCCAGGGTATCTTTCTAGTGTATCTTCTAAATCATTCACACCTACACTGTTGCTACTTTTCTTTTACCTTATGTGGATATTCACTCAATCACACACGGGTTTTGTATTTCTAACAAGGCATATTAATCTTACGAACATCTGAATTTGCGGGATCCAGTAGCTTCCCTTGGTATTGGTTTTATGTGAATGCCTCTAATAAATTCCATCTATAAGCTTCACTCTATTCTTATTATACCTATATCTTGGAGTTAGCCTTCTAATGAACGTGAAACTACCTCAGCAAATCCATGACCTAAAAATGACCTGCAGTCATCTTGTAAGCTTTTGTGCTGAACCACATCACAAGTTATTCTCCCTTTCCAACAACTTATAGACCAGTGGGAATAAGCAAAGCACTTTTTCCCATAATCCCTCACATACAGGCTGGAGGCAAGCAATCTCAAAAGGGTCCAAGGTTTCAATGCTTTCATCTTGAGGCAACACAGAACTACTTAAAAGCTGCATTTCTCTCTTGCTCGTTTTATTCATTTTGGGATTTTAATGCAAATTCCTGGCATCATTTCAAAGCATGTTCTTTAAGTTAATAAAATTATAATATGAAAAGGAAAATAATAGTGTATTCTTAGTGCTATAGCTCCATTGTGCAGATTGGTGGGCAGACCTTCTGCCAGGTCACCTTTGTTACATTTAATAGCAATCATAGATCTCAAAATCTAATGCAATCTGTAGAAAATTAAGAGAAATAAGACCAGTAAATTTTAGTTTTTATTTTCTTCGAAGGTATTCACTCTCTCTTGGAATAAACAAAAGAAACAATAAGAAGAATGTTGCAACATGTTTACCAAAGTTAGGAGGCCTGAGTTTGGGATTCAAAGGTGGCAGTCTGGAAAACAGTGCTATTTTTCTCATCTAAAGCCTTATGGAACTCTACTGCCTTTCTGAACAAGGTAGTGGCACCATGTACATTGTGGATAACAGCAGTACCAACTCATCTCCAAGCATCTTCAGTGTTAATGCAGGTGATGTTATGATGTTCAAACCTCTGGTCATTGACATAAGACATAGTGTAATAGCTAAATGCTTCTCTAGATGTCTGATTCAGATGAGAAAGTACACTGTTTTTCTTTAGTCCTTGATCTTTGCTACTACTTTTCTGATAGATTCAAAACACCTATTTACAGAGCCTGCATTAGAGCACCTAAACCAGAAAGGGATATTTGTTGCTGCTTCTCACCACTAGACTCTTCCGGAAAGGATTCCTCAGCATGAGGAAACAGCTAAATACCTTTTAGAACCACCTCAAAAAACCCAGAGAAATACGGGATTATTAGACAACTTCATCTTTTTCTCTCCTTGATGTGTTTTCAGAGATGAGCTCATCATTTCTTAATTCTTCGCTCACTCCCCTCAGGCTCAAAAGTCCTTGATACCTATATGAGAGCAACTAAGGATGCTAATTTTGCTTTTTGTCTATTAATAACCTTGGATCTACCAAGCTCTTAAGGCCTTGTAATTTCAATAACTTTTCTTCAACAGCAGATAAAAAGAGAACAATAAAGTCCTAATTTGAGAGTCAACCTTTCTAAGATTAAAGGAAAAATAAAACCATATGATTAAATTGTCAAAATGTTTCTGCACAATGGATAACTATTGCGATACTCAAGTTAACACTTAATCTTCTTTCATCTTTCTCCATATCATCACCTGTACTACTGCCAGGGTGTAAATTTTTCTTGGAGTGTTTGGATTTTTGTACCAGAATTGGTTTTATTTATTTACTGGGTGAAATATCCTCAAAGGTCACTTGTCATCATTAATACAATTTGCAGCAATCTGATGGCTTCTTCCCTAGGAGTTTAACTCTCTTTGTTGCCTTGCTGGTGATTAAATAATTTTAGAAATAGAAAAAGCTAAAATATTAGAATGAATCTGAAAATTCTAGCCTTTGGGGGTAGATCTGTCCTGTGACCTTTAACTTTTTAGGTGCTAAATAGTAAGAAAAGATGATGTTAAAAATTTTAGCTGGTGTAGCACTTAGAATATCGTACGTACTAGAACAACAGAACAACCAAGCCCTGCTGCATTGTAGATATCCAGTGAAGCATGCAAATAATTTAGTTTCTGCAATTTACCAAAGTTAAATAAGATTTTCTCCTAATAGATGGAACACCTGTTGGTTTTGCCTAAAATAGAGATTAGTATTCCTTTCATTTAATTTTTCTTTCAATGGTTATTTAATTTGTGAAATTAATTTATGATCCGCTAGGCCTTATTTGTATTACATTATTCTTTATTTATTGATTGATCCATGTGGTTAGGATTTAGGTAAAGTTTTTTCAGCATATTATTGTGAACGCCTGCTTTTCCTGGGATGCTCATGGTCCCAGCTGAGTTGAGAGGTACGCCAATTCGTGTTTCTAAGAGGCTAGTGGCTAGAAAAAACACCAGGATAACAAAATCCTCTGAAATAATCTGGAGGAAGGATTTGCCTCCTACTAGTCAGGTTCTTTTAAAGACTATTTTTACAGTAGTTTGTATACATAAAGGAAGAAAAAATTGCTTTTTCCTTTAACTTCAGAGGGAGTCTGTCTACCCTCAACTTCTTTTTTGGAGGCTAGAAAGCATCTCTCCAGCCACAGTACTGAAGAAATTCCAATAGCCATAATTAAGTAATAATCCCATCAATTGTGCTGATTTCTCAAGCACTAGGTACAAAAGCATCTGAATTGGTCATGGGTCCCAACAGCTGTAACGAGAAAAATATTTGAAATGTTACATTTTTAGCATAATTTTCACAGCAATACAGAAAATATCTTCTTCCTGGCCCCCACATGATGCAAATCTGCTTTGTACCATAGAAGTCTCTGAAGTTTCATGGAACTGAGGCCTTAGATGTCCCCAATAAGTGTGGTTATGAGGGTCTGCATGTCCCACCGCCTCAAGGTAAACTTACTGGAAGTGGCACATTTTGTATCTTGTAGGACCGAGTAGCAGACATGAGGACATGCTCACTTGGCACATTGTGAGCAGGTGTGAACTCACTTTACCCATGGTCTGAGCTGACTAAATGCCACATAGCTGTGGTTAGCATGGCACTGAGCCTGTATTGACACCGTGGGGAGAGGCAAAACACGCTACCTCTGCTCGGCGAGCATTGTCATAGCTTTGGGCAGCTTGCAACATGGGCACAATAAAGTGGTGGTTTTAAGGTCTCATGGCGCTAAGAGTAAGACCTCAACATATAATACCTTTGCTTTCTGGCATTGTCCTTCCAAAGGCTTTTGTCCCCAGCTTAGCTGTGCACAAGTTTGTTGCAGGAGGGAGGAACAAGGAGACTTTCTCTGCTATCTCAGGAGCTGACGTGCAGCATGGGGTCATCCCTCTCCACCCAGGTTAAATCTACTTCTGGCCCTGCAAGAGCCTCATGTAAGGGCTGAGTTGAGGTAAACTTTGCATTTCCACTCCATTTGGTTGGAGTTGAGCACGGTCTGAGCTCCATTGTACCAACCCTCCCAGAGCATTTGAGCTCAGAAGTAAGGATGAAATTTCAGGGCTGCCAAACATTTTTAGAGCACCTGGGTGTCAAAATTCCTCTGAAAACTGTAGTTCAAATTTCTGTATTGCCTAGAAATTTTGAAACTACTTTTGTAATATAAGTGATTTACTCTGTAGG
>NW_009259238.1:273193-281470 GCF_000687185.1 Egretta garzetta | reverse complement strand
TAGGGAAAAAGAGCTGACTCCCTTATATATCTATATTCTAAAATTCTTTAATAATGACGTCTAGAGAGCTGAACCTTCAAATAGAATATTGGTGTGTTAGTGTGTGTGAAAAGCCAATAGCTCTTTTCTCACCTATGTGCATCATCAGGACTGTTTCTACAAGAAAGAGAATATGCTTTCAATTATTGCTCTCATCTCCCATGTGGGCAAGGGAGTGGGAGAAGTTTGCTCTTACACATAAACCGTTGGACTTGTAGTCTCATAAAATTCAATATTTACAGAATTCATCCTGTAAATCAGAGCAATTTGTTCGGTTCTGTGCTATACATTATTACATTTGCAATAGTTCATTTCTTCCTTCTATATATTTTCCTATAGTCCCATGCGCCACTGGGGAAGCTTGAACCTGAAAAAATGTACAGGGGAATATAAATGATCTGCCCTTTTCCAGCTGACTAATGTGAGCCATAAAACACTTTATAATACAAAGGAGACTTAACATCTGGTCAAATTTACTCATCATAAACACACCTGAATGAAAAGTAATTCTTGTTCTGTGGAGTAGAGCCAAATGAATGAAGGACTAAGACAGACATTTCATGTTGTTATATGCAAGAGCTCTCTTCTTGCATTCCAATGGCTAAATTAGAGGTAACTTGATAGTAAAATATGCAGGTAGCATCAGGACACATCATATATTCTTTTATTCTGAAACCTTTCATTAATTAAAAATGAAATCTAATTGCAAATACCCCATTCTTTTTTTAAAATGTCAAAAATTGATGTTTTTCAATGTCATTGTCAAGTCAGCCCAATAACAAAAATCTATGCTTCAACAACTTTCTGTTTGGGGGGGAAAAAAAAAAGGCAATATTAGAGATGGCTAAATCTGACATATTAGCCTTACTATCTTAATGGCTTTTATGGTGGCTTTCCTGGTGGTGTTAGTTGTCCCACTGCAAAAGTACAGTGCTAGATGACAAACTTTTCTCCTTTTCCTAAATCTTTTCCCCGGGCTGTTGGCTGACAGCTCACCAGCACCGCCCTCTGTGCTCAGAGAAGGCAAACAGAAGCAAACAGGCTCAGCCATCAGCAGTGGCTGTGCCCAGGAGGGAAGGGTCCCTTCATGTAGGGTTTTGTAGCCCCTCCAAGAAGGGAGCTGGAGATGCCCTTCATGGGGGAAGAGGGCTGCCGAGAGGATGCTCAGAGCTTGCTGCTGCGGTTGGTGGTTGGTCCCCTGCGGTCGATCTCTGGCTTTCGAGGATTTGATCTTGTAATGCTGCTGGGTGAAACTCATCCGTGTGCTTTAGCAAAACTCAGCTTCTGTAATTGGTACAGCTATATTAAGTGGTGATTATGTCTGGGGATAAAGAAAAAGAAAGAGAAACCACTTTTTCTATTTTGGTCTCTTGAGATATCCTGCTGGACTCAGGTTCTCCTGGCGTAATTCATGCTGTTCATGAGCAGCCCTGCTGAATTCATTGGGACTGTTTGCAAACTAATGTACTACTCAGCATGAGTAAACATGCCCATGTCTGGCCTTATATAAATACAAATCAGCCTGGAGACTGTAAAGTAAATACAAACAAAATTCTTTTACTCCAGCCCAGGAGCAAGAAGAGGAATGGAGGATGGTTCATCTGTTTTCTTTCCTCCCTCTTAGCATAGGAAATGGCCAATATATAAATACCCTTCTGGAGTTTACAGTGTGTTATATAGCGCCTGTTTCTACTAAACCCTGAGTCTACACTAGCAAGAAAGACCTTATCGTTCTTCAAAGAAAGGTTACATGTCTGCTGCTATAACCTGAATTTCTTCCTGCCCCTCCTGAGAATCACTGCTGGCATTTGAATCCCCTGTGCAGGCAACTGTGCTGCTGATGCATCTTTACTGTAACAACACCATTAGGTCTGGTTCTCCCCGCCCTGCTTTCATCAGCTGCCTTTTGTCATTCTGATCATAAACTCCAGGGACAGGGGCTTTAGTCTGTGTTTAGCAAGCTGGCATCATGCAGATTTGGTCTGTGACTGAAACTTAGGATTATGCAAGTAACACATCTAAAATTCAAACCCCTAATAGTTTATTCCTTTTGTGATCGCAGAGGAATTAAAAAAAATTTTTAAAAGAGCAGAAAGTTTCAACTTGTGTGTTTTGTAACACCTTAAGAAAACAACCTTATGTGGCCCCAACCAAGTTGAACAGTATTCTTTAAAAAAGAAAACAGTCCTAAATTAAGAGTGGAATTTTAGCCTCAGCTTTGAATTTCCTGGCTTTTGTTGGTTTCTTATATACCCTCATTATTTCAGTGGTGTGTTGGTTTTGGTCTGACTAATATTTAGAAATTGTTCCATCCAGCCTTTAGATGTCTACTATTTGAGAATGATTCATTTCTCTTTGACTTCATGAACAAAATTTGTACAGTGGGTCTTTTTCATGCCATTGATGTGTCTCTCCCTGCTCCAGACTCCATTTTGCTCTATCGTAACAACCTGTGCAGTTGCCTTGCAGCTTCAGAGCAGTGTGCCATTTCAAACTGGGAGCTGTACCTTTGCAGGGATGTGGTTTAGGGACACAGTCATTTTGCTGGCCCAGGATGAACAGCCTGAATGAAATACACCAGCACAGCGGTATGAGTTGGTACTCAGATGGAATGCTGGCAGCAATTCTCAACTCAAGCACTGAGTTATTCCAGTGGCGTTTGAATAAATACTTGGGAGAAGAAATTGAAAAATTTGTGAAAATATAATTTAAAGATCTCGTTACAATAAAATTATTTTTAAAATATTAAATATTTTGTTTTCCATAGGTTTGCACAATAGTAATTGTGCAATAGCAGCAGTGATTTGAGCTCCCTGGCCCACTGGGTAAACTGCTGTCAGTGTTAGAAAAATAGCTATCGCTTCCTGGTATAATTGTCCTGAATGAACATGATAAAGTATCCAGAGTGCTCTGTTCTTTGGCAGTAAGTTATGGATAATCCTCTAATTTAAGTTTATGAATGCCAGGGATCGTGTAGTATCCAGAAGCAGCAATTTTTTAGCATGCCAAGAGGTGCAGTGTCTTACTGATAGGCATAACCAAGGCAAGGATAAAGCCATGTGGCAAGGCTGAGCCTAGCCTTCCTTAGGCTGTCCTGCTGGTCATAATGGGGTAAGTGCAGCAGCTCACATCCTCGGAAAGAGAAGAGGGATTGCTGAGACACAGAGTGACTAATGCAACCAGCCCTGCCAGCACCTCTTATATCCATCTCCCTCTCCTGCAAGGGACTGTGGGACATATATACCCTGCTGCCATACCCTGCTCTTTTTGTGACAGTCAGGATGCCAGTTCCATGTTCTGTTCAGTAAATTGTACTATACCTCTTTTTTCAGAATTTGTTTGGAAGCTAAGGACAACTAAAAGACAAGTTAGGCAACCAACAACTTAATTGTCACAGTTCGAAGGAATATGTGTAAAGCATTACGCCAGAAATTAATTCAATCTGTTACAAAAGCCTCCATTAAAGAGACGCTGTTTACAAAGTGTGATGTAGAAGAACAGAGCAGGACATGGGAAAAAACAGAAGAGAAATAAAAACAATGAAAAGTGACCACTGCTGATGCAGAGATTTCCCTGGTTTTTATTTGAAAAGATCCATTTCTAAAGTTCTTACAAAGACAGAGGAATGATTATTTTTGGTGCAATTTTTTTGCAGAGATATATTTCCAAAATCTTTCAGTATGCCTGATATTAGTTTCTGAGTCACAATCTTCATCATAAATGTCACATGGAAAAAAAAAATTGTTGCTGGTTAAGCATGGGATTTATCCTGGCATTGCATAATATCAAGTCTTGTGATCTATTTACATTTAAAACTTGTAAAATTAATGAATGAACCAACACAGAGGACCCTTGTCTGTTTGCAGAATTTCTGAATTACACCAATTTTATTATTTAATTTTTAAGGACTGTGAGTGTTCAGTTTTAACCAAGATTTAGTTTTCAGCAATGCAATTTTTTACTGCTAACAACAGATGTTAGCAATATACCCACATTCAAGAACACATTTTGTATGTGACCAAACTCAATGTAATTGCCACATCATTTGGTAAATCTGCATTACAAACAATTCTCAGCGGAAGTAACATGACTCCTGTATGTCATCACTTCAGAAATTTTGACGGTAAAGAATCAGTGCTTAAAGCTCTTCTTTCTATACCAACATCTCAGATAAAAAAGCTTATAGTTGGGACTTGCTGTTTCCCAAGAATCCAGTATAGCCTTGTTTTACTCCTAAAAGTGCACTTTCACATGTGACAAGTATTTGTGTCATGTTGCCTTGCAAACAAGCCTCAGTATTTGCCTTTTATAGAGCCAAGTGTACTATACCGTGGATTTAAATAGTGGTAAACTGTGGAGAAGTAACAGTACAGAACTTAACTTTTTTGTCACTTAATTAGTCCCAATATACAAGTTATTATATACAAGTAGTTCCATGGTAGCTATTAGAAGTCTCCTATCACTGTGGTTATTGCCCATGCCACTCCAGACTGGAAATATTAAACAGAAACAATACTTTTAGTTTCTCTGCCTAATGTAACCCATCAAATTACCTCTATCTGCCACAGATGCTATTCCAACTTTATTATACTACAAGTAAATCTGTTTGGAATGATGTCTGGCTATCAGCATTTTGTCATTACAGGAGAGAAAAGAAGACCAATGGTAGACAGATATTACTATCTAGACTGTAATGAGTCCCTCAGGAAAATTTAAGAGGTAACTGTAACAAGCCTCTGGATGGACCAAAAAAATACTAGTCAAATCTCATCTGTTCTCCAACTTCCTTCTTTCTTTAAACTGTCAACACTTTCCGTGCTTTTTGGCTCAAAATGTCTGTCTTCATCTCAGCTAAGCTCCGTATAGCTTTTTACTTCCTTACAAAGTTTTCAAAAAGCTTAAGAGGCTTCTTAAAGTGTCATTTTGTATGTGGTAGTAAATACAGCTGAACTGGATGCACTAATGAATTTGTCAGAGTATTTATATAGAAGAGATGCGGCAAAAAAGTTCACACTGTAATCTGTGCATCTCTAACATGGAAGTATCTGCCAAAACCGAGAGCTTGGTGTCTTTACCTGACTAACACCTTTCTACAGAAAACATCTGACTGTTAACATTAGAAATGGACCCTTTGTTTAAGGCAATGGATATTGAGCAACACCTAGAAAAAGGGATCAAATGTATGATTTCATCATGGACATTTTTATTTTGCTACAGGAAAATTGAAGTCTTCATTTTCATGCCTATTTAAATAACTCTGTCTCCAGTACCAAAATCTGTATTTTCTTTTTCTTCTCTCACAGTTTCTTCCATTGACTTTGGTTCAGCTCTCATTGGACCAACAAGCTCCGAGAGCTCCTATAAAACTCTAAAGTAAAAAAGAGTGTGCCTGCCAGGTGGGATTTTTTTTTTTCCCCCCAAGTGCTCACAGCTCTAATTTTTACCACATGTGAACAAGTGTTTGCAGTTTTAAAGATGTGTTGAATAATTGCACATGCAAGACATCTCCTCTTTAATGTTTCCAAAGCTTTTCCGTGAGAACACCCCTGTTAACAATGGAGTTGTGGCCTTTAGCTTATGCTTAAGTGGGTACTGCTTTGTGTTGAAATATAGTTGGTAGCACTTGCCTATTCTTATTCCCTTAGCTTAGGTAATGAAAGACACTGCTATAATCTACTTCTCTCAGCATCAGGGTCTAAGCCTAGAAAATCTCTCTCTACAAGGCAGTGGAAAGTTGCAACTACCATTACTGTAGGTACCCTTTCTTTTTGCATCAACATAGGAAACAAGGAGGCTTGTAGCCTCCTCTGTTGGGTGAGGCTGTAAAATGATATGCTGCTTTTACACACCAATAAAAGGGAAGACCCCCATGTGCAAAAGAGGTTTGTGATCTGTCAGACATATGAAATGTGCAGGATACCTGGTCACGTTCCCTTTGACACTATAGAAATGATGTGCCACTGCTTCAGCAATGACTGAACAGTTTTCAGCACAGCTCAGAAGGGGGAGATTTATCATCGGCCCTGATCACCCTCTCTCCATGCGCTGATAACCAGGGGAGGGATGACTTGGGCGATGTTCTTTCAGTGCATCACCATCCAAAAAAACTGTCTTTAGGGGAATCTGTCTTAGCCTGCTTGAAGGTCCTGTAGGACTGAGTCCAGCCACCATCTGCAGAATAGAGCTGTGGTACACGAAGTACAAATGGTAGAAAATGAGACTTGAAAGCAGGTGGGGGAACAAATATAATTGCTGTGAGATAGGACTCAGATAACAACCATGTTTTCTCAGTTTCTGTAGGTTGCTGCTTTCCTGCCCAGTAATTCTGTGCCAAAGTGATACTGAAATGTGTATTACCTCCAAAATTGGCTGCCTTTAATCATTATTTGAAATGGAATTAAAAACAATTTATTGTGGAACCTCATGGTGAGAAAACTGTAACTATTCTCTTTCTCTCCATTGGTCTGAAAATGTTGTATAGTCTAAAGTTTTATTTGAAATAACACACAATAAATAGCCTGGTAAATGTTTTGTAAATGTTAGGAACTATAATTAAAAGTCATTTACTCCCAGTTATTTCTGGAAAGTGGCTGACGATAGCCTGTTCTGCACTGCTCTCTGCAAGGGGAGCACCAAGCCACCCATCTCTCCTTGCTGTGTGCATACAATAAAGACATGGTTTTTAAATCCAAGCAAATGAGCAAGCATGCTTACATTTATATTTTTGTAGTGATCAAAAGTTTTAGGCAAGACCACCACCCTACTGGGCTATGTGCCATACAAAGAAGGCACAGTCCTTGCCCCGCAGTATGTGGCTGACTTGAATCAGACACAAAATAGAAGTTGCACAACTGTGACCAAGCAGTCGTGCCTTGGGACAACTGTCACCAAGTCTTCAGGCCCCAGCAACCCTTCCAGCAGGTCACATATACAGAAGCATGTGAGTGCGTTCTCCCTTTTAGCTGACACAGCTGCTCTTTAAGCTGCAAATGGTAACGCTCATGCTTTTCAGATCCAGAGGTGTCCTGTTCAATCTCTATAGATAAACTCTCTGGAGATGTGCTTGCAGCTACAGTGTAATTCAAGGCAGGAAAAACAAGTGAGCACTTTCAGATTATCCACACCCTCAGAAAGAAATCTGTTCATTAGAGTTATGACAGGCCTAGTGATTCATTGGTTGGAAAGAGGTTAATATGCACTGGTAGATATAAAACAGAGCTGATCAGAACAGTTTGAGTTCCCTTAGTAGTAGCCTATTACCAAAGAATTAAAGGTTGCAGTGGGATCTGCATCTAAAATTGGAGGAAACTGCTTGGCCAGAAATGCTTTGGTGCTATTACTGTTTTTAACTTGAACTGCTCTTTTCCCTTGTTGGTATTTGCTCTATGATGTATGTGTGGAGAGCAACTGTAACACTTCTCCAGAATGGTATAAACTTGTAATATTAAATTTCACTTGGAAATTAAAAGGTTTCTAATCAGCAGAGCAGTGAGGTTCTGAAACAGCCTTCCAGGAAAAATGGGACGCCAATAAATTTAACCATAATGAAGCCTGAACAGTTTATAAAAGGGATAATATGACATAGCCCTTTGGAATATTAAGGGACTGAAATTGATGATCTATGCGGCTCATGTATTCCTATGTCTGGATATTACAGCCCTTCTCTCACAACACATTTTTGGAGATAATTCTGTGATAATTCATGTCTGAACAATACTGGACAGTAAATCCAAGAGTACCGTTTTATGGTGCCCCATATTTACAGCTGCTAAATTTCGCTTTAAAAATATATGCAATGTCAAATTATTTAAATGTTACTTCTTTACACAGGTAGTTGAGGTGGTTATTACAGGACTGAAGGGAATCTAACATAACACTAGAACATCTGTAGCAGGTTAGACTTCTGGTTAACCCAGTACCTTGTCTCCAACTATGACTGAAAAAAAATACTTAATGAGCAGAGGAAGACTGTGGTAGTACTTCTTAGAAGTACTTTCCTAACTTCCAACAATTTGATGCCTAGGGACTTTCCAGAAATCAGATCTAGTTCCTCTGGGCTTCCTAAGCCCTCCTCTGACTTTTCTTCTCTGAATTCAAGCAGCCACTTTTTTAACACATGAAGACTTTTGACATCCTGGTGTGTGATAAATGACCGAGACCCAAATAGGGTTTCAATCAAAATTAACAATTTATTAAACGAATAAAGGCAAGCAAACAGCGCTGGGTGCGCCGGGAGCC
>NW_009259238.1:270470-272206 GCF_000687185.1 Egretta garzetta | reverse complement strand
CTTTCCCTGGTTCTGGGTCAACCGGTGCCGCAGATATTTGCATTCCTTGTATAACCGAGTGTATTAGTCTATTAAAACGAGGTATTAAACATGGAATTAATAACAATCCCCCACATATCCCAAATACAACTATCCCAACATGTGCAGTTTTCTTAATTTCTTTTACAGGCTCATTTACAGCTTTTCCTTCATTATCAATTTCTAAACAACAATTACTAAAATTAAATTTCCACAGATACAAAGCAGTTCTCATAACAAATAGTTATCAAGATTTTACAAATAGATTTTTAGCAACTGCAGGAAGTTCATGTTTCACTCCTGTTTCTTTCATGATGAAATAAACAGTCTATGACCTCAATTGTTCCAATTAATCTACCCACTTGCGAATTTGTCTTCCTTTCTGCCCAATATGTATAAGGGAGTTCTTTTGGATCATAGCATACAGTCCTGGTGCCTTTTCTGCATACCCTTGCGATTGAAGCTTTCAAGTTCCCACATTGATAATCATATCCCCAGCTTGCAGTATCCCAGCATATACAGGGACCATCCCACAATTGATGTCTCGCTGTATTGCTTAAACTGCACTGGGTTTGGTTATAAATGCAGCTTCCTTTCTTCGGGTCCTTACAGTCATAGACCATGGTCTGGGTTAAGAAACTCACCCCAAGTAGGACTAGAAGAGGTCCAGTAAGGGCCACAGTGATCGGTGGTCACCGCCCAAAGGGGTTGCAACCCTCAGCAGACCTTCCAAGCCGCAGCACCAGTTCCCTATCCGGTCTTGCCCTCTTCCTTAATCTTAAGGGTTATCCTTTTCTGATCAGTATGCTATGTCCCAAAAAGCCTGTGTATACTGCGGACAACTTATTGTTATCCCTAGGGGATATTAAATTATTTCCCCTAATAGGTATCCATTCAGGCTTCATTTCTGTTTACTAATTTTACAGGAGTAATCACAATAAAATTCCCACAGCAACTTAGCTTATACTCTTTGATGAAGGCCTCTCCAAGTTCTTCTGACGGTTAGTTTAGTTTCTCCTGGTTCAGATGTCACTTTCCACTCCTTCACTGGACCTTTTTACTCGCGATACATGTGTCCATCCTTTCTCAGCAGTCCTCACAGCTGTTTCTGTAGTTAATAAAACAAGAAAAGGTCCTTCCCAGAGGGGAGATGAGTCTCTTCCTCCTTCCATGCTTTTGTTAGAACCCCATCTCTTGGCTTCAACTGATGAATTGCAAATCCCAAAGGTGGTGTTTGAGCCATCATCCCAATTTCTCTTAGCTCTTTTAACCTTCTTCTGATGGTAATTATATATTTTTGGATACTATGATCCTCAATTACATTGTTACCTAGTGGCATCACTTGAGAATAAGGCATGCCATATAACATTTCATGTGGCAATAGTCCAGTCTCGCTGCGTGGTTTAGTTCCCATATTCAAAAGTGCCAACGGCAAGCATTTCGTCCAGGGCATTTGTGTTTCAATCACCAACCCAGCCAAATGCTGTTCCACTGCTTGATTCACTCTCTCTACTTTCCCTGAGCCCCGTGGGTGCCACGGAGTATGGTATTCCCACTGAATACCTAATGATTGACATAATAACTTTATTATTTCAGAAGTAAAGTGTGTGCCCTGATCAGAATCAATGTACTGGATTATCCCATATCTAGGTATCAAGTGTTCTAATAAATTTTTTACCACCATTTGTGCTGTAGCTCGTGCTACAGGATAAGCTTCT
>NW_009259238.1:242869-266983 GCF_000687185.1 Egretta garzetta | reverse complement strand
TGCTGAGCCGCCCGGCAGGGGACATGGCCAGCCCCCCTCCCCCCGTGAGGAGGCGGCTGGGGGTGTGCAAGGTAAGAACTATATACATCAACCTCTCTGCTCTTCTTAGGCTTGTGGTTATACAAGGGTATGTCATCATGCGGCCCTAGCACTGTTCCATATTAACACGAATCAGATGGACATATATAACATGGTGCAAGGGCTTCCACACCAGACCTTATACTGCATGAAGAAGAATTTCCTTTTGATGCTGCCTACTGCAGATGTACTCTTTCATACT
This sequence comes from Egretta garzetta, assembly GCF_000687185.1. Classification (NCBI taxonomy): domain Eukaryota; kingdom Metazoa; phylum Chordata; class Aves; order Pelecaniformes; family Ardeidae; genus Egretta; species Egretta garzetta. The sequence continues at coordinate 266,703 of NW_009259238.1, read as the reverse complement.
GCCATTCAGCACCTTTTCCAGGTTGAACCATCTTGATCTGTCTGTGCAGAATTCAGCCTTACCCTGATTATCCTTCCTACATGCATAAGGACCTTTTCTCTTCTGTTATATCACAGGGAGATGCTAAAACTACAAATAGCATTCAAGATTCATGCACATCACAGATTGATAAGTTAACATAAAGATGTTTTTTCTTTGTTTTGTTTTCTATTCCTTTCCTAACATTGTTTTCTTTTATCAATAGCTGGTGAGCACTGAGCTATTTTCATAGAACTTTCTGTTCTGATCCCCAAATCTCATTCTTGAACAGCTTCAAGCCCACTACTTAAGCCTTTTTTTTTTTATGTAGTCCTAGGTTATATTTCAGTAGAAAATATTTCTAGAGTCCTTTACCATTAATGAAAGTTGCTCTTGAGCATGAATATACACTTTCCCCTCCTCCATTAAGAGAGAGACTCAGTCCTAATTCAGCCTCCAAACCCCTCATTGAAGTTACCCATCTTGGCTTCTAGTTTATTTCTATGTCTGTTTTCCATTATAAAACAAGATACAATATGTATCTGTCTACAATTTCTGGTTGCCTCAACACAGCACAGCTGCAATAAGGGTTAAAGGTCTTGTTACATGTTGGAGATCCAGCTAATCGCTTCAGCTATGGGGAGTATTTTCTTAGTAGCATGGGAAACCTGGGACATTATCAGGTTTAGAGACCAGCTCTGAAATTAACCATTCAATTAAGAATAATTTTTCAAAACTTTTTTTTCCCCCAAATGTGAAGTTAAATAATTCACAGTCTTTGTAAAAGAAAGACAAAAAAAAGCGCATTTGGGGCCTTTTCTTAGATATTTTGATCCTCGCAGAAACAATGGATTTCAGTGTTTACTGACTGTATTATTTAGGTTACTGGAGAGTGTATTTATAAGCAAATGCAGGAGATTGCCACCAACAGTGGAGTCTGTGGGAAATAATAGTAGTAGTCCAGAGTGTCAGCACATTTCCTTCTTCTTAGTTAGATTTAGTCTTTACTACTAGTTGCCATCCATTTTTGGCTGCTAATGCTAAATTTGGCTGGTTTTTTCCTCTAACCTGCTAATTCCCTGAGAGATTTTTTTCATATAATTAGGTCAGTAGTTTACATATTTTATCTAGAAACTCATGGTGTTCTTACTCTAAATAGCTAGTGAAACAAAATGGGAACTGGAGCAGACACATGTGAACTTCCCCCAAAAGCAAGTTCCACTGATTTTCTGCTTTGCTAGAGAATAAATCAGAGTGAGCTGATCAGCTGAAACTCTCGAGGTTTTACCCTTATTTGTTGCATGACCTGTGCTGACCATCCACAGAAGGAACTAATTAATGGGGTGTCATAAGGTTGAACCACGGCTTATTATAGCTTCTTTAACCCTTGTGGCAAAACTGTCGTTATGCAGTTGTGGTCACCACTGACTGTGGTCACTGTATGCATTTCTCTATCCAAGAGAATAGTGACATGTTTTTTAGGGATTTTTCGAACTACGGCTATGAAGATTAAGTATTTCTGAGTGAATACAGCTTAATGTTATTAATCACAAAGACAATATAAAAAAGGGTGGCTCTTTTCACCACTCTGGAAAACATGACCCTACACACTGACTATTCACTTAGAAGGTTTCTTTGAACAAGAAAACCTAATGGTATGAAACACATAGGAGTATGCTTGCAACACCCAGGTAATATTTTAGTTTATCCAATAATTCCTGATTAAGTTAACCTTTTAGATACCTCCATCACCTGTGGATATTCAGTCTTTCCTCTCTGTTTAAAATGACATGCAGAATACCAAACACAGACAAAAGCGTTAGTCGTCTGTGCAAAATGCTCAGCTCCAAATTGATTGAAGGGAATCGTTGTGCATGAAGGCGGGTATCAACCAACCGTTTCAGCAGTGATATTGATGTAAGATTGTATTAGAATGCAAGATTTTTTAAAAAATGGTAAAGGTTGTGGACTTTTCTGTAATCTTTATAGCCATCTAGACTGCTAGTGTAGCAGGAAGTGTAAAATGCTCTCTACTTTGCTGTCACTAGTGACACAAATGGCAAAGCCTCTCAGACTCAAGCTTTCTATGTTTAAGACTCACCACATCACTGATGTAGAGCAATGTTCGGCTGGTATTTATTTGTAATAATAAGCTCTAGCAAATGATCATATTTAATTCAGTTTCATAAGCTTATGCTCTCCCACATTAGTTTGTATTTCTCCTACTGAAGTTGATGCAGTGACTAATACTGTCAGAGAGATGTGTGGATCTAATACTATCAGAGAGGAGAATATGTTGACTCCATATTTATTCAAAGAGAACAATAAAATTACTGTTTTCTTTACAGGAGGAAATGTCCTGAGTACTTAGAAATCATAATTTTTATATAATGAATCGATCTGTTTTCATAAGGAAGGAAATTTTCAGTTACAGTTCATTTTTCCCCACCAGAAACAAAACAACCCGGAAACAGCAGGATGTACACAAGCTTTGTGATTGCACTTACTTCTATAAACAAACCAGCTAGCACTGCACTTCCTGTGGGAGGTAGACCACCCAAATGAATATTCAAGAGACACATTTGAAAATTCCTTCTGTAAAGCCAAAATTTTGACTGAGCTTTTAGGATCTTGACTTTTTGTGCTTCTGGGAAAAACAGTGCAGCTCTTTGGGTGGTGCATGCTGAGGGAGAGATGCACAGATGCTCTTCCCTGAAGGATTTGCTTGCTGTTATTTAACAGCAATAGTAAATGATAAGATTTTGCACTTCTGCAGTCAATTTAATCTGAAGAGCACTCAATGTGCTCAAAGAGACTTCTCTAGAAACTGTGGGTACAACTGCAAAGGGCAGGTTTTCACCTGCTGGGGCAAGCTGGACTAAGTCCATTGGCCTCAGCAGAGAGGATGTGCTTCTGTGCAAATGTCTTCATTTAAATCAACACAGACCCAAACCCAAGGAAAAGCAATAGCAGGAATTTGGCCTATAGCGATGGAATTACTGACAGAGCTGATAGAAATAAAAAAGTACAGGTCTATCTTGAAGTCTGTTTATCATATTTATTATGAAATAAAGGTTCAAAAAGGGGAAGGCTTTGAGATTTGGTAGACAGTAGGCTATCTAGCAGTTTGGAAAATTGCCATGCTTTTCATTTCTCTGGGTTAATGTAAAGGAGAGGTGAATCTTTTAATGTCAATGAGAAATTAGCTTGTAAACTGTTTGGGACAGAACTGAGGTTTTTGTGTCTTGATCAGCTCTATGAGGGCAATGGTGCTGTTTGAGGTCTCTCTGCATCAGGAATAATCAAGGATAAAGGGTAAATGCTTTGCCTGTGATTTTTACTGCTGGAAAAAAATATGAATACAAGTCTAAAAAGTCTCTGCACTCAAAGGGGCCTTGTAAAAAAATGTTTGAAGTGTTGCAAAGCTCTACAACTCCTCTCTGCCATCAGATGTGACCCTCCATTCACCATAGGACCTGAAATTATAGCGGCTCTTGTGCTGGGCAAGCAATTGCTGAAAGATCTGGGACTGTAAGATAGCTCTTCATGTCTGGGGAAGAATAACTGTGGAGAAATTCATATAGCCATTTTCCTTGCTTTTTGGGTTAGGTTTTCCATGGGTATTCATGTGTCTGACTACTCATTACAGAGCAAAGGGATTGTACGTGTGGGAATGTGGGTATTTAGTGTATGTGACTGCACTTTGGTAAACCATTTACAGTATTTATACCAGAATTATTCATAAAGCTCCTTGATGTGGATTATCAGTTTTCTTTGCAAGACAGGTAGAACTGGAAAGGGAGTAAGAAGCTCAAGATTTCTCTTTTTATTGCTTTGATTTCAGCAATTGCTGTTCTACAAAGTGTAGATGTGAAAAAACCAGACCAGTAAAGCAGGCATGCGCCAGTGTGACATTATCTGATTCAAAGCTGTAGTAAAAGGACTAGACACAACCCCAGTGTGAACTGGGGATGGCCCCAGGCTGCAAGCCAGGAGTGCACACTGCACAGCAGCTGCTCCTGCATCTGAAAACTTCGTGCATTTGGGCGTTTCTGCTTGCCAGGCTACTGGGCTGTCTGCGGTACCAGTGCCACACTGAAAAATGTACAGGCTTTCCATGACAGGGCAAAGGAGCAGAGATCCTAAAGCTGCCTCTTTACCCAGAAAGTCTGTGCCGCCTTCAGGGCCAGACAAATACAAGGAACTAGTGCAAATATGGCTCATATTTTCAGAAACTGCTGTGCTTGAAACCTGATGAGAAAAATATCTGAGTCCACCACTTCTGTCAGGTCGTACTTAGCAGACCACAGGAATGGGATTCCAGATGAGGATATTTTCTTTACAAGGTCCTTGGTGCAGCTTTGGTTTTATATTCCTTTTGATTACAGAGTAACCCACTGTTTCTGAGTATATTTATTTGTTTTCCACTTTTCTATTATCTTCAAAAGCTGGTTCATGTTGACATACCATTGAAATAGCTGATGTACATTGAAGGCTACACAGAATCATACCAAGTTTTCTGATTATAGCAGTCTTGATTAAAATGAAAATAAATATACAGGTGAGAAAAGTGATGTAAGACTTTGCATTATTCAAATGGCTCCTTTTTTTTTTCAAATGAGCTTTAATGGGATCATATATGTATGTTATATAATACTGAAACTGGCACACTATTCAAACCTAAAAAAACTTTTAATAGTTGTATTTCACTATTTCTACTTCTTTGAAGCTTAACATATTTTCACCATATGGCAAGAATTTACTTTTTCCTTTTTTTTCTAGTGGAGATTAAATTAAAATGGTTATTTGGTTTAGCAAAAAACTTCAACATATCTGTGCTGCAAGTCAAGGGTTCTGTAAGCTTGTTCTTCACTATCATCCTGTATTTTTCTTAACAGCTTGCTCCAAAACCTGGTGAAGTCCACAAAGCTATTGCCATCATCTTCAGTAGGCTTTTGATCAAGCTCTATGAGAATAAGACAGTAGTGACAGAATGACAATACATTGATATTCTCATAGCTTCCACAGATATAGCGGCCACGTGCCACATGGTGGGTGGTCTTTTATACCAGCCAGAGAGAAATTAAGCCAGCAGGCACATAAAATGACAGTGAGACAAGAGGTCTTTTATACCCTAGTTCTTGGAGGAGACTCTTGTTGCCTAGATTGTTGTTTAACCCATTCCATAAAATACTCTACAGAGCCTGCTCACTTTAGCTTGGATTAAATATGCCTTCTAGGCTGGCATCTTAACTGGACTGAAGGTTTTGAAACATTTTCAGTCACTGGATCATCGCAGTGGTAGGCTGCTCCCACTACTGAAATGTTGACCTAACACAGTTTGCAAACTGTAGGTGGAAAGTGACTTTTTGCTTCTCATTGGAAAGCACTAAAAACATATTCATGTTAGTGATGATAGCATTGTGCAGCACCTCTCCATGAAACAGTCAAATTTTCAGAAACAACTAGTAATTTTTATATCACAAAACTGATCCAAAATCAAAGAAAAACCTGAAACATTCTGAAAGCATCATTTGCTATTTACTTACATGAGACTGACATTCCTATAGAAGAAAATTATGCCAAGAAAACCAGTAAATTCCACATCTTGCTGCTAAACAAATCAGCCTTTCCCAGTGGCTCAATGACTAACTCTCAACTATAACCTAATTAAAGTTATCTAGAGGAAAAGGTTGTCATATGCAAAAGAGGCTTCACTCGACCAGATAAATGATGTCTCCTGGATACATTAAAGAACACCTGGAAACAAGCTAAATTTCAATGTTTCTAAGTCCCTTATAGGTATTTACAATGCCATTATTTCTAGAAAACAAATTATTATTGCCAATCTCTTACACCATTTCATTTAGACACAAAGTCATATTTTTTTTCTTGTAAGAAAACATTCTTATTGTTCAATTTGAAGATTCCAGATCCTAAAAGATTATTCCTCATTGGAGGCAGGTAAGCAACCTATGGAACTAGGCCTGCTCATGTGCTCCTATTTAACCACATGCTTTAACTGCCATGCAGCAGTTGGGCCACAAAAAGCAGGTTTATATGGAAAAAAGAGAACCTTAAAAAGTTCTCATCTAATTTGCCGTTCATTGTAGAGTTGTTTCATAGCTCTATGTCTTGGCTTCTTGCAAGAAGTCTTGGTACTTTTCTAGTGGGGTTCAAACCTGCTACCTACACCTGAATTTTATGCTGAGACTAAAATCAGGAGGCAGTATTTCTTTTTATGCATTAGAGTGTCCTGAATTGAGTAACCCTGACATGAATACAATATAAACTGATGTTTGTAAATTCCAGATTCATGCCTGGAAAAAAAAATATTTGCTGCAGGCAAAGAACTGCTCAGCAAGGAGAGATGAGCTTTGGATTCCAGTCTCTGGATAAATGTTTGTTTAAGGAAATTTAACCCCATTCCCTAAAAATCAGTTTTTACAGTCCTGTGTTCATATGTCTCTTCATCCATCAATCTACCCAATAATTTTTGAAACCATTGCCCTATCATCACAAAACTTGACAAGAGACTAGAAATATCCAAGGTAGAAAATTTTCATACAGCATGAAAAATGACTGGTTTGATAGAAGAGAGAAAGTCACTCCAATATCTCCACAAGGAGAAAGGCAAAAATTGAGGCTCACCTGGCTGGCAGCTAAAGTGGACCAACTAGATGGCTCTAAATTTGGCATCTAAAATAAATGTCTACTCTTTCTAAAGAAAGATTTCTCTTTTTTTTTTTAGATTTTTTTGAACTGATAATAAATATTTTTGTCACTACAGTATGAAAGCTTAGATTATGCTAGACATAGTGAGTACAATTATGTTTCCATTTAATTCAGTGTGAGTTTTAGCATTGACTAGCCAGCATTTCTTGCCATGTGATCTTCTTCAATACAAAGAACAGCTGTGAATACATCTGCTGCTTTGTTTTGTTTTGTTTCACATGGTGCATTGCTTGGTTTGGCTGTCAAGCAGAGGGGGAACTCAGGGTAGGAAGTTGTTGCTGTATCTGTCATCTCACCTGAAGCAGTTCTCAAGATTTCTATAAACTGTATGTTCTTGGGCTCTTCTGCAAAAATGTGAGAATATTCAGATAGAGCTGTAACCGATGCTACATCTGCGTCTTGGAAAAAAACATTTAATGTAAAGATCAGTCAAAAGAACAAAAGACCTTTCTTCACTTTAATTTATTCATTGCATATTCAGTTTAATTTTTATCATTCCTTTAGCAAATAAAACCCCTACATACAACTACATCTCTGTAAGAATGCACCCTTCCATTTCAGTCATGTTATAGGAATTAACTGTGCAGGGTTCCAACCATTTTCTTCAAAGAGAACTAATCCATGTTAAAATGTGAAATGATGGAATTAGTCCTCATTTTAAAAATCATAACATCCAAGCAAACAAACAAGCAGTTTGTTTGTCTTCCAGGGAATCACATACTTTTTTTTTCTTTTTTTTTTTTAAATTTCTGTGGTTCTTTTACTTTAAGAAGGTTTATTTCCTCTTTTCCCCTGTCTTATATGATAAATGAGTTCTCATTATAATGTAGTTTTCATTCTTCCTTGGGCTATTAGATGTCACTGACTTGAACAAAAGAATCTTCACATAAGTCATTATACATTCAGTCTTCTGTTTTTCTATCAAAATCCTAAGGCTACAATTGTAAGGGCATGAATTCCAATCTTGAAAGACACAGATCTTCCTTAATCCTAGTAACGTTAAACATATCTTATGGCACTATGGGCCTTACAGGGTGAAGCTCTTCACTGTACTTATGCAGTGGTATTACTGCAGCAAGGTGGCATTAACCAGTCTCCATCCCTTAAAGTCCCAGGGAATCAAATCTGATCTATAGGGAGGAAAGAGAAAGAGGCAGAGAGGGAGGGAAGGAAGGAGGGAGGAGAGAAAAATAAATAATAAAAAAGCAAGCAGGAAGGAAATGAAAAAAGGAAGGGAAGGAAGGAAGGAAAGAAGAAAAAGGAGTAATTTGGCTAAAGAGAAAAAAGAGAATGCACCAATAAGGAAGGTCCACTTTTTTTTTTTTCCAGTGGTGCTTACCAGCAGCAGGAGGATTGTGCATACTCACAGGAAAGATCCTGGTGTGGGATATGAGGTTTGTATAGACATGCCTGTAGAGACCTGACACCATTTAACTGCTGCCCATAAAACAGAAGTAGTTTGCAGAGGAAACCTGTATATCTCTATGGTGATCCAGCAGAATGGCAGGCTTCAGCAACATAAACAACATGGACACGTGGAACCTGCTCTAAAATCCATGGAGTTATCCCCTCTCACTGTCTGTAGGAGGCTTACACTCAGGTCCATAATGGCTATGCAAAAGGCATAAGACCTCATTTCCTCTGCCCTATTTTCTTAGTCTCAAGTGTTTGTGGAGTGAGCCAGTAAACATTTAGGAAGTGAGGGCATAGCATTCATGATCTAAAGAGCAAATGATCAATATCTCCATAACTCCACTCAGTTTAGCATGCGCCCCTTGAAACCATCACCTAGGTCCTCCTTTCCCACTGTGTGGAAGATCATTATGATCCACACAGTGTTGAATGTGGCCTGCACCAGCAGTCAAAAATAGCGTCAGATACACCGTGAACTTCATGACTCACTAAAGGAGTTTTCTTAATCCAAAAGCTTCTGACTAAGACTGCTGGTGGTGGTGGACATCATTTTTCACTATATTGCAAACTATGTACTTAACAGCAAATGCTGTTTTACTCTGCTCTCTCCTACACACATTTAGCATCTAATCTCTAATGGTGGTGCTTGCAGAATGAATTAGTACTGTGTACATGGATTTCCCCTATAAAATATTATTTTCATTTTCCAGGTACTGTTGGCTGGGTGCCTGTGTACAGTATGTCCAGTTTTTTTTCCACCAGCCACCACTGCTGTGGCAGTTCACTCAGAGACTGAGAAGACAAACCTCTTTGAGCTTGCCTCCCAAATCCAGGAAGAATGAGCACATAAGCTCAGGCAATATTTACAGGAGTTTCAGCTATGAGTGCCAAATGTGGACTATTTTGTTTTCATGTTTTGCCTCTGTATTGCTCAGTCAAAATAAGTTAATTTTAAACTGAATGTTTTCATTTTGAAAAAAAAAAGGAAAAACAGAAAATCTCTTTGTGCTTTCATCAATCCAAAACAACTGACATAGGAGTTCTGATTTCTGTTGTCTATAGATCCTTTAGGTTTAGATCTTGCAGTGTTATTTATTATCAAATAAACTTTTGTATTACTTTTTCGACCTCGCTAGTCAAGGGTTTACTCCTGGATGAACGCTCACGATGACCACATAATATAGCATAGCAGAAGCCAGTGCAGACAGTACCATATTGCTGAAGCATGAAATCCCACACAAGAGCATTGAAAAGACTGCTGTTAGGCAGAAGTCCCATTAGATTTCATCCCATTTGTTTTCTTTTTTCTCACAGTGTTTTTGTCCTATCTCACTGCCTTCTTATTTTTCTTACCCTATGCAGCATAGAAAACTGAAATACGCTAATATTTCCTGACAAAAATTTTGACATTCATTACCCTCAACTGCTACGAAAGGACAAGAAAACTTATTTTTGTATGCATTTGGGCAGGCTTTCTCGCTAGTCTTTAGCTCAGATAGCATGCTGTCATCTTCACCCCTGGACTGAGGGAATGGTCAGCTAGTCTCAGTGCATCAGGCAGTGTCTATAAAAGGTCTCGCAGAGAGATCAGGGTATGCAATGCCCTGATGCCCTCTCTTCACTGCCCAAGCAGTTCTGCTTTAATAGCACTTCCAGATTGCTGGGTCTGATTCTCAATAAGCAAGAAGCGACTGCGTGATAACAGTAAGTACTCAGCTAAAGTACCCAGCATTACTCAGCTGAAGAACATGACTCCTCCTAAACCTCTTATTTTTTATTCAGGAAATGCAATGGTATTTTTATCTACTGATCACAAGTATTTCACTTCAGAAGCCATTAGCCAAGTAGCCTAATTAGTTTGGTGTAAGGTGCTTTGTTCTGCTATGAAGTGTTCCTGTGTCCACTTCTGACCCTCTTCTGAGCCAAAGGTTTTATTAGCTGCACATTCAGGTTTCTGCACCCACTGTTTGCTCAGATGAATAGGCCCTGCCTTGCTGAGCAGAACTGACAGGTTGACTAGCATTTTCCCTTGCACAGCCTGAGAAGGGTGTAACATCATTTTAAATTTATGAGTGCCATCAGAACACTTTTAAGCTTCACATCAACTGTTCCTGCTCTTTCTGCTTGCCCCAAGAAGTGTGTGTATGAGGGGAGGGGGAACAGAGACTGCTCCTGAATTGTTGGCCCAAAGAAAATGCCATTCTGAACAGTGGGTGAGACTTCCCCAGGAGAAGGGTGGTCAGTGTCAAAAATTACCTTTATTTTGCCCTCTTAAAGTTAGTTCTGGAAGGATATGGCTAGACTGGATAGTTTAGTGCGGAGGTACTTGAGGGAACTCCTTTCGTACCAGCCTGTGTACCAAAAATATCTTAGCCACAGCAACATGCAGCTTCACCTGGTCCAGGTACACTTATTTGTAAGAATGTACAGGTATTTCTATAGGTAGGAAATACTCCCAAGGTACAGATGGTAATAATTTGAAAACAAACCCCTCTGTATTTCTGCCTTACACAGATGGATTATCCTGCAGAGCTCTAAGAACTGATCCAACTATTTTCTCTGTGTGATTCTAAAGCAGCACATACCATGAGAGTATAAACTGCCCTAAGCTTCCCATGTGCGCTTTAAAGCAGCTAGGTGAGGCAACACAGGAGTAGGTAACCACTGAACTGGTTACACACTGTAACACCAGGACTTTAGGTGAATTCAGGCATCTTAATGAGTGAATTAAAGATTCTTTTGGTTTTGCTTCAGAAACCCATAGTCTGAGTTGATTTCAATATGAACACAGGTGAGTCTTGATGGATTTGACTGAATTTTGCCTTGAAAGCTGGTGTTTTGTTGGGTTTTTTTCCTAGCCAGGTAAAGGCATAGTAGAAATGTGTAAAGTATTTGTTTCTGTGACAGTGAACATTAAATCTTGGGTTCTGGTCTTTGCAAACTGAACTGTAGGTTCATGGTTTGGTGCATTTGCAAACCTCAGGCCATGCTAAGAAAAATTCAGCAAACACAGGCTGAGATTGTTGGCGTTGCTGGGAAGTCATCAGATCTCCTTCATCTCAGCTGGTCTCTTTCCTTCCTCCCTTGCAAGGCCTAAGCCTCCTGAAGGTACGTATGCATGGGAGCAGTAGAAAGGGCTGGGAAGCTTTAAAGTAAGGAAGTTCTTATTTAGGAGTCGGTGGTTTAATTTGAGAACAGAGGGTTAATTTCGCACACTTGTGTTCCTTTACAGTGGGGGTCAAAATCCCAGTGAAAAAACAACTCAGCAGAAAAGCTAATCACTAAAATATTTCTTCTTCCACAACGTGTCACACAGATGGAGCCGAGAGGCAGAGCGCAACCTTCATGTGCCTGTGGGTGTTGTCCCCACCTAAGAAAGGCACATTTCCTGCAAAGCATCTCATCAGCTCATCTACTGTGTGCTTCCTCCCACTGACAGAGGATGTAAAACATTACAAACTGGGGACCAGATCGGGGTGAGCAGAGCGCTAAAGTTTCAGCACTCCAGGCCATAAAGCAGGGTGCATGATCAGTAGAGAAGTCCCTGCATTGCTCTTGCCTGTGCCGAAACCCAGAGTTCAGACAAATGCAGCATAAAAATCGGAGGGGGGGGGGGGTGACTAACCTGTTTCTGAAAGTCCTCTCATTCATCTACATAAAGAAAGAATTACAGCTGGTAAAAGCAAATCTCCTGAAAAGTTGTTTTGTGTTTTCCTGCTTAGATAGAACTGAGGGGCTACAAACTTGTACTTTCATATATATAAATTAAAATAGCCCTTTAAACATACTGGCACACAAAAATAGTCCTACAATAATTCCTCAAATATTTCATACCTTCGGATAACCAACACAAATTCAGAAAAGAGGCAAAGGAGAAAATAAAAAGGGGAAAACTAAGGTGGAAGATCATGAAGGGCAAAGAAACAACTGTGAGGAATTAAAGGTAGAGAAAAGGTCTGAGAAATAAGGGGTGTTGAGATAAATCTCTTCCTCCTGTCCACATCCAGGAGTGTGTGGCTGAATCACAAAGCTCCTGTAGCTAAGTGTTGGATGCAGAAAAATACCTGCATCTTCCTATGGCTGCAAACTTGGTTTGGTTCTGTTATTACTGTCTGTGAAGTAAATGGGACCATAAAAAGGGAAAAGTTTATTTTGTTTAATTTCTTTTATTTCCACCCAAAGTAATTTTATTCTTTATACATTTCTTCACATGCCAGCAGCCTTGCTTCCAACATTTTAACTTTGGCAAGAAGTAGCATAAGTCAATAAAAAAGAACTACCACATGTCATGTGCAATAAAGACTTGGGTACAGTTTTCCAAATGACTGTAAAGTAAAATTTATAGAAAAGCTTGCAAAGAACTTGTATCTAGAAATCGAGTCTCTGCTTGTAAAAGAGGTTAAATTCTTTTTTAAGAAAAGCTTTCATATGCATCTCTCGGGCATGTCCTATCCTTGCTTAAATATTTGAGAGGGAGAAAGTAACTGGGATCAGTAAGAACATTTCCATAGACATATGCTATATGCTAGAAATCTACAGTACAAAATTAAATTACTTCGCTCTTCTAAATGACATTTCTAATTTTCACTTATCAAGTATTTTTTAAAGGTAAAAGAAAAGTAAAATAACAAGAAACACATCCCCGTGTGTATTTATTTTACTTTGTAATTCAAGTCAGTCCAATTGTGCTGCAGGTTATTTAGCTTATGTAATGCTAAAGTTTGAAAACTACACCCAAAATTATTCTTGGATCGTATTTACTGAGATAAATAATACAGGAATGATTGATTTATTTGCATGTTTTGAGGTTTTATGTATTGCTGAGCTTGTGCTTAAATTCTCATGCAGGCAGGCTTTAAAAAATCATATTCATAGCAAAGCAAGGGAAACATCTTCCATTTTCTAATATGAAACTAAATTTTAAAAGTAGTCATTGTCTTTTATTTGGTCAAAATACAAATTTCTCTCTTGACTTCAGCAGGCTGAAGGAAAAGATCTGTAACTGCTTTCCTAATTGCCCAATGCACATCTGTAAAATGGCTGCTCCTGTCAGGCAATGGCTGGTTTCACAGTAACATTAATTTTAATGTGTGAAGTACTGGTCTTCAGAGAGATGGACTTCATTACTTGATATTTAGTGGCCAGCTTAATGGATTTGCTTAATTATATAGCTTCTGGTCTGAAAGAATGACATATTAGGACATTCTCATACCATGTTCCTTCACTGGGAATTGGGAACAAGCATCCACCATCTCTCCCAGCAGCACAGTGAATACTGGCCACATTGCAGAGCTGGGAATTTGCTGAACAGCCCAAAGGCAGTAGGCTTTTCCTGCCATGTCCCGGCAGAACGAATAGCACAGTTTAGGGTGGCCTTTCAGATGTGCCCTACCAGGGCTAATTCTGATGCTGTCCGATGGGGTTGCTCAAGGCATGCTCCTTGGATGTAGTGAGGAGGCAGCTGCCCACTAGCAGCAGAAGCAGAAGCCCCAGGGCTGCAGTCTCCAGCAGGCAGCAAACCCGTCAGCTGTATCTCGTGGCAAGAAGCAGTTGTGGGAGGCACAGGCTCTTCCAGACTAGCTACCACCCAATGCAAAGTTGTGTTAAGAAGTCCCTCTTACTTCAGTAAAGCTCTGGCTCCATTTCATGCTGGGGACTGGAGAAGGGGCCATGCAGTAAAGGGGAGCAGTGGAGCACACCTGTAAACACCAAGCAGGCTGGGACTTGTCTGACTGCCACGAGACCTTCCAGCCATACAAACTAAACCTGAGCACCATACATGTTTTAAATGGGAAAACTATACCTCCGTTTCTTGGTTTTAAGCAATTCACTGCCTGTGCCACCTGTCCTTTGTACAAGGGGATATTCTTGTGACACCTTACCCCACCGCTACGGGGAGCAGAAGCTTGTCCATTCATATTGAGGAATATAGAAGCAAATACTTCCCCAACCAGTACTCCTCAAAAACTTAAGACTGACTTATTTGTCCAGTCAGACTTCTTTTTAGGGTTAATTCACAATCAAATGGGCTCTATCCTTCATCACTAACTGGGCTCATTTTGCTCCACTGTGGCTGAATATCTCCAAGGGCTGGCATGCTTGTTGATGGGTTGGGTTTTTTCATGGTCAGACAGGAAAGATATTTCCCTAGTATCATTTCTCTAGCTCAGATCTGACTTCTCTAAAAATACATAACTTCACTAAATGGATGACTAAGGATACATGTCTGCATATGAGTAGCTGAATTAAGAGGTGTTGCATTAAGGATTCTGCTTTAATAGAGGAAGAGAAATACCTCAGAATGGGACAAAGATAATTATAAGAAAGCACCAGCCCTAGCCATGAAAGATCTCCTGTTTGTTATTTACATATTAAACATGTCCCAGATTTTGCACTCATGTAGAGGGGTATGACTGTTTTCCATTTGTGGTTTAAAATTCTGACAATTTGTTTCTTCCCATAAATGCAGGTTATCTGATATGGAAATTTAAGACCTAATTCATACTTCCATCATTTTTTTTCCGGTAAAATAAGGCTCCCTAAATGGTGAGGGGGAAGCCTACCCATGGACATTAGCTTTCACCTCCCGTAATCCAAAGAATTGAAAATATACGGAGTAGGATCTGACCCAAGTAACAGTGCTTTTCTTTCTGAGCTACCAAAATGTGTCATGTAACAAAATCCATACTCTCAATCCAGTCCGTCCAGATGGTGGTCCTGCAGCTCTTGTCAATGGCAAAATATTTTATTTATCTTTCTAACACTTGCATTATCCTGTTCAATGAATCACTGAAAAGAAATAAATGGTTTTTAAACTACTCTGGAACGTATGGGCATGAAATGGATCTTCAAAAAGAATTAAATCTTTGAAATCAAAGCTTCACTTTGGCAAGGTGACCCGCTTAGTGGATGAGGGAAGGGCTGTGGATATTGTCTACCTGGACTTTAGTAAAACCCTTGACACCGTTTCCCACAGCATTCTCCTAGAGAAGCTGGCTTCTCATGGCTTGGATGGGTGTACTCTTTGCTGGGCAAAAAACTGGCTGGGTGGCTGGGCACAAAGAGTGAATGGAGTTAAATCTGGTTGGCAGCTGGTCAGAAGCAGCATTCCCCAGGGCTCCATATTGTGGTCCGTTCTGTTTAATACCTTTACCAATGCTCTGGGTGAGGGGATTGAGTGCACCGTCCCTAAGTTTGCAGACGATGCCAAGTTGGGCAGGAGTGTTGATCTCCTGGAGGGTAGATCCCTCCCTACAGAGGGATCTGGACAGGCTGGATTGATGGGCCAAGGCCAATTGTGTGAGGTTCAACAAGACTCAGTGCCAGGTCCTGCACTTGGGTCACAACAACCCCATGCAATGCTACAGGCATGGGGAAAGGTGGCTGGAAAGCTGCCTGGTGGAAAAGGACCTGGATATGTTGATTGACAGCCGGCTGAATATGAGGCAGCAGTGTGCTCAGGTAGCCAAGAGGGCCAACAGCATCCTGGCTTGTATCAGTAATGGTGGTGGCCAGCAGGAGCAGGGCAGTGACCGTGCCCCTGTCCTGGGCATTGATGAGGCTGCACCTCAAATACTGTGTTCAGCTTTGAGCCCCTCACTACAGGAAAAATATTGAAGCCCTGGGGCGTGTCCAAAGGGCCACAAAGCTGGTGAAGGATCTGGAGCATAAGTCTTACGAGGAATGGCTGATGGAACTGGGCCTGTTTAGGCTGGAGAAAAGGAGGCTGAGGGAGACCTTATTGCCCTCTACAGCTACCTGACAGGAGGGTGTAGTGAGGTGGGTGTTGGTCTCTTCTCTCAAGTAACAAGCGATAGGACAAGAGGAAATGGCCTCAAGTTGTGCCAGGGAAGATTTATTATCCAGGGATTGGATATTAGGAAAAATTCCTTCACTGAAAGGGTGGTCAAGCATTGGAACGGGCTGCCCAGGAAAGTGGTGGAGTCCCCATCCCTGCAGGTATTTAAAAGATGGGTAGATGTGGTACTTAGGGACATGGTTTAGTGGTGGACTTGGCAGTGCTAGGTTAACAGTTGGACTTGATGATGTTGAAGGTCTTTCCAACCTAAAGAGTTCTATGATTCTATGAAATTTTTCTATGTTTTAGAGATATTTGCTTGGTTATGCTATCAGCACTGTTTCCCTAATGGCAAAAGTAATGTCAGCATTAAAAATAATTACAAGTGTAAAAAAACCTCCATGACCTAAATTAGTGGATGCACTATGTTATCTACAGAAGGAAGAACTGGGTGCATTATGTACTGTGCTCAAGGCTATCTAAATTCCTTAGCTTTAGATAGTTTGGCATTAATTACCTATAATTATTTTTGCCCTTTCATTGAGATTTATGTTGGTCTGAATCATCCTTTAAAACCTAATTAAATCAGCTATTTCCTTTTCTCTTAGTCCTGTTCAATGCTGAGCTTGTTCTCATTTTTTCATATTTTGATGTTAATCTTTTAAATGTTTGTGAAAATCTCTGGAGAAGAGGGATCCACATGAAACAAAGTGACATTAATGAATGCAGCTGACTGATTCCTGAGAGATTTTATGTACTCAAGTGACTAGATTTTCCAAAGTATTTAGAGATCGTTTGATGTCTTTTGAAAATCTGGTTCTGAGCTCACTATGATACTGTCCCACTGCTTATGTGTAAATCTCCCCCAAGAGCTAACCCTGTGGTCATAGATTTCAACTCTTGCCATGCCCTTTCTTTTCTCAGTCTGCAAGTGATGTAACTCTTCACAGCTCCAGGAGCTGAGCTTTAGGTCTAACAAGAGAAGCCCAGGCTTACAGCTCCATAGTATCCTCAGTTCAATCCTAATGTGAGAGCAAAAGCGATGGCTATTGTAGTTGTAGGATTAATACTAATTAATAGTTGTCATAGTTTTAAAGGGAATTTTGAGTACACAACAAAGGATCCTCTCTTTCTTTCTGTCTTTTTTTATATGTGTGCATGTATATATAAAAATACATATATTTATAAATGTCTGTGCTTCACTTTCAATACGGAGAGAAGGAAGGCTTGCTCTCTGTGAATTCCTTTTTTTGCTATATTTTCAAGCTGCAGTGTATTTATTCACTTCCTCTGACAATGAATCTGCAGAAACGCCATCAAAACTGAAGGAGTTGCACCTCTGTAAAACTGGTTCCAGCATTGCACCTACTGTGTAGCTAGAAGTCAAATGTACTCATTTTCAGAATCCCACAGAACCCAAATATTTGCTTTAAATGGATGTAAGCGAGGTCATAACAACCTTTATGAGATTCATTATGGCTCTTTTTAATTCTTCCTATATAATCCATGAAAATTAGGAAGTAACAAGAACTCTTTAAGCCACAAGCAGAAAAAAAGACTTTGTAAAACAAGAGCAAACACTAATGTTTGGAATCCAGAACTTGGTCTTATTAATTTGCACAATAGGGGTACACAGACAGAAAATTGTAATGCCTGCGGGTTCTCAATATGCAGGAATGTGATAATACCAGTAACTGTCTCCTAAATTAGAGTCCTCGTCATAATCATGAAATGCTTTAGTAATTTTAAGGCACTCTGCTCAAACTTTTTAATTTGCTTTTAAATTGAAGCACCTTTTACACCAGAACTGTATAGTGTACACTAATTACTAATCCTGGCTTACAGCTTCAGTGCTTTAGTGTGCCTCATTCCCATGTAATTGAACCTAATTCCCCGTAACCATGCCTTTTTCCACCCCTGTTCTGTTTTGCATATGCAAAGTGTGTTTCAATACCAAGCAACCCCTCAGCATATGCAATTTTACTTCTGAATTCTACCCAAAGGAACAAGGGGATGTGCTCTGTATGGCTAAACACAAATCCTCTGGTGCTACTGCAGGATCATCAGGCACATGGAATCCAACAGGAATGTGCATGGAATAGATTTATTTTTTATTTTTTTTAATCATCCAAGCAGTGGAGCAAAAGTGGATGATTTAACTGAAAAAAAATTCTGACAGTACTGTTCTGTAGAAGAAAGCATGTAGTCTTCAATTTAAATGTATTCACAATTCTGGTAGCTGACATATAGATATGTGGGGTAGCTTAAAACTTTTAACGGAACTTTCTGATAATTTTCCCAGCTAATATCTAAGGAGAAGCAAAGTGAATTTTAGAATCTTATGCTGCATTTTTTTAAAGCTCCTCACAGATATATTTTTTAACAGTATGAAAACACATTATTAATTCTGTTAATTGCTTGAAATGTTGTCTGTTAAAGCAATTGGGGAGTATATTGTTTTAGCTGGAAGTCAATGTCATGCAGCCAAACCACCAGATTCTAGAGGCAAATAACAACATTCAGTGGCTTGTGAGCAATGGTTTGTGTCACATAAAATCATATTCACATAGGTACGAATAGGAGGTTTTCTGCTGCTCATGTATTTTGTATTGTAAGAAACTACCTGATCACAGGAAGGGAGTGTGGATTTACAGAGGATGATAAGAAAATGTCTGCTCTAGCCCAATCCTCCATATATTCTAAAGTATGAAATTGTTCCAAATTTCCAGTCCTGTTTAATTTATCTTTTGCTACTCAGTAGATGAGAGTTGTCATAGAGTAATTCCACAGGGGTCACTGGACTTGCACCAGGGGTCACTTTCTCCCATTAAGTGTCCGCATTGTTGACTACCAGACGCAGGAAATTAATACAGCGGTGCACACTACAAAGCTGAGACATCATCTTCTCTCCAACGCACATTTATATCTGGCAAGCTGTGATATAGCCCTGAACTATGCATATTTCATGCATACAAATGGAACAGTGAACTTTCATAAGGGCATAGCCAATAGTGTCTTTTTTACTAAAACTGTTCCTTTTTCTTTAAAAAAAAATTAAAATGCATTAGAGTTGTTTTCCTTTTCAGTGGTAGTTAACAATGCAGCTCACATTAAATACAAAGGGATGAGAACTCTGTATAGTGAGCCAAAACCAGAACTGGCAGAAATCAATATTCAGCAGATTAGCATCTGTTCACATCAGCTGAGAATTGAGAGCAACACTGTAAACTGAACAGTGCATTCTGAATATGAAATTAGTTTTCTGCAGATATTGGGGGGAGGGGGGGAATATGTTCTTCTCAACATATTGGATTGACTGGGACAGTAGGGTGAGCTCAGACCCCTGTTAGGATCTTGTAATACAATTTCTTGTGTAACTGCCAACATACAATCTTATGGGTAACTATAGTTTAGGAGCAT
Source organism: Egretta garzetta (assembly GCF_000687185.1). NCBI lineage: Eukaryota > Metazoa > Chordata > Aves > Pelecaniformes > Ardeidae > Egretta > Egretta garzetta. The sequence goes on along the minus strand of NW_009259238.1, from coordinate 247,319 downwards.
TTTACTTGAGGAAACTGTAATCAGTACTGTAATGATTCGAATAAGGTTTGAAGGCTTTATTCACAGCTAGTAACTGCTGATCAGTGCAAACTATAGAAGTCATAGACATCTGAAGCATGAATAGATTCAGTTTTCCTGGTGCATGTCCAAACAAAACAAAAAAAAAGACAATATAATTAATGCTTTGACACTGGTAGAAGAAGGAAGCGTTCCCTTTCCCAGCCTACTTTCTATATTTTAAAAAGTGAATGTATGTTATTATCTTAGACTACATTATCAGCTAGAGATCAAAAAATCTCTTTTCCAATGAGACATTAGATACATAAGATGTGATTCATTGCACCAACTTCAATTAGCTTAAAGTAAAGCTAAGCCAATCTAAGCCTATGCCGATCCCTTAGCTTCTTTGTATAGCAGATAAAAGGGCAAAGGCACTTCCAGAGGGTGTTTTTCTCCATTTACCTTTGAACTCTGTGACTGCAATCACTAGGTTATTTTGGAGGAAAAATGAGTTTAGTCCAAAAGTAGTTTTGATGAAGACTAGTGGAAATATTAGGGGAAAACGATAAGCCAGCAGAGTTGAGGGGAAGGGCAAAGGGGAAGGCTTACTAAACACAGCTCCAAAGTTCAGGTGGTGGTTGGGGTTAGATTTCTTTTATCTGGACACTCTCACAAGACATAAGCTCTTTAGTTTACTGTATTAGAAGCATACTGTACACATGTATTGTGTGACCGTATTAACAAGACAAGCAACTGCTTTTCAAGACAAAGTCACTGAAAAAGTGATGTTACCTTCCTTCCTGAGTACCAAAACATGACTTGAAGGATTTGAGGTTTGTTTTTCCTGCTGCAAGTGAAGACATCACTAAAGCAAGCAAGTCATTTCTTCTGCCTTGGGATTTAGCAGTTTTTATCTTACAAAGAAAGCAAGCTGAACCTAGGTCTTGGGTGATTGAAAAGTTCCTATAAAAAACACGTTCATGGAAATATAGGACTGGATCGGGGCTTTATTGATTTTGTCATACTGTTCCTGCAGAAGCATACCAGCTGCTTCAGAGAAAAGTACAGGAAGCCTGAGAGAAGGCAATTATGAAGTAACTTTCTGAAAAAATTCTTACTAGCCCTGGAAGCAATGAAAACTTACATCCTTTCCAGAAAGATTGTCATGCTATTTATCATTTTTGATCTTCACTAGCTTTTAAACTGCATGTTAAAACACGTATTTGTTGGTTCAGCTTTCAAGACTTAATGGCATAAACTGAACAGTGTTTATTTACAGTGAAGACATAAACTCTTTTGTATAAATCATACCAAATTCTTCATTATATCACCAATTACTGTTAAGGATAACAAAATTGAGTCATCTGGCAACAAAAAATAAGCAGAGCTTTGAAGATTTCCCTCATAAATTCAGCAGAACATAATCACATTTTGTAACAATGAATTATAACAAACAAGATGAGTTTTCCTACTTTAAAAATCTGCTATTAATTATTAACTGGATCAAGCTTCTCTCCACTTATTTGACCTTATGACAAATGCGTTTGGGAAATTTCCACCTCTGTATTTATGCCTGTTCCTCTCTGGCATATGATGCTAGGGCACACTCTCAAGCTTATGTCTGACGAGAAGAAATATAAACTAGATGATTGTAGACCTGAAGCTGGAGACTGCAGACATGTAACAGCAGTGAGAAACACCCAGCCAAAGTCCCTTACAGTGTTTAAATATAACTGTATTAACGAGGCAATTAAAACTGGCATGCTGTTTCCCCCAATGCTAGACACTACTAATAGTTCTATTGCTTTTACAATTGATCTTTAAAGCAGCACTGCAACGTACAAGATTGATAATAGTGTAGCCCCGAATTAGGGCGTGCAGCTGGCAGTTCAATTTTGTACTTGCCTTTGGCCATCCTGCTTTCAGTTAAAGGGGTTTTGGGTGAGGAAAGGGGCCCAGAGGCTGACCATGTTCCTCTTAAACCCCCTTCATCTCTCCCTATTTCAGAGTGGGTTGTGTTTTCATTGGTTTATTCTCAATTTTTGGCTGGTGATATTCAGTGTTGCCCTTGCTGCTGTAAGCCATCCTCATGCAGTCTGTTCATTTAGCTGGGACTGGAGAAGTCCTCACCCACCTCTTGCAGCCATTGGCTGGGGTGGAAGGACCCCCTCAGCTCCCCTCTGCCTGGAGCACGCCTTGGCTAAGATGTCAAAAACTAGATTTGTTTTCACTTAGGAGACCCTTATATCAAAAAAGATTTGATCCAGTTTCATATGTTTTGAAACCTGCCAAGCTGTCTGTGGTTCAAATCAAAGAACCATTTTGCATTTCTTGTGATGTATGTCAACGGTTACCCTTTCAAAGCATACAAATATTGCCTTTGTTTCTGTGACAGACACCATCCTGCCCACACCTCTCAACGCTCCTGCTGTGGTTTCTGTGATTTTTTTATTCTCCTGGAACTTCCCAACACATCTGTTACTAAACAGAAACCCAAAAGGAAATCAGCTTTCACCTGTCAACTGCCATGTGCCGTATGACCTCCCCTTTTCCATCACTTTCCATTAGTGTCTTTCATAGTTTCAAGGGCTTTTTCACATTTACTATTTTTCTATCTGCTCCTTTGGGAAGTGCCATTTTCCTTTTTAGCTACAGCCCCTTTGTTTGCCATGTTTACTGCGTTAACCCCACACAAAACGCTGGCTCCTCTTTGTCCTTGGGAAGTGTGTCCTTTGGCCTCAGGAAGATGTCTCCCCAGCTGTGTTCCAGTGCCTTCCTATAAGAATAGCTACCTTTGGCATCCACCGCTGCTTACCAACCCAGCTCTGCGGCACTGTCTTTTGTGCAACAGCTGTTTGGCTCACAGCGCTCAACTGTTTTCTCCACCCTACTGACCCAGTGCCACAAAACAGCACTGACTTGTAAAAAACCAGACGGATGGAGTAGAGAGATGGGAGCTTTTTTTTATGTGACCCCAAAGACATATAATTCAAGCAGATTTGGCTGATATTGTGTATTCTACAACAAGAAAAACCCCTAAAGCAGAGGATTTCAGATGGAAGAAGCTTAAGTACAAATTAAGTGTGTATTCAACAGTTGAACAACAGTTGTTTCACATTACAGAGCTTAGATTTACATACTCCCCAAAACTTCCCAGTGTAAATAAACTGTAAGTCTATACTGCTTACGAGCATAAAAACACACAGCACTTAAAAACAACCAATGTAACTACCATAAATACACAATTAAGCAACAGCCAGCTGCTAACACAGAAGATCGATATTGCTTGAAGCTATGAATCATTCAGATTTGATTCTTCTCAGATTTACATCAGATTACTATTATTATTACCAGAACTCAGTCAAGTAATTTCTAATTTCATCCGTGCAATGTATTTTTATGTATCTAAAAGTGCAGGAATAGATCTTGCCCCACAGAACTTGATCCAAGATTGGCCATTGACTTCCATAGAACAAAAAGTTCACCCACAGGATTTTCTTTCCTCTTCTGGCCTCCACTGCAATTCAGGGCTTAATAAAATATAGAGAAGCTCAGAAAATAGCCGCTTTATTTCAAGCATCAGTAAAGGGTGAGTCTTGCGGGAAATTGGAAGCTTAAGATTACTGGGGATAGAGAGTTTTCAGGGGGCTGCCCTCAAACTGCTCACAGCATCATTGGACTGCTTTTGCAGAAACCCTCTTTCTCTGGAGGTTTTTCAAAGTGTATCTTCGTAGTAACTATCACTACTAGGTACTTTCCAGAGGAATCTTTATGTTCATGATCTGACTTGGAAAACATTTCTTAGATGCAGTGTTGGTTTCCAGCAAGGTTCTGCCTGGATCATTTTGGTTTCCATGAAACACAAAGAGCTTGTGACTGGCCCAGGGTGATTCTGATCCTCATCTGGTGTTAGATGCCGGCAGCCTCCTGGCACTCTGTCCTCCCACCTGATCACATAACCACATATCCTTATAAAACTCTGAATTTTTCTGCTTTGTTCAGTTTTCTCCATGCACAGGCCATGGTTGTTACACCTTACATGTTATGTTATGATAATCATAGAATCATAGAATCATAGAATGCTTTGGGTTGGAAGGGACCCCTAGAGGTCATCTAGTCCAATCCCCCTGCAGGAGCAGGGACACCGCTAACTAGATCAGGTTGCTCAGAGCCCCGTCCAACCTGGTCTTGAATGTTTCCAGGGATGGGGCCTCCACTACCACTCTGGGCAACCCGTTCCAGTGTTTCACTACCCTCAGTGTAAAGAATTTCTTCCTTATATCCAGTCTAAACCTACCCTGGTTTAGTTTAAAACCATTATTCCTTGTCCTGACACAGCTAGTCCTACTAAAAAGATTTTCCCCATCCTTCCTATAGACTCCCTTTAAGTACTGAAAGGCCACAATCAGGTCTCCCCACAGCCTTCTCTTCTCCAGGCTGAACAAGCCCA
>NW_009259238.1:223033-242682 GCF_000687185.1 Egretta garzetta | reverse complement strand
ACCCAGGTGCAGGACCTTGCACTTGGCCTTGTTGAACCTCATGAGGTTCACACAGGGCCCCCTCTCCAGCCTGTCCAGGTCTCTCTGGATGACATCCCGTCCTTCTGGTGTGTCAACCGCACCACTCAGCTTGGTGTCATCTGCAAACTTGCTGAGGGTGCACTTCATCTCTCTGTCTAAGTCATTGATGACAACATTAAACAGCACTGGTCCCAGTACAGACCCCTGAGGGACACCACTCGTCACCAGTCTCCATCCGGACATCGAGCCATTGACCACTCTGGACACGACCATCCAGCCAGTTCCTTATCCACCGAACAGTCCACCCATCAAATCCATAGCTCTCCAATTTAGAGAGAAGGATGTTGTGGGGGACCGTGTCAAAGGCTTTGCAGAAGTCCAGATAGATGACGTCTGTTGGTTTTCCCTTGTCCACTGATGCTGTCACACCATCATAGAAAGTCACTAGGTTTGTCAGGCAGGACTTGCCCTTGGTGAAGCCATGCTGGCTATCTCGAATCACCTCCCTGGTCTCCTTAGCCTAGCATAGCTTCTAAGAGGATGTGTTCCATGATCTTCCCAGGCACAGAGGTGAGGCTGACAGGTTGGTAGTTCCCAGGGTCTTCCTTTCTACCCTTTTTGAAAATGGGTACAATGTTTCCCTTTTTCCAGTCACCAGGGACTTCACCTGACTGCCATGACTTTTCAAATATCATGGAGAGTGGCTTGGCAACTACATCATGCTGTGTTTGTTCCAGCTCTGCTTCTTTCTTTGTTGTTTTCTCTCTGGATTAAACCTGCGTCTCTTTAAATTCAACTAAATGTTTATCCTCATGCAAATAGCATCAAGATTTGGACCAATTCACATTCCTTGTTTTATCCAGTAGTTAGGGTACCTAGTATAATTCTATATATATCCATAGCCTAGTTACATGTTTTAACATTGACGTTCAACAGTGTCAGTGAGGCACTGTTTTGTGAGGACATAAAAAGGACTTTTTATTATTCTAGCAATCATTTCAGTGCTTAATTTCATCTCACCCTTATCAGCTTCCATCCAGAAAGTTTACTTCTGCATAGTTGAATATATAAACATGCACCCACACACTCATCACTGTGTTCTTATATATCCACACAAATAAACATTTCCAAATATTTCTGGGTGGTGGCAAACTACTGTCTCTGAGAAACAGGCTAATATAGACCTCCACAGGGGCCTCCATGGAGGAAATGGGAGCCAGCAAAAGATGACACTGATTATCGGACACTTGGTACCAGAAGCTGTTGTGAGGAAAACAGCAATCTAGCGTTGAGAGAATTTTCAGGGTAATCATAGAATCATAGAATGTTTTGGGTTGGAAGGGACCCCTAGAGTTCACCTAGTCCAAACCCCCCTGCAGTGAGCAGGGAGTCTGCTAACTAGATCAGGTTGCTCAGAGCCCCGTCCAACCTGGCCTGGAATGTTTCCAGGGACGGGGCCTCCACTACCCTCTGGGCAACCTGTTCCAGTGTTTCACTACCCTCATTGTAAAGAATTTCTTCCTTACATCTAGCCTAAACCTACCCTGTTTTAGTTTAAAACCATCCCCCCTTGTCCTGTCACAGCTGGCCCTACTAAAAAGATTTTCCCCATCTTTCCTATGGGCCCCCCTTAAGCCCTGAATGGCCGCCCTCAGCTCTGCCCGCAGCCTTCTCTTCTCCAGGCTGAACGAGCCCTACTCTCACATCCTGGCCTCATAGCAGAGGTGCTCCAGCCCTCAGATCATTCTAGTAGCCCTCCTCTGGACCCGCTCCAACAGTTCCATGTCCTCCTTGTGCTGTGGGCTCCAGAGCTGGACGCAGGGCTCCAGGTGAGGTCTCACCAGAGCAGAGCAGAGGGGCAGAATCACCTCCCTCGCCCTGCTGGCCATGCTTCTTTTGATGCAGCCCAGGGTACGGTTGGCCTTCTGGGCTGCCAGCGCACCTTGCCGGCTCATGTCCAGCTTTTCATCCATCAGTACCCCCAAGTCCCTCTCAGCAGGGCTGCTCCTTTCATCTCTTGGCCTGTATTGATACCGGGGTTTGCCGTGACCCAGGTGCAGGACCTTGCCCTTGGCTTTGTTGAACCTCATGAGGTTCACACAGGCCCACCTCTCCAGCTTGTCCAGGTAATGTTATAGGTCTTCCCTGTGGACCCTCAGTTATGACCATATTCCTGGCTTAGTTTTTGACGTACACAGCAGAAAGAGATACTTCTGAGAAACACTTTTGATTTAAGAAATAAGAAATGGGTGGCATCTCTTATTTTGAAATTAAGTGGTCCACAAATGATGACCAGGAAGTTCAAGTGTTAAGAAGCTTTCATTTTAAATGTTCAAATCACCATTTCTATCTACTCGCCGTCATGATTTTGTATATCCAGGTCTCTGCCTTCCTCTCCCTTCAAACACACAGAAAGATGAGCACTGTCTGACACACATTCAGCTTCAGCAGGGTGGCTGGGGAGGAACTACAACCCAGACCAATCTCCAGGGTGGCTGTTAGTCATGACTTAGGTCCAGGATATATGGTCTAACCCTCATCTACCATGAACAGAAGAGCTCTAATGTTCTATTTTTTTTAAATAACAATCTGACCTTTTTCTTCTGATTAATTTTTGAAAGAGAGTGGCAGCACTACGCTTTTTTTATAAGCATGTATCAGTGTGTGCTAGACATAATTTGGGAACGTTTCCCTCCTGGAAGCCTCATGCGATGAGGTGGCGAGCGTGTACCTTTGGGGACTCAGTGGATTGGATGACGTGCCAGGCTGCTTGGCAGGGTCTGGTCTGAGGCAGTTCTGGGTTTGCAGAAGGGCTCAAAACCAGGGGAATCTTTAAAGCCAGAAAGTGACAGCCACATGTAGTTGAGAGGCCTGAGGTGAGACAATAAAAGATTAGTGGTTTCCATGATCTCACCTTTTGACTTAGCTGCCCCTTTTAGCCTCTGTGACTGTTGACATGGAGCTAGCCCTTAGAAACCTGCTCAATGTTAGGCAAGAAGTGTGTGCACTGAATAAGAACTGGTCTTTTACATCTTTTTTTAATGCTTTTGGGGCTCTCACTGCCCTTCCTCTCCTCTGTTTTATCTAATAGGCCATACCTGCAAAAGGTAAAGCCAGCAGCCCTGACTCCTAAAAAGGGAAAGATATTTACTCTTCACCAGCTCACAGTTTTAAGAGATGTCACTTTACTGACTGCAGACAAAGGCTTGCTTTTAGGAAGGGCTTCCCTAAGCAATGAACAAGAAGGATGAATATTTTCTTCTACTTTTGCTAAAACTCCCAAGTACATATTTTGTTCCACGTACATACTCAAAATGTTGGTGGAATAAACTCTATCTGGATTTGTCAGATTTCACATAGGTGCACTTATAAATTCACAGCAGGAACTTACTGATTTACATATCCAAAGTCTGGACCCTTAAAACCCAAGTAAGATTTTCAGTTGTCTATAATCTTTCTAGGTATTTGGTTTCTGCCAGTGAAGTTTTCAAAGCACCTACATCCCTTCTTCTGCACAGAAACTGAGCCCTAACATCATTGAGAAGGCTGGTACATATCTCAGCCTTAAGCCATATTGGGCTTCATAGGATTCCCTGCCTGTCAGTCCCAGGTAGATTTGCTCAAAACTTCTCCATTTTTATGGACAAAAAAATGCTTCCTTTCATATGCAAACAGATATAAAAATAGGCCTGTTGAAAGTCACACTGTCATTTCAAGTGAAAATGGTGGCACTTTCTTCAGGAATGTAATGACTCAAGTCCCTAAATAAGACAAAACCAAATAAATAACAACAATAATAAACTCAGGACACTAAAATTCCAAAGCAGTGCTTCAAAACCTGTATTTAAGTTATTGCCCGTAGACCACTGGTTAAAGTATTCACCTGTAATGCAAACCCCCTTTTTCCTTTGGTTGAGGAGACGGAACCCTTACCTCCCACAGATGTGCTCTAACCCTAACTGCTAAAATGTATGGGTTTCTGAAGTGAGGAATTTCTCATTTTAAAGGTATTTCACTTTTCATGGAACAACTAAATAGTCATTGGGCAACTGAGAGTATTTGAAAGTTATGCTTTAGCCTGTGTTTAAGAATATTAATCTTCCTTGGAGGGAGGTTGGCTGTCCCATATAGCATAGACTAGCCAGGTAGGTTGCAGGTGTCACCAACCAGGGAAGATGCTTTTCTATTTCTTGGCCAAGTACTTGAGCCATAAGCCCCATATTGGGCTTTTTATTGGTTGATTAAGAACGCTCACTTGGAGAAAAGTTGGGAGTAAGTGAGCTGCCCCAGCCAGCTTGTGTGAAGAAGAGAGTTTACTCTGGCTTCAACCATCTCTGGGGGAACTGACCCCAGCCCTCTTGCTGTATGATGCTGCTCTCCAGCCCTCATTTCTGATGTCTGAGTGGTTGCTACCAACCACCTGGATTATTTGGCCTCTTTGGTTTCAGTGGCCACCAGCAGTGTCTCATTCCCATTGCAACCCATGACCTGGTTCTTCCCTGTCACGTGCTCCCCTGTCAGTACTCTGGCCATCTCTGATTCCGTCCTGGCATGAAAGCATCCCGCAATAGCACATTCCAAGCAAGCATTGACCCACGTCTGATTTGTAGTCATGTGATAACAGCATCACCTTGCACATGGGAGAGTCTGTGACACTTTCTAGGCCTCTTAGTTATCCTTTGGGAGCTACATATTTTCTGTGGGCTGCTAGCTGAAGAGCCCTGCCTGTGTGGCAATGCAAATGATGACCTCTTCTTTCTGGAAAGAACGTTGCCGTGACTGCCAAACTAAGTGTGGTGTTTATATGTGTTGGGCACAATCTGAGCACATCTAACTAACTAGTCGCCTTATAGTGCTAGATATCGGTAGATGTCTTAGTTTCTGAACCTCAAATAGATTGAAGGATATAGACATGCTCTGTTTAGTCTGTTCAGGCCTTAGGGCATGTTCAGGAGCAGAGCACTGAACACCAGGCAAAATCAGTTACCTCAGACTTCAGTGGTGCTAATATGGATTACATTTCTCTCTCTCTTTTATTTTTTCCCCTTGAACTTCCATGACTACTGCCTCCCAAGTTTACTTTCAGGCTTTTTAGTCAAATGTTGGTTCTGCTCTCATGCCTGACTTTGGCTGTGATTTCAAGTGAATGTCATGATAAAGGTTGACCTAAAAATTAGATGTTAGAATAAGGAGCTTGACTCTTCCCAAGAACATTTGTGCTATGCCCACCAACTTGTCTGATAATACTTGTCAAAGATTTTGACCAACTCAGCTCTTTGATTTCCCAAGGCTTTTAAACCATCCTTGTTCTTAATACCCTTTGTTCATAAAGCACTCTGTGAACGCTACAATATCACTGCTCTGGGCAGGACCACTAACGTCAGAGCTAATCTAAAGGTTCTCTTTTTAACATGACTTTTCTGTCCCAAGCTCACAGATTTGCTAATGTGAACAGATGCTTTGTAAATATCTTTGAGAGGAAGGTAGTTCTGTGTTTCTAAAGTTCACAAGGCAAGCAACATTGAAAGGCCTCTTTAACCTCAACCTTAAGCATCCTCAGCATATCATTAGGAAGATTAGCAAAGCCTTTTGCACCCCACTGGATTTCCTTATGTATGGAAAGGCCTGGCAGATCAAAGGAGACATTACTTCAAACAGCTTGTGACTTATCTTGTGCTTACCCTAGCACTGCTGACCTCTCAATCATCATATTTTACTTCCAGTAGGAACTGCTTTTAAGGACAACAGTTTATCCTCCAAGATCTTTGTTTTGACCTTTCCAGCTTTCCCAATGTTCCTTATTACAATGTGTAATTAAAAAGAAGTGACAAACCAAATACTTGGTAAATAAAATGTGTTCAAACTAAGAAAATAGTTGCAAGTCATAGTTACTACTTGGTTCTGCTAATGAAGTGACTGAAGTCATGTTTATTATTTATAGATTTGTCTTGTACTTGGCAGAAACCCTTCACAAACACTGAGGTCAATGATATTTGACCTTCTTTGGCATTTTCCAACTAGGATGTGAATGACTAAACAGGGCTAAAAGGTTAGTCCCTGTTCTGCAGTTGTATCCACATGTGAGTCTGTATGGACCTTTACACCCACACAGAGACCTAGAGAAGTCAGCTAGGCATTTTCCAGCTGCAAGGCCCACCCACATGGATTGACTGCAAGCATAGGTGCCTGATTCATGAGCATGCTTTTTATAAAACTGTATTATTCATCAGCTTAGGGTATTAAACACTTTATATTTAAATTTCCTTCAGGGGCTTGTTATTTATTCTGTAGGTGTGTTTTAGCATGTTTTAACATGAAATTTTCTTTAATTTAATCAGCCCTAAAATGTTTTCAGGTTTATTACTTACACTTAAAGCTGAATTGAGATATATATGCAATAACCAAGGAACGTGATTTTGTAAATAGGATATTTGACCTTTACATTTTCCAAAATTATAGCACTGGGAACTACTGCCTAAACAAATCATCTGAAGAATTGAAAATCAGGTAGATAATTGTTACTCGAACATATTTATTTCAGCTACCATTTCCATTGTAAATCCCATTTTCATGGCTATATAATTTGATGTTTTCAATTATATGGGGCTTAAACTTTACTTAGTACTCTTACCAAATAAGCATGGCAATTCAAAGTTAAATCACTATGTAGTCAGGGCTAGTTCAAAAAGTGTCACTGAACAATAAAAGGATAAAATTTGTGTTCTAAGTTTTTCTTACAGATGGTGAAAAAGAGCATGATAAAATGATGTTTCAGATTGGTTCAGTTTGAATTTAATGACTGTGACATTTTAGTGGCATTTTAAACTAAGTATTTTGTTCCTTCCATCCTATTTCTTTTTTAATTAATGTTCAAACACTGCACCATTCCAACAGCTGGAATATGTATCATCTACCACATATCATCAATCTCTCATCCTTAGACAGACAGGGTATGTAAACAGTTTAATACTAATTAGCTGCAATTAAATCAGACAAAGAAAACACACTCTGCTGTTATGTAGATGTTAAATTTGTCAAAACTGCAGAGACATACAAAAGCCTAGAAAGAAAGTCGTTAAACCCTATTGTTTTCAAGAAGATAAATTCCACTCTTAGAGTCTATTGGTCTAAGAGGATTTATGCATAATAAGGGAAAAATTGGTTGCCATATGAGAATTTTATGTATTTGTCACTCTTGCTCTCAGAGGCATAAATCAGAATTCAAGTTGATGTACCTGTGAGGTTGGTGCATACAAAAGCAGATGAGATTATTATCAGACCATCTGAAAGTAGAACCTCTTATTTTTGCCACATAGGTTAACAGGGAATGTCACACCAGGTGCTGCTGCTTGCTGTCACCACAGTGCATCCTACATTTGGATTCATCATGCAGGAGCCCCAGGTGACCAGTGGGAGAGCTTAGAATGTCTTCTGTACACAAGCATACACATATGTCTAATGTGAAGCAATATTTATTGTCTCACTTTACATGTGTAGTGGTGATAGGAAGGCAAAGATGGACTGCAGAATTGATCCTGTTTTGAAGATTAAAGGACTTGTCACAACTAGGCCAGAGGGTCAGAGAATCATACCATCACTGGTCTAGATCACTGGTCTGAAAGCTGAGGAGCAAGTGTCATAATCAAAGTAATAAATCAAAAGATGTTACACAGAAGTAAATTAAAGGCAAACTAGCCAGGAACGAAGGAGTGAATATTGGAGTGAAATGTAATAGCTTTGAGCTGATGCCAGCCTTCTCCCTCAAGCTTTCTCTCCAAAACACAAAACTCTTCACCTCTTTCAGCAGTAATTACGCTTTCCCCTTCTCATCTCAGTGATGAGTCTGTCACATGGGTTGGTGCTTGCCACAGAGCCAGTTTCATACAGGCTAGGGTAAGGATTAGCTTTGTGAAGGTGCTTGTAGCTCTGCTGGCTTAAATGAGAAGACAATCTGGCTGCCATGATCTGATGTCACTACCTGATGTGTGGATATTCGCAGCCTGTGTGAGACACATTTCAGGAAACGTAGCCCACAAAAGAGATACAGATATTCCTAAAATGCAATCAATTGATTCAGTGTTTCTTATAACAATATTGTGGAAAAGACTAGGAATCTTTAAGGGGTATCTCTGCTCTCCTCTGAAGGAGACACCACTGTTCAAGTAAACCAAGAGGGACTTAGTGCAGCAACAGTCCAGAGATTTCTGCCTTATTTTACTGCTGAGGAATTCCTTCACACTGTTTCCGTGAGAACTTTTAGAAAGGGATAATGGTCTTTTGCTGGCTGCTTGTACTCTAACACCAAGGAGAGAAGCCATCCTTTCATTCCATGCACTCACCTGGGAACCAGGGCACGCAGGGTGCCATTATCAGTTTTGTCACAGATTCCTGACTGCTTGGATGAGTTATTTAGGCTCTCTGTGGATCCTTTATTCCACATGATAGAAGGCCAGGCATAATATTTATCTACATGTCTATTTATTATTAATTGTGATGTGCCAGAAATTGTATCAACGGGACAAAGTACAAGGGGAGATCCGTGTGCTCAGTTGGGCATGCCAAGCAGTGTTCATAGAATCATAGAATCGCTTTGGTTGGAAAAGACCTTTAAGATCATCGAGTCCAACCTTTAACCTTTTGTGCTGTGTTGTCCTTGTGGGATACTGGCTGGAGGCACCACTGTGATAACTCATATCTTAGGGCAAGGAGGAGGGATGTTCTGGGCAGAGAAACCTGGGATGTGCCACACTTCGGCTTTCAGGTATTGTTACGAGTCAACAGGGAAGTTGAGAGATTGCTGCATACTGCCTTTGGGACAGGGTAGCAGCCCTGAGGGTCAGGTAGTGCAGGATGTAGTGCACACCCGCCTTCATCTCTCTGAGCTGGAAGCTACATGACACACTTGCCCTTCTAATATTATGACACACTAATTTCTGATATTCCCACACTGGTGCATCAGACATGGTGTTTGTGCCATTGATTAATCTGGCCCACTAGTTTGCAAAATCACTCACATGAAAAAAAAAAGGATCACCAAACTGAAGCTTAATGTCTTCTGAGAAGATCTGCAGAGGTGATTTGGTTCAACAAGAATCACTTTTCCTACAAGTACTTCCTGAGAGTGAACCCTATTTTAATAATTTAGTAAAAAAAAAGGGGGGGGGGAAGAAAGATAGAGATCTCTTTTCTCTTTATATCCAAGACGTAATAAATACACAGTCAAAATTCATGTAAAATTTGTAAGAGGTTAATAAGTATATGACATAGTTATGAAAAATCAATCGCACTAGACTGAACACAACTTTACCCAAAGGACGCTGCCAGGGTTTGATTTTTTTTTTTCCTACGTTTCCCTCCTTGGCTCAATTCATGAGTGCTGCTGCTTTTTTTTTTTTTCCCCCCAAGTGTGCACTCGCAAGTTGCCTGGGCATGGCAGATGACAGCTGATCCCAGCCAAATGTAACATCATTGCCATCTAAGGTCAAGCTCTTCCTATTGTAATCCCAAGTTTTTGACCTGGTGTATATCTGTGGTCTGCTGGCATCACTTTGGCTGAAGATAAGAGGCTCAGGGGTAGAAAACTAAACAAATTTTGTATCTTAGTGCTTTCGCTTGAATCTGATACCCATCTGTTTTCTGGTAGGGTCTTAATGGTCTGGGATCTCTGTATATTGTGGCAGGTTTTCTGCCTGTGGTGGAAGGAGAGGTTATTTAGGTTCCCTTTACTCAACTTTATTTGGTTCTGAGCCCCTGTCCTGAGGTGTGACTTAGCAGCCCAGGCTTCTCTTGGCCACAGGCAAGCGGCAAAGCACCTTGCATATGCTAACATAGGATCCCTCCTGCATGCATGTCTGTCTGTCTGTAGTGGCTGTCCTGGGAGAGGTGAGGAGAATTCCAGCAGCACTGCTCACTGCCATCATGCTTTTCAACAAAGGGGAATCACAAACCTAGGTTGGCTGCTCCCCCCTCCTTCATGATGCCTTCATTCACCTTGCTGTTGCAAAGAGAAACCCACTGGGAGTGGCAGAGATCCTGCTGTGCTGATATATTTGGCATTCAGGGGGCAATTTCTGTCCCAGAAGGCTCCATAGATTGCTGCTCCCAAGGCTAATCCTACACAGGCACTGGGACTGTCTCCAAAACCTGTGGTGCTGAGCAGGAAAGGAGACGTGAGATGCTGGCACAGAGCTGATGAACCTTCTTCTGCAGTGGAGGGAAAAGAGCTGTGTGGTGGGCTCCAAACATATACCATTAGCATTCATAAAATTCATTTCCTGCCAGGAACAGCCACCCAGCACTGAAAAATCGTAATTTCACAGTAGATTGCCATGCAAGTTGAAATAAATCCCTGAGGCAGAGCACCACACCGTCTGACCTGAAGCACCTGAAGTTTGCCATGCAAACCCCAGGAAGTTTGCTAAAGGAGATACCAAACACTCTGTTTTAAATGGTCTTTTTTATATACACAAGTGCTTTTTTTAATGTATATGTGTATATATATGTAAATGTGTGTATATGAGAAGTAGATAGGTACTCCAGGAAATATAATTCCCTATGAATGATAGCTGTTATTAGAAAGAAATATAAGACTCTGTTCCACCTCTGTACCATCTGTGTTAAAAAGCAGCTTTAAGGATCCAGCATCACTAAAAAAGCTGGCAGTGCATTTTTCTTATCTCTGCTGCCTCCAAACAGAAGATTAGGAAAGGTTCCCTGCTACTGAGCAATCAAACGTGTTTACCAAAAGTGACCATCAGCTACACACAGTCCTGCTTTTTATTCTGTAAAAAGATGACCTAAATGTCTTCCTTGTAATTCACTGTACATCTTTCCCATGCACTTACTTTTTATAGTAAGTATTTTAAGATATCCAGCATGCTCTTTCCACTGTATTTTTAACAGTATTTTGAGTAGATAAGCTATTTCCTTCCTGACCTTTATATTTTTTTGAGTCCAGTCTTTGCACAGTGGAGTAACAATCCCTCCTCACTAAGCATTCGGCTCTTTAAAAATAATAATGAAAGCTTGAAATTTTTAGGTTTTCACTTTTCATTTTTCTGTCAGATTACAAGAATTAATTTTCCCAAATATATCATGCCACAACGAGGGCATGCAGATTTCACCAATGTGAAAACAGAGGTGTGAGTTTGTGCTGTAAAAGGGGCAGGTGCACTGCATAACTACAGAGGAAAACTGCTCTGTTTGAGAAATCTACCATAAACACAATGGCCTAAGCTCTAAGGGTTACAATGAGCTCATATTTATTTTAGAATTGTTTGTTTCTCTGCACAAACTCTCTGGATTATTTTGACCTCAAATGTTCATTCCAAAAAGGTGCTTATCTGTAAACACCACCTGGGTGGTAGAACACATCATGAGCCACTGCTGCCACTGTATTGCTTTCATATCATTCATAATGTGAAAATTTGATTGCCCATACAGCCAGCCTGTGAGCTGCCAGGCCCTGCAGATGGCAGACACGTGTGTGCACAACATTTGCATTTTACAGCTCTGATGAGAACAGTCAATAAAATGAGGGCTTTCCCACCTCTGTCACTTTCTTGGTACAAATTGTACCTTTTTAGTAGTTGTTTAATCTCTATCCCTGTAATTTGCAGATGACACTGTTTTGAAATATTTGTACTTAATTTTGGCATTGGTAAGCACTTGGCCCACCCATTGGATTTTCCTGGAGCCAACATTTTCTTGGTGTTATCTAGTGATTAATCCATTAGCTTCCCTCCCTAGTCAAAGATTAACTTTCATCTTGTCTTATCTGTTATTGTGTTTGTGGTGAAAGTAACTTCTACAATGTAATTCCGTATTAATTGGGTTTCTATGTGTAGATTGTTGAGTCAGGTTAAAACCAGCTCTCCTCCTCATGCCTGTAGTGCCCTAAGCGTAGGCAGTCACCTCACCCTTGTCAAGGCATTTGCAGAGACAGTGATGTGCACCTCTGGAGGTGGTGATATCACTGATCATGGTGAGAGCTGGAGCAAACCTGCTTTTCATACCATGTAACTGTGTCTGCTTTGGTTTAGGTATCACTACACAGTGTTTCTAGAGTGAGGGTTTCCACTGGTTTATCATCTGAACATTCAAGCATCTCCAATGACTTGTCCGAGGATTTAGAACTGGTAAGGACATAACTGGATTGCCACAAAACCAGCTTTTTCTGTTGTCCTAGTTCTGAACAGGCAAATGGTTGAACCTCTTCAGGGACCAAAGAAGGAGAGATATGAAACTCTTCAGACAGAAAAATATGCAAAGCTCAGCCCTGTTTTCATTTAAGCAGACTAACTCACTGAAGTATTTTCTCTCTCTTCTGGCTCTTGAAAAACAGTTCCAATAAAATTGCAGTTGTCACAGGTGACAGAATAGTAGATCATCTAGCAATTTTCCCATGTGAATTATTCTATGCTGTGAAATAGGACATATCTTACATGGATATGATCAATTCATAAAAATCCTGAAGCAAGTTTTTATCAAGTTTTCTAGCTTCTTCATGATACAATGATTAGGCTATTGGTATTGGACTTTAAATTGCCATTGCATTAATGTCTTAGCCATCAGAGGAATGGTACATTTTGGTATGCACAGTGTTTACAGGATTGAGAAAACAGAAGTTCTGAGAAATTATTTTTTACAGTTCAAGTGGCCACAAAAATGATCCGAGGGCTGGAGCCCCTCTCCTATGAGGACAGGCTGGGAGAGTTGGGCTTGTTCAGCCTGGAGAAGAGAAGGCTGCGGGGAGAGCTGATTACGGCCGTTCAGTACCTAAAGGGGGCCTGTAGGAAAGATGAGGACAATCTTTTCAGTAGGGCCAGCTGTGACAGGACAAGGGGTAATGGTTTTAAACTAAAACAGGGTAGGTTTAGACTGGACATAAGGAAGAAATTCTTTACAATGAGGGTGGTAAAACACTGGAACAAGTTGCCCAGAGAGGGGGTGGAGGCCCCATCCCTGGGAACATTCAAGGCCAGGTTGGACGGGGCTCTGAGCAACCTGATCTAGTTAGCGGTGTCCCTGCTCACTGCAGGGGGTTGGACTAGAAGGGGTCCCTTCCAACCCAAAACATTCTATGATTCTATGATTCTATAAGTGTTTTACAGGCTTTCTGGTTATTAGACCAAATAGAGAGATCATTCTCGGAGAATAATAGCTACTTTTTACTATAGGTCTGGTAAGAGATTGTAAGGAGTACTACTTCCATAACTGCATTCAGGAACAAATGGATTAAAGAAAGTACAAGTTGCCAAAGCAGATAATACTTCTGTCCCCTTGACCACATGCCGTCTGTAGAGATACAGGGAGTCTAACTGCCCAAGTGCTCTTTTACACTTCACATGATCATTATTTCCACACCTAAATGATATTTCAAGCATCTTACTAAGGACTTTGAAAATCATAATTATACCACCAGTTTTAAAGCACTATAGTAGTTAAATAAATGCCTGTACTTAGAGTGGTGTGCACAGTCTTACATATTTGCTATAGAACTTGCTATTGCGTTCCTTCTCCTTTGAAAAGACTAAAAGCAATTTTAAATTAGCACAAGGCTATGAAGAAACCAAAGGCTGTCAAACTGGTGGCACCACAAATAATAGCTGCCATCAACATTTTCTGTCGAAGCAAGTCTACCCAAACGGATGCAGGCAGTTATGGCTTGGTCTATCTTCTGGCCTAGCCAGGCATAAACCACATCTTCTTTGCAACAATATAGATGCACTAATATAAACCCAAGGAAATGCGATGGCTCTAATGTGGCTACCCAGGCTTTGGTCTAAAGCAGGCTTATTTCTAGTCAGGTTTGTCTCAGGGTAGAACAAATGTAATTGTCTGCACTGGTTGTTTAGACATGCCTACATGTTTTCAAGAGATCGCAAAGCAAAGGGTATGACTAGGTCAGTCACTCTAGCTCTTTGTATCCACGAGCCTTTAGGGAAACTAAAATCAAATTACCATTTTGTGATCAGGTCCATTTACACAAGTAGAAAATGGCTAAGTAGAAGTGCCTGACCATGGTTAATTCTTTTACTCTTAGTCCATTTCTTTTTTGCTATCTGCAAGTGACATTTTTTTTGTTTAAAAAATAAACACTGTAAAGAAAATAAAGTCAGGAGGAAGGAAATGTGTGTATCTGTCAACAATTTTGCATTGCTATAGTAAATGCAGCATGATAGTTCTAGCATTCACTAGAATAGCATCACTCATTTTTATGGGAGAAAACCAGGAGCCTGTGTTAAATTCTCATATTCTTAATCTCATTCACTGGCTGGTACCAGACTTCACAAATCAGACATTTTTCTTTTCAGGCCATGCATGGTTGTACATTCTGATTCTACCATTAAACTTAATGGAAAAAAAATTGACCCAACCATGTCAGCACATTTTTATGAGTAAAACCCCAGAGTCTCTTATTCAAACTCTTGGTAGCTTATGAGTTTATATGCAGTTTGGTAAGGGCTTTTAAATAAGTGAATGTATTTCAAACCAGTATTTGTCAGAATTCTATGTTATTACATTTTTCCAATTCTGTTGATTTTCATGTAATCTTCTCATTTCCTCCCTCTGAGCTGTAAAAATGACTCTCACTACCATGCTCCTCATATAGCAAAAACTGGCCACCTTTAGTTCAAATAAGCTATTTGACTGGCTTTATCCTGAGAGTGTCCACATGCCAAAAATTCATTCGATAATTATTTGTGTCTCCTAGATCTTCTTTCCCTCATTTTTCCACTCCATTGAAACCCTTTCTTGACCTAGATATGTGCCCTAATTTAACATAGTTCCACAAGGGAACCATAGTTGCCCTCGACCTTCTATACATTTTCTTTTCTTCTGTAGACAGAATGCTAGGAAGGATCCTTATGGCTTGCCTTTTCACAAAATAAACACAAATTACAACACAAGCCCCTAATTAAGTCCCATAGCATAAAAATGCCCTCGGCCCTCATCTGGAGTGCTTTGCCTTGTGCTTTTCTATGGGTGGGTAAAGGCTAAAGCTTAAGGAAGCAGAGCTCATCAGTGGTTGACACCATCTTTCTGACATAAATGCAGAGCAACATCACTCATGCTTTTGGGCTTTGAGTAGTCTTCCCACATGTATATCCCCTAAAAAAAACCAAAAGACCCACAAATGGAGTTTGCAGGTAACAAATAAATAGAGTTGTTAAAGTTACTCCAGCACTAAGAGCCATACTGCCAACCCTTATTCTGTTTTCCTGCTTCTCCCAGCATGAGCAATAACAGCCATGGATGAAACCTGTGTTAAGATTATACACACAGAGTAAAATCAGACTGGGCACAGCTTCTTTTCTACTGAAAAAACTTTAAAACACAGCTCTCTGATCCTTTCAGATCCTTTGTAGAATTCAAACAGAGGTCTCCATCCGCTAGGAAGTAGTTGCCTATCATATTGCACTAAATCTATTGCATAAATTGAACCCATGAAACTAAGTTGCTGCGATTAATTCCATAAACTTATATTAACTTGCATATGATATACAAGTTACTAATATTTTTTAATAAATGTGCATTTTCAGGTTAAAATGAAAAAATTGCAGATTTTTTTAAGCCCGTTTTTTCAACGTTACTTGTTTCCCAAAGTTTAGCCCCAAAATTTACAAATTCTTTGGGTGATAAATTTTTTACTTAAATGTATTTATTTATTTTAGAAAAGAATTTTAATTTAATTCCATTTTTTAGTTTTTATATTTTAAAACACAAAATCATTACTAAAGCAGTTCCCCAAGAGTAGTAGCAGTTAGTTAAACAACAAAACTCCTTTAAGCATGTTAAAACATCAAGATAATTTTTTAAAATAATTGGCTTTTTTTCTGCAGCTCTGTTTATTACATTTATTACCATAAATTACATTTTCTGTTTCTTCGTACATTTCCAGTTCCCTTATTTAGTTGAATACATTCATCCTGTTTCCTTTCCAGGAGCAGATATCTACCATATCTACCCAGACCATATGTGAGCCCCATAAGTAATTAGTACTCTCTCTGTAAGTCCTTAGATCACTATGCCTCCTGCCCCAAAGTGCTCAAAGTGAATAATAGTGCAATACTAAACAGTGGCACCCCAGTGCTATATATTTGTGTGCTTCACATGATCCTAAATGGGTGACCCCATGGACTTAGATGACTTCCATTAGCTGAGGGACATCTTTCAAGGAGCAGACGACTCCCTGTTCATTGAATAGTAGTTTGGCAGCTCACCTGTGGGCAATGTCTTCACCTCTTCAGTTAACTTCCTTCTGGGTCCATGGAGAGCACAGCTTTATTCACACAGCTCCTGCAAGATAATCTCTTCTTAACTGGGTGTGTTGTCAGCTTTTCTTTGGCTATGACTTTAGGTATCACTTTGCAGCCTGCCCAAAAAAGGGCCTAGAACCTCTTAATGAACACTTTGTCTAGGCTTCCTGTCTCCTCTGTCACTGAATGACTAATTACTAATTTCCAGCTATGAATAATTTACATTACATCCTACTTCTTAACCCTGAGGGTATTTCCTTGACTGTAGACATCTTCAGGCTTCACTTCACTTCACCTGCCTGAACACTAATTTTCCAAACACCTATTTTTAAATATTTGACTTCAGTCATGGAAATTTAAAAATTTATCTCTGAGTGCTCGGCTAAATGTAAGATTGTTATTTTTTCTCATATAGGATTCTTTCAAAATTTCTGTTTTCCCAAATAGCTAAGTAGCTGCAGTTCCCCACACACTAGTTCTTCACTAATCCTCTAGTCTTCCCCCAAAATCTCTCTGCAGAGCCTGGATTATGATTATTGCAATAGATGTTCTGGCTGCTACCAGCCAACCTGGTTATATCATTATGCTTTTTATCACAATAATTTCTAGTGATCTGGGCTGACTATGAATGCCCAAGGGGATGTTTTTCCAAACATGTAATTATTCTCAGTTTGCCACTTCAATTGCCAGGACTAAACCCCTGGCTGGTCTCTTGATTAGTTGGAATTGAAGCCTGTGGCTCTGTGCTGTTGATCTCTCTTGCCTGCCTGACCTAAATTCCATTGTACACCTGCCATTATACATTTGCTTAAATCTGGAACAAATTCTGGTACTTGATGTACTGCCAGTCTCAGTTTTTAATTTGGGGAGCTGACTGGGTGAGGCAATTTGTCTCTGCATCAACTTGTGGACCTGCCACAGAACCACCATGCACGTGCTTCTGAGTCAACCAAGCTCACCACGATGGAGGGCATGTCAGAGGGTGCAGCCTTTGCCCAGTGCTGCTCACTCCTCACATGTGCAACTGCACACAACTGCTTCAAACATGGCTACTCGTGATGCTGTTTCTGTTTTCGGCTGGCACTCCATACGGAGTGCATATGGTCTGAACCCATAAAATGAGCACAACACTCAGTGAGAAATTGTGGATTTAAAAAAGTAATACCATGGAACAAATGCCTTCTGTAGAAGCAATTTTTAAAAGAGACCATTGTAGTTCAAAGCAAAAAGAAGTTTCTTGGGGAAATTTGCTCACTGATTCTAAATAGTTGTGCTTAGTTAGAAGGGTTTTGTAGCCTCACTACAAATTTTTCTAATACATTATATAATCAATGTTTTGTTCTTACAAATTAATAACATAAATATTATCCAGCCAAAGCCTTAGAACAAACTGCCTCAGAGGCAGGAGGCAGCTAAGGTACTTTCAACAGCTGGCAACAGCTCTGGGGCTATGAAGTAGGAAGCCGCAATTCTTGCCACCTTCAGGTGAAGCTGTAGAATATTTTTTTTACTTCTCTAACTCAAACTTTATATCTTTAGGGCGGTTGGTCAAAAATCTGACATACCCTAAAATTAGTGAACGCTAGAACATTTTGGTCCAAAGAGGTTGGTCAGAACCATTACTGGAGTTTGACTGGAAAAGTTCACAGAATACACCAGTCCTATGCAGCACAGCATTGGACACCAATATCCTCTAAAACAGGATCTGTTGGGACGTTCTTGCAGCTCTACCACAGCTGATCAAGCTTCTCTGCTTCCAAGCAGAGCAGAGCTCTATTCTTCATTTTCAGAGGACAACAACAGGGCCAAAATGATGGGCCAGTTGCCAAAATGTAAATAACTCCGGATACCTGGGCATCCATGCAAGAGGTAGAGCAAGCTATTCTTGGAATTAAGCACCTAAATTCTGCCAAAATCCCATCTGAGTGTCTAAATCTTTGAGTGGGTCTGACAAGGTGATATGATGATCTGAACAGTCTAGAATGTAAAGACTTCCTCTATTCTTGGAATGGCTAAAACCCAGCAGATTCTCCTTTTCTGATATGAAAAATATTATCTCCAATATGAGATTTTATTTTAATAAAATCTACT
The DNA here is from genome assembly GCF_000687185.1 of Egretta garzetta. Classification (NCBI taxonomy): domain Eukaryota; kingdom Metazoa; phylum Chordata; class Aves; order Pelecaniformes; family Ardeidae; genus Egretta; species Egretta garzetta. The sequence goes on along the minus strand of NW_009259238.1, from coordinate 224,308 downwards.
GAAATGTAGAGACTGGAGTCGTTTAATTAAAATCAGGACAATGGGAAGAGTCTCCATGTAGCCAAAAATTTTCATGGCTCACACTGAATGAAACACATATTAATTAATCACTGCAATGGTGCAATCAGAAAGAAAACTATTGACAGAATAAATTGAGAAAAATTATTAAGACAGGTGTTAAAATTATTTCTGTCAATGTGCTATCGGTAGTTTTTCAGGTGGCTGTACATCTAAAATGCTTCCTTATGTTCCAAGAATGTGGAATTATACAGAAAACTGCATCTCAGTATTGTAGGTAGCACTGGAGACTGAAATTAAATCTTCAGTTTCTCCATTTGAAACGTTCATTGTCAAAAATAAAGAGACAAGGAAATAAATACTTTTCAATTGTTTGCTATTTGGGCAGGGACCTTGTGTATACAGTGCAAAACTCGTTTTGGGTGTGACTGTCCTTTTAAAGGTACCATTAATAATATTATAACTAAGTAGTTGTTAGCTAAAAATTCTTAAACAATTCTGCCCTAAATTCTAGTTTTGGCCTCTTTACACTTCAAATGCAATACATTGATAAGACATTTTAAATGGTCTCCTCATTTAGCATATTTCATCTGATCTTTTAGCATGTGAAGTATTAGAAGTGTCTGAGTCTCATGTCCACTGTGCTCAGCGTAAAGATGCAGTCACTGGGGTAACACACATCTGCAGGAACAAAGGAGCTTCTGGGATTAAACCGAGATAGTTTAATGATTGAAATTATCAAACAGGGCTGACAGTTGTCCCATTGTTAGATTATTCTTGCAAATAAGAAGGGTTCAAGTCCTTTGACTACTATTTTGGTGCTCAAACATCAGATTATTGGATTGGTGTTTTCTTCTCTTGGTTCTGTTCTACTTTCTATATGTAATTACTTCTACAACAAAATCTGGGTCCCTCACTCTCATGACCTAGCCAGAAGTGGTATTGGTTAGTTTGGCCTCTTTTACTACTAGCAAAATCTCCACCCTGAACTGAACACTTTTTCCTCAGCAAGGTTTTAAAAACATTAATTTTTCATTCCCCAAACTTTAAACCTGGAAATGTGAAAATTTCAAACCAGCTTTGAAATCCAGAAATAATCATCAGCTAAATTACTATAACAATTGTAAACTGCACCTATGGCACAAAGAGTTTAGACTGGATAAAACATATCACCCATTTATTTGGTTAATCCTAGTATAATATTAGTACAATAACAGTTCTTTCATTTGAAACTATATTTCCCAGAGCAGCACTTCA
>NW_009259238.1:214234-223021 GCF_000687185.1 Egretta garzetta | reverse complement strand
AGACACTGGCTATGCGAGGTGTCCCTATTCCCACAGCTCATGAGCACAGCAGCATCACATCTTATGAGTAAAGCTCTAGCACAAGCTGGTTTTTAGACCTTTACAATTAGTCATGAAGTACTTATGGCAAAATCTACATGAGATGAATGCATATGTTAGAGCCTACAGCCCTGTAATTTCCCTTGAAAATCCCAGCAAAACGTATTTCTGCTAACTCTCTAAGAAAGAGGAGCAGGGCCTCCACATTGCTGATGTCATTCCAGTCAAGTACCCAACTCCTCTGGGGCCTTTTAGCATTGTAGCCTTGGAGACAATTAATACTGAATCCATGCGAAGTGGAAAAGGACAAACAGGAGCACAGAAAACAAAAATAACACAGGAAAAAATAAATAAGGAAAATGATAGTCCTATTTCATTCTGAATTCGGGCGTACATAAAATGAATGGTGATGAGATTGCTTTCCAAGTGGAACATGAGAGAGAGAGAGATTGTGAAAGAAAGAGCATTTATACATTAAATATCTGGAGTTAGCACTTTCAGTTATGCTGGAAACTCCGAAGTTTCCAAGGCATCTTGTGGTAGACTGTACAAATGCCTATGAAAGAGTAAAGATGTCTTGGATCAGGCAGTACCCAATATGTTTATGCAGCCTTGATGGGAAGGGACATGTTTATTCAAGGTGCTAGCCAAAATTATATGTGCTAGAGGCTGTTAAGGAAGAGAAAGAATTTTTTATTTGTAATAGTGCAATGTTATATATATATAAAAAAGCCCACCTAAGAACAATGGATTATAAGAAATTTCAAGCTGGACTTTCACAAACTGGAGAAGGAGTAGGGGAGAAGAACAACAGGGTAGGGGGGAGGAAAATACTTAGCATTAGACTCTTACTTCACAGACACTCAGCAGTGATTCCATGTGACACGGCAATCAGGCTCTAGAGCAAGGTGTGCTCCCATGGAGGGAGACTACACTGCAGTCTCACCCTCCCTCTCCTTCCAGCAGTACAGCTACCTCTGTCCTTGCATGCCTGTGGTCATACTGTGCAACAGGGATGAGAGTGCCAACCTACATAAATGCAAAATATTTTTTCTTACGGATTAGATTTCACCCAGATTAATTCCCTGAATCAATGGACAGGAAGACTGCAGATATGTTGGAGAATAATATCCAGCTATTCCTCTAAGAATGTGGCATCTCATCGTTAACTCCAAAAAATATATAACTGAAAACTCCCATGATCTTGCGTGTTTGAAAAGTTGCAGAGTAATACTGCTAGATTCTACAGCGACTCAGAAAGGCACATTTTCCATCCAGAACCTTCTCACTCTAAACATTGGAGCTGTATCTCCTTGAGAGACTGAGTTGCATTTCACTATTGAAGTGTAACCCATGTGTAAGGTGTTCATGCCTCAAGGAATTATTATTGTACTTAAAGCAAATTGTTTTGCAGGGACTGGGTTTTTAGTTTTGTAGTAAATCTAGAGTTTCTTTGTCTTGCTTTATTTTATTGCCTAACATCCACTCACTTGTTTTTTCTTCCCCAGATATTTGAATACTTAATATTTTCAAAGCAAGAGGTTTTGTTTACTTAAGTATAAATATATTTGTATAAATTTGCATACCTCAAAACACACAGAGAGAAAGACAGGGAGATGAGTGAGAGAGAGAGAGCAAAGAGAAAATGAGGGGAGCAGGCTCAAGGAGAAAAAAATAGAAAAGACAAGCTTTCCCTGTTTAAGTCACTGCTGTTTGTTGACTCGTATTTCTGATGTTTTCAAAGGAGCTTGAGATCATGGTTCTTAAAGAGTACTTGGGCAGATCCAACTATCTAGCAGATTTTGTGGTCCAGTCCTGCACAGCCTGTCTTCTTCTGTCTTCCTTGCCCGGCCACAGCCAGTGGCAAGCATAGAGGCAGGGTCTTGCAGAGCATAGCTCGGCTGAGTCTGGGGTTTTTTTTACAGTAAATAAGTGTGGAAATTCCCTTAGATATTTTTTCAACATGAAAGAAAAACCAAGTTTTTAACAAGAGTATTTCTGTCACTTTCTTGTCAAGACAAACAAGGAAGGGGGGGTGGGGGAAGAGGGAATACTTTTGTGTTGCCCTTTTTGTAGAAATTCTCTCACAGGGTGGTCCTAAACTGTTTGCCCAAATCCCAGGGACTGGATCCTTACCAGCCCCCCCATCCAGCCCCATGGGAAAGTCACAGTCATGCAGGTGAAAGAGCTTTGGTTGATCTCACATTGATGGAGGCTATGGGTACCATAAGAAACTAAATGGCTATTCAGCAGATATCAGCAATGTGAAGAAGAAAGGATTCTGATGCAGTCTGTTTAGACTTTTAGCTGCAGTGTGGGGAATATGTTGCTTCACACAGCAGCTCACACTTTATCATGTGGAAGCTGAATTCTTTGTGGTTTTTGTCTTAGGCAAACAAAATCTTGCTGTGCTATTCTTAAGACAGCAGTTCCTCCCACTGGAAAAGCTCAGACACCTCAGCTTTAATTCTTGTGATCTAACCACTTGGCTTCCCTGCTCAAGCTATTTGTTTGATATTGTAATTCAGTAAAAACAGAAATTACAGTAAAATCTTCAAAACATTTAATAGAGTGAATTTTGAAGTGAGATTGAGATCTTAGGAGCCCTTTACCCTGCAGCTTCATTGAAGTACTTTCCATGTGAACAAATTTAAAAACAAATCTATGGAAGGATTTTGTTTTCCATGATTTAAACATAGTTTTCAAGAACACTTAGCACCTACTAGCTTTGTGTAAATGTGTCAGCTGTTACCAATATTGTTTAGTCTGTATCTGTATTACTTTGTATTTACCATCTGTTCCTTGAATGGAACCTCCGTAATAGATTATGTTTAACATTAATTTAATGAAGAAAAATGGAACTGTAAATATGTTTTCTAGTAAACTGTTGTCTCAGCTCTATCTTTAGTGTCATTTACAGCAGGTAGGAAATGACAAGGGATTTTGTGATGGTGCCTCAGCAGCCAAAGTGGATCATAGTTAGGCCCTCTGGAAGGTCACTCTCTGAACTTGTCAGAATTATCTAGTGCACTGCTGGGGTAAGCTGGTCCTATTTCCAACACAAGGAAAAATTCAGTTGAATAGGGTGTATTGGAATTCCTGAATGATGCCATATAAAAAATGAATTGCTAATAGTTCAGTTAAATAGGATACACTTATAATGAACATATCTGTTAATCTGGAGGATTCTACCTGATAAATTCAAAGCTATACATGAGTGAGTTTAAACCTGTTGGCAGCCCAATGAGTATACGGAAACTAAGCCTCTGTTCATCAGGCTAGATCAGATCATGAACTGAGACTGGTTTCACTTGTGTCTGACTTTTACCATGCTGTAACACACCTTAAAAAGTTGCTCTACCCTATCCACTTTGTAGATAGCAACATCAGGGAAAACAGGAGGTCTCATTACACCTGGAAACAAACGTCGCAAACCGGGATGCTGTGTCTGTGGTCCACCATGGTAGGCTCTTGTGCTTTCATCTTCCTGAACACTTGTAGACTCCAGCACTCTCTTCAGTTTCACTGGCACACACTTGCAGTCACACTCCTTTGCAATCATCCTCCTCTGTTCAGTATCCTTTCCTCAGAAATCTCACCCTGATGTTATAGGAATTCAAGACTGGGGGGAGAGAAAAAAAAAGAATAACCAAAGCCAAGATGCCACTATTACATCAAAGAATCTTTTCTCCTATTTCTGCCTATTGGGTTATCCTGTTTAACAGCTCTAGTTAAGCCCTTCAGAGACACCAGCTGCGGGAAGGCTCCACAGCCAATTGCATTCTACTCAAGTAAGTACAATCTACTTGCTGTCAACATAAGGGATATACAGATATAGCAAAACAGTAGCAAAGAAAAGTTCCTTCTATCCAAATTCCTCTTTTCAGTTTCAGGCTGTGTCCTTCCAGGATCCTTTTTCTTCATCACCTTTCCAGTGTACAGTACCCTTCCATTTTACCACTGAAGAGGTTTTTTAAAAAAAAAACAAACAAAACTATTAAGAGATAGCCACTCCTTTTTTTCACAAATAGTTTCTAGTTTCCTTTGTCAGCTGAACACCTTTAATTAGTGGGTCAGTGTGGAATAAAATGGAACAGAAATCCCGTTACGCCGTCATAATCACACAGGTCCTAAATACAGCACTAGGCTGTTGATTAAAAACAACCATTTTTCTAGATTGAATAAAAATCTTGCTATTCTGCTGCTACTTCTGCCACAAATCAAGACTGAATTCAGTCTCTGAAACCTAGAAGAAGGTTTTCTTTAAGCTCTGCTTTCTGGCTGATATCATTTCCAGGAATTAACAAGGCCCATCCACGCTATGCAGTTGAGAAATGTGCAGCGAGTCCTTAGAAGCCAGACGAAAGGAGCTATCTGACGAGTGTCAGCTCAGGTATCTGTGCACCAAAGTCTCTGGCTCTGGATTGTTAAATTATATCTCTATATGTAGGGAGCTAGAGCAGGACTCTCCTGAAGTATGCCTGTTCACTCACAAATCAGGATTTATGATTGCTAGAACCTCCTTCGTTAAGCCCTGAACGATCATCAGTCATACTGATGGATGATTCCATTACACACAGGGATAATGCTGGAAAAGTTGAATTGACTGTTATTTCATAAAAGAGGAATCCTGTTTGAGAAAATTAAACTGGGTTAAATGTCATGGATCTTAATGGGCTTCCAAAGATTTAATATGTTACATTCTACTTGGTATGGCATATGTTATAAGGATTAGCTCATCTAATTTCTGTCCAAAATTTCCATTTAAAAAAAAGAAGTTGGACAGAACATTTACATACATAGTCAAATTTGAACTGCTTTACAAAACCAGTGGTTGCCTGTGATAAAGGATACAAATCCCTTCCATACAACTGTATGACACACGGATGAGCCTTGGGAAAAACTTTCTCATCGCATGCATATCCCATGCACCGCTATGAAATTGTACTGTATTTGTACCACCATATTCAAGAATGAATAGAGCAATCACTATGAACTCCTTTGCCAGACTTTTTTCTGAATGTTTAGGAAAGCTTCTGTTACTTTTATGCTGTGAGCCCTCACCAGAATATAAAAATACAGAACTGTCATGAGAATATGTCAAAAAACCTAATAAACCAGCTACTCACTTTTGAGACAGTATAACATATAGAAGCTGGAAAATACCAAACTCTACTGGTAAGTCCATATTTCCAAGTGATGCTTTTAAGATTTTTCAATTATAAGTAGTTATCTTCAGAATGAAAAAGGAAAGAAAATGCTAAGGACATTAATAGTTGCTGTATCATCTGACAACCCAATCCATTTGTATCAAATGAGACACCCCAAAACTCAAGAACCCTGAATCTGTGGCCTCTTCCAAAGAATTCCAGCTTAGCAATACAGCCCCGAGTGCACATGCATGAGAGTCCTTTGAAGACTAGCATGTCACATTAAGAAGGAAAAGCCTGGTTCATGCATTGCTTTCAAATTTCTTCAGTGCCTCATAGAGAACATATAAACAAAAAGAAAGTAAAGATATACAAATGAATCTTCCAAGAATATGTTGCAATGGAAGAAAATGACAAATAATTTCCTTTGTTTGGAATAGTAAATACAAAGAAATCTCCGCAAACAAACTTCTATCAGTAGTGGTATGAGTTAAGTTCATAACATAGGTCATGAGATCCTGAACCACTACTTCCATTTCAGGAGAAATTACTGGAAGAAATTCCTCATAACTCTGCTGAAGTCTGTTGTATTTGACGGTATGGCAAGGACTCCAGCCGAAGATTAAAACAAACCACCTTTGTATCTGCTTCTTGTAGCATCTTCAGGAGCAAAAAAGCACAAGATAAAAAGCTGTAATGCTTCACAGATAAATAGGAAGTCTGTTATTTTAGATATTGGTCATGCAACATGGAGACTGCCATCTTCAGGTCACCAGTTAAACTATAACACAAGAACACAAGCTGGATCTGACAGCCATTGTGAAATCAATTGAGGGTCATCGTCACGTTTCTAATGTGTCCAGCAGCCTGCCTCAGCAGAAGGTTCAGCACACAGATGTGAAGGTCGAGTCCATCTGGAAGCTTGCTTTATGCTCATGATATTTTTTCCTATGCTTCAGTATCCTCTAGTTCACTGATAAAATCTTGGTGTTTTTTCCGAGAGTTAATAATTATTAAATACTGTGCTCTTGAATATGTCCAAAAAGGATCTAGCAAAACACTTCTAAAAATCTGAGTTGGATAGCTGTCTATTAAGCTTTTATCTGTGACAAGTAAAGTTGATGTCTATGTGAATGATGTATGTGAAAAGGAAATCCTAGAAGATGCCGGTCACTGCTGCAGTGCAAGTGCCAACATTGTAGGCTGCATGCTGTATGAATGCAGCGCATCTATTAAAATGCAGAGGATGTTTTTCCCCTGAAATACCTGCAGAGAAAGAACGTCTTCACTTTTATTCTATATTTATTGGTTTTGCTGAAAAATGCAAAGACGACATTTAAAACCTGACTTTACAAAGGACATAATCATCGTCTTTCAGTGCCTTCTGTGTAAACCTCTGGACATTTTCTATACAAATGTTATTAAGCAATTATTTGTTTTCTTCACATATTTAATTGAAAGTGCTTTGTTTTTTCTAGCCTTTTCTTCAAGTCACAGTGCTATGACCGCACTCATGTCTGTTTTCTTCTTTATAGCTGCACTCTGAAACAGTAGACTGTAAATCCAGGAAGTACATGGCAAAGGTCAAAAGAGGGGATTAAATTGTTAAAAATCCCCAGAACTGCTTCCTTTGTCTTTCTTTTTGTCCTTTTTTAAAGTTAGTTAGGGAAGATCCAAAAAGTGTCCTGAGCCAGCAAAAAAACCTCAACACTATTAAAGGGAACATGCAGAGGGCCCTTTAAACATGGAGGTTTTTAAATCTTCATATTTAACTACATAAAAAGAAATGTTTGAATGTTTACTTTCTTACTGGTTTGGTTTTTGGTTTTTGCTTTTTGTTTATTTAAAATCACAGTTGTCACTGTGTTCTTTCCCTGGGACTGGTACCACAGGCGTTGTGAATACTTGCTCCTGAACAGAAGACGTGAATAGTAAACTGTATAAAAAGTTGCTTTAGAAACTGGTTAGCTTCAAATTCTGGGCCTGCCAGCCAAGAACATGGATGCTTTTTGAATACAGTGGAAATATCTAATTTTAACAGATGAAATAAATGGAACTAAGCATGTAATAAGGGTACTATTCAGTATAAATACAGCAGAGGTGGTCCAATAAAGATTACCTAACGAGCATTAGATTGCCTCCTCCACTTACGAAGTAAAAACAAATAGCTCCTAACATTAAGCATCAGTAACAGTCCCTCAGGAGATGCCGAAACCCAAACTTTAAAACATCAATCTCCAGTGCATAAAATTTAATCTGTTTTTTACTAGCAATGATGCTACTAGGTACTTCTTGTATGAATATCAAGAAATCGTACAGCCTAGTTTTTCACTGTCTTGAATGCAAGTGAAGAGAGCCATGAGAGTACTTCCAGATGTTAAATGAACCCACCACATTTCACAGATCCAGGGTTTTCTTTTTAAGACCATTTTTAGAACTTTGGAAAGAGCACAGGGTATCATGTTATTAAAAGGTAGGGAGGAACGTTTTATTTTTACAACAAATTAAAGACAAGACTTAGATTTTGCAATCACTCTTAATATCTATAGTACAAAAAGGAAATAGCTTGAGGTACCTATCACTAGATAAGTTCCTACTATTATATTAATGGCTTTGCACCAAAGGACTAAGCTTGGATGTAGCAAGTTGGAGGGCATCCAAGCATTCAAATAGGTCCAATGTTATTGTGAAGTTCAGAGAATTTATAACTAGACTGCCATGTTCAGGCAACAAACTTTGTGATCCTTAAGTATTAATTCAAAAACAACAACAAGAATTAGAGAATGACTTCTCAGAATGACTGACTATTGCAGAAAAGGGATATCTCTGTGCAGTGGTAGGGAAGCATGCTAAGATTACACAACCAGTCTAGAGTAGGAGCACTAGCCAGTGTGTTCTTTTATGTGCTTCATACAGCATTTACTGTCTCAAGAAAAATGGAAGAGTATACACAGATGGTAAGAAGGGACAGAGGAAGATTAGGAATACCCACACATTAAAATAGTATTGCCATTGAGGACAAAGTTGAATTAATTCCTTTACACTAAAGCTGGATTTAGTTTGATGAGAGTTCGAAAGAATGATCAGCATATTTAACAATTAGCATGGTCTGCATTTTACATTAACAGGCTGTTAATAAGCCAAGTCACTTTGGTAGCCTTGAGCTTGCCCAGTTCTGATTAACTTATATGTTTTATGCAAACATTAACTCACTCCTGGCACATACTGTTCTTGCAAAGACTAATCATGGCATAGATTAGATGAACATGAAACAGATTTAGCATATCGAGTTCCACCAAATTGTCGTGGTTTAACCCGGCTGGCAACTAAGCACCACGCAGCCGCTCGCTCACTCCCCCCCCTCCCTCTGTGGGATGGGGGAGAGAATAGGAGAAAAGAAAAAAAAAGTAAGACCCGTGGGTTGAGATAGAGACAGTTTAATAAGAGAGAAGAATAACAATAGTAATAATAATAATAATAATAATAATAATAGTAAGAGAATATACAGAATATATATAAAACAAGTGATGCACAATGCAATTGCTCACCACCCACTGACCGGTGCCCAGCCCGTCCCGAGCCGCGATCACTCCCCCCG
>NW_009259238.1:170772-207832 GCF_000687185.1 Egretta garzetta | reverse complement strand
ATATAAAAGATCTCCACGAACAAGGACAACAACTCTGAGAGCAAATAAAACAACATTGCGACCAGCAACTATTAGACTAATATAACGAACGCTTATCACAAATTCCTTTTAAAAAATATTCAGATCTGTCGTTATCTCAACCCTTCGGGCCCCACGTTGGGCGCCAAAATAGGACTGTCGTGGTTTAACCCGGCTGGCAACTAAGCACCACGCAGCCGCTCGCTCACTCCCCCCCCTCCCTCTGTGGGATGGGGGAGAGAATAGGAGAAAAGAAAAAAAAAGTAAGACCCGTGGGTTGAGATAGAGACAGTTTAATAAGAGAGAAGAATAACAATAGTAATAATAATAATAATAATAATAATAATAGTAAGAGAATATACAGAATATATATAAAACAAGTGATGCACAATGCAATTGCTCACCACCCACTGACCGGTGCCCAGCCCGTCCCAAGCCGCGATCACTCCCCCCGAGCCGCGATCACACAGCTCGAGCTGCGACCACACTGCCCGCGACCGACCAAACCGACCGAACCGACCGACTGAACGAACTAACCCCCCCGAGCATGACGTTATATGGTATGGAATAGCCCTTTGGTCAGTTTGGGTTAGCTGTGCTAGCTGTGCTGTACTCCCAGCTTGTTACGCACCTGGGCAAGCAGGAGAAGCTCAAAAAGTCCTTGAGTAGTCTGAGCACTACTTGGCAACAACTAACAACATCAGTGTGTTATCAACATTATTCTGGTACTAAATCCAAAACACAGCACTATGCTAGCTACTGTGAAGAAAATTAACTCTATCCCAGCCGAAACCAGGACACAAATATTGTAGGTGTGCAGTCAACAGCAATGTGCTTGCCAAAGGCAACAAAACAGGGAAAATAATATAGAAAATAGATGCTTGTCTGCTTAGTTAGACACCACCGTAGTCCTACTGTGTGACAAAGAACTTTTATGACAACTGGCAAGTGACCAGGAGTTTTAATGATCACTCTGTGAGATGTCTCCATGGAATGATTGTGGTTATTCATGAAGCTGGTGACTGTATAATAAAGTCATCTACAGGTCCTAATCTATAAATTATTCTTGTTAGGTGATGAAAGTAGCTGCATTGTTTATGCACATATTAGTTCTGCTATACAGGAGCAAAAGTCAGTGCAGGGTCTTACAATGATACCAGTAAATCATGCTTTTCAAAGCTTCATATACAGCAGGTTGAAGATATATCTGAAGCTGAGCTTTATTTCTCTTCCTTTCGTCTCTTACCCATGACAATGTTAAAAAAAAAAAGCCATCTCGCATCCCATATGGCTACAAGTCCAATCTTACAGTTTCTGGAGTTGCTTTTATATATTTCCATCACTACCTTCATGGAAGAGACAAAGAATCCCTCCTGAAGCTTTACATAATTTGGAAGCTTTGGGAAGAACAAACCAGAACACGAGGATTGAAATCTACCATTCTAGTTACTAATAACTCTGAAAAAATTAAATTCTGCTGAAGAAAAATGACCACACCTGTTCTTGCCTTCCAGGTGCTTGAAACAACATTGTTGCTCAGGTTCAGGGATTAAGGGAAGAAATAGTATTTGCCTGCTGCAGTTAGATACAGCATCTTTAGGGATTTTGAAACCTGCATGAAAACATGGAGGAGAGAGGAAATAAATAACTTTTATGGAAAGAAAACCAGTCAAGGCCAACTTTATGACAGAAAGCCTTTAAAATCACAGCATGAACAGTAGCAGATGAAGCAGATGGACCAACAGCATAACCAGTCAATGACATGGGTACAAAAGTCTTGCATTTACACAGTGCTTTAATCAAGAGAAGTTATACACCACAAAGTGGTGCATAAAGAAAGGCTGTGTGCTTTCCTTTTGCAAAAAGGGAAAAATATCTCTGGAATTAAATAGGTGGGTTTAGGCCTGTTGCCACAGTAAATCTCTCCTAAATCCTTTCACCCCACTCCAAGGGTGGGAGCAGAAGGCGCAGGACACAGTAGGGTTAGCCAAGACTGCCGTTTCTCCCAAGAGGACTGGGATTGCTTCAACGGCGAGGACAACAAGCATGGATTTATGCAGTATGTTTGGAATAGCACTTGTGTTAAGTAATATATATTACTTAAATTATTTGTTTTTCTGCAGCATATGTGACATGCCTATATCATTTCTGGGGTAAGAAAAAAAACCCCACACTTCAAGTTGTTTAAGTCACACAATATTTCTGCATAGTGTGTATGATGCTTCCCCAGTGAAGTTACAGGGAGTTAGCTGCATCTGAGGATCCTGGCTAATCTTGTTTACCCTTTTGATAACTATGCCAGACACTTCCTGAAGTTACACTACATCAAGAAAGGAGTCAATGGAAATTTGCTGATTTACACCAACTGTGAATTCATGCAGGCATTTAGTGGAAATATCACATTGCTTCTGTATTATTTAGGTAGTCTGTGTGTATATAGAGTAACATGATGTCCTGTTACTCTTTACAGTTTTAAGAAATTAACAAGTGACTTCAAGGATGAAAAGTCCCTTTTCTCCCTCCAAGCAAAAATCATGGGTCTAGTCTGTTTTCCCTATAAATGTTTTTATAATAACAGAATCTGTAGGTGAATTGAAGTTATAAAGTTATAGCTGTCTTTATGTAAGTCAGGTTATTTATATCATAGCCACAGTTTCAATCCCTGATATTTTAATTTATTTATTTAAAAATTAAAGAATGCCTTAGGTTGCCTGCCAGCTGTATCACAGCCACACAGGCTGTCATGCAAGAGCTCAGTTATTTAAAATCAGTGCATGACAAAGTGTAGGAAAAAGAAATATTCCCACAAATGCAAACATTATGAGGGAAGTGCTTTATATATTGTAACCCACATAGTCAGCTGGCTGTTTTAACTGAGACACTCACTTCTCTTTCCATGTTTATGAATAGCATTATGAAGGGTGTGTTATATGCTCTAAACTAACCCAAGAACATACTTTTAATATTCCACAATTCATATGTTCATTTACACATGGTGAGAGAATATAATATTAACATTCAGACTTAGAAGCATCTAAACCCCATATTGTCCTGATGGAAATAATTATGATGCAAGCAAAGAAACAGCAAAACTGACTTCCAAAATCCTGGGTGACACAAGAAGTCATTCAACTCCACCATGCACCAAAGTACAGACTTCCACCTCATTCACTTAACTTGTTCAGGAAGGTCTCTAGTGTAAAAAATTAACTCGTGCCTTGGTTTCTGTGAGAGGTCAGTTTAGTTTTAATTTAATGCTCCTGGGGAGTTACTTCTCAGGCTGATGAGAATAGCCAGAAAAAAAAAAAAACCAGAGAGAATAACTTGTCACAATCCAATTAGTCAGTCAGGAGGTGATGTCAAAAGACAAATTTCAATTACAGCAGGACTATTAACTGTGGTCATGTTAGCTCAAGATAAATACACTCATTCTAACACTAGACATGCTAATTTAAGCCTTCACTGAGGGCTTGCTATAACAAAGTGTTAGGCATAAAATGCCCAGAGGAAGCAGTCGTAGCTGTTAGCTTTGGAAGATTACAGTGAAGCCAGCACAGTCTTAGCCTGTTTCAGCAGCCCTGACGGGATCACACCAGGGATGAGCCAGGAGCAAACCAGCCCCTTTGGCCCTGGCAATGGTTCCTGTATGCAAAACAAGGGAGGCGTAGACACAAGGTCATGGTCTGCCTAGAAATATTGTTATACCAAGGTGAGTATGCCTGGGGACACCATCTCAGTGGGGGTTTTTGGAGCCAGAAGAGGCTTGCTCTTTAAGTTCTGATGTGGTTTTCCATCCCTAGTATAAATTTCTTCTTGGAAGCACAGGGACTGGTTCCTCATGTAAGGGGCAGCAACACAGTGCCTGGGTAAGGAGTCCCAAGCTTCAAGTAAATTCAAGTACAAAGGGAAATTCACAGATGGAGACATGACTTTCAGAAAACATGGATGAGGTGGGAAAAGTTTGGGAACGACAGCTCATTTTTAGTGTTAGGAGTGGAAAGAAGGTCCTGCTGGGCTCTGGTTAATGAATGTGAGAAAGTTGATAATGAGAAGGCAAGAGGAAACCTACTGGCATAGTAGGAAAGAGAAGACTCTTCCAAACAAATGAAGCTGAAGTGGCCAGGATGGCTTATGCTACATGAGTACAAACCTAAGCCTTTGACTTCCAAAAGAGTGGCCTCTTTGGAGAACAAAGCCAGGCACAGAAACTATGCATGAGGAATTTAATGTCCAAATAACTGCAAAAGTTAGTGGATTTCAGGACAGCTGAGGACTTACTTACATTTCCAAGTGAGTCAATGGGACTGCAGATGCTCAGCACTTTGAGAGTCAGATGCTCTATCATGATCTGAGTAGCTCCAGTGGGGGAGGAATCTGGTACCATTCTCAGGGGAGCTGAAATGAGCTGGTTACTGCTCATCATTCCACTTCTCACCATATTATCTCCATATGTTTTTGACAGAAGGCTGTGAGAGGCTTTTCCACTTGGAGGGTGCAATAGACCTGAAACAGCTGAATCATAGTCCTCGATTGTTTAAATGTGACTTAGAACATAGGAAAAATTTTAATTTTTTTCTAGGAAAAATTCAAGGTAACAGCATCCAAAGCAACTTCAGCATCTGCTTTCGTGTGTAATCAGTCACACAAAAACACATGCAAAGGCTGGACCAGAGGAATACAGAAAACTGAAAATGCTGTCCAACTAAACTGGATCCCCTAATTAATCCTTGAAACTCACTTCTCCTATATTTGATGAAATTAAATTATCTTGGTAAATCATCATCAACTGACAATCTAATTATTTTCTGCAGTCCCCGTGATTCTGCTTTTTTGCTCATCTCTAAGAACTTCTGCTGCTAGGACTTGAACCTAGAAGTCTGTAATTCTCGGTGTTTTCCAGAACTAATTACAAATAAGACTGGTTATTTGAGAAATACAGAGTGTTAGAGGATTATTTGAGAAACACTGAGTATTTGAAAGGCACAAAGTTACTTAGAAGAATAAGGTTCCTCTTGTATTTTATGCTGCCATTGTTTACAAAACTGTATGTAAAACCAACTGAACATTTAATGCACTAACAAATC
The DNA here is from genome assembly GCF_000687185.1 of Egretta garzetta. Taxonomy (NCBI): domain Eukaryota; kingdom Metazoa; phylum Chordata; class Aves; order Pelecaniformes; family Ardeidae; genus Egretta; species Egretta garzetta. The sequence goes on along the minus strand of NW_009259238.1, from coordinate 202,730 downwards.
CAGCTTTGGTAAATTGGTGTTGAAAAGGACATTTGTGAGAGTGAGACACACAAAAAAAATTTGAGATGATTCAGTTGAAATATGTCACTTACATTTTGTCTAAAACCCACAAGTTTTGCTGGCATAAATGTTTTTTTGGCTAGGAAGACAGAAAAGAAATCCCTGCCTAGCCAGCAAAGCTCAGCTGACTAACAATCAGTGTAATCATTGCAGTAAAACCCACATTTTTGGCAGTTTAATTTATTTCCTTTGGGGATCCTGTACAGAGGAATATTATTTTGACATTTTTCCCAGCAATGCTGCTGAAAAACTTAGTTGATATATCCTTTCTCATTTATTGTTATGTGAAGGCATAAGAGTGAACAATCCTTCCAACCAAAAAACCTCATATACAGTTAATCTAAGTAACAGCTTAATCTGAGCAGTTACAATAAATTTAGTTGGCAATCACAGTCTAGAGGCGATGGAACAATTAGCCTGCTTTACTGGGATAGATAAAATGACGTTGTTTAGCCTGAGGTTTTTTAGCCATTCAAATGAGGAAGCCCAGCTGAGAAATGGCTAACGATAAATCTTAACCACAACTTCTCCACCAGACCGACTGCAAACTCAGCTGCGGTGATGCTACATAGGTGACAGAATGGTTCCTTTGGTCTTATTAAATGACCAAAGGTATATAAACAGGCACTGCATAAGCAAAAAGGAATTAATTTCATGAATGCAGGCATGTTGCTATATAATGACCACACAGGGATAGCAAGACAAATAGCCACCGGTGCAACCAACAACATCTTGTGTATGGTCAAGAGGATCATTTAAATCAGAAGACTAAGCTGGAAGTTCCTACACACCAGCAGAAATCCATTTCATGGTCAAGGTCGACCTTGTTATGCCATTTTCTTCCATTGTCACTATTCTGTAACATTATATTTAAATTACATTCTAGAGAAATCCTGTTGGGTCTGTCATAAACTTGGATTACACTACCTGCTACGCATATGAGCATTTTAGTCCAATCAGTGATGAGAGTTGATAGGATTGACCTTTGAATGGGTTGTCAATGTATCTTCTGCCACTGTCCTCTCAAAAATGGATACAGCCGCCCATCCTCAGCTTTGTCAGGATGGAGGAAAATAAAGAAAAGTAATTTTTAAATGGTATCTTTAATTCAGTTAATGTTACAGGCTGGAGAGTTAAAACTGGTAGATTATTTTGTCTTGTGTGGTCAATAAAGGATGCATCTTTTGCTTCTGAAAACATAGTCTTTCATTAAAATATAATTAATGAAATCTAATAGTACAGAGATGTTCTAGATCGTGTCAACTCTTTGTGTGGAGTCTTATGGTCTGTATTTGTGATGCAATACCAAAAAAAAAGATACCAAAAATCTGTTCCTGGGTTCTATTTTCTCTTTAAAAAACAATCTATCACAACATGAACCCTTTCCTCTTTACAGTTTCTCTTCATGAATGTGATCTCTTTAGAGAAGACAGAAAGATGGTTACTTTCCAGTTCTTATTTGTTCTTTTTGTTTCAGCAGTGTCTCCATTTTACTATTTATATCTGCTTTAGAGTTCTAAACAAGTATCAGCACATCACATAAAGTAAGAAGCTTAAATAGGGGCAGCACTAAAAAAACCAAACCAGGCTTGACCCTGGTGTAAAGGTTGAATTAAGCACAATGACATCAAACAGGAACAGAGAACTTTGAAAAGCAGTAGGTGATCGTTGTCTCTTAATTTATGAGAAGGATTAGAGAGTAAATGCTTGAAGAGAGCACACAGAATAGAATAAGTGCTTTCACTACAGAATAATTATGCAATGTAAGACAAAGACACCCTCTGCCTCTGCAAAGCACTCATCTCTAGCCATAGAAAGCCTAAAAGCTTCTGGCATTTTAAAAACTTTTTCTCCATGACATAGTAATGAGAAATTCAGCCCTCCTAATAAATCACTTCAACCTGCCCCTTTTGTTCAACATTGTGTTCCCTTGTTCCTCTCATTATTATTAACTTCAACTCCATGGGGCATTACCATATTTAACATCAAAAACTTACAACCTGTACTCCGTCACCCACAGAGTTGACAAAGGTGCAATGAAAGCTGTGCATTGCCAATGATGTTGTGCATTAGTGATTTTCCTCTGTATGGTTAAAGCTGTAACTAGTGATTGATGTGATTCAGCCTGACCTCTTTCTAACATGTCTTAGCAGCTCCCCTCTTTGTATGCCCCCCCCGACATTTCTTGATTTAAATACATGTACAGCTAGACTGTTTTCTCTTTCCTCTTCCAAAAAGATTACAGCATGAAAAGGGAGAGCATGATCATTTAAAGATAGGGCATATCTGTGGTATTTCAAAACACACCAGAACATTAGAAAAATCACCAGGCATTGAAGATTATCACTATAGAACTTGCTACATTCAAAAATTTTAAAAGAGCCCACCAAAAGAGCTGTTGCAAGAAGCAACCACAGCTGTATCACTGAGAAGACATTCATACATCTTTTTTTTTCTTTTTTGAATAAATAAATAACCACCTTTAAGACACAAGGCATCTCCTGAAACTGTCCAAAGGACTTTGTAGGTCCTGAACTAAGCTTTCTTGTAATTTCTAGCACAAATTTCTAATGGCAGAAGGTACCAAATCTTGACATCTCTGTGGCTGCAGTTGACTCCAAACTAAAAACAGTATTTCATATGAGAAAAATGAAAAGCGTCACAAAAATTCTTTGCCTTGATCAAAAATTAAGATGGCAGCTGCTTTACTTTTATTCTGGCAACATATTAACATTAAAAACATGTTTCTATATATTAAATGCAAATTCTTATTTTCTTTTTTCTTTTTTGGATTCTCCTTATTGAGGCTTCTGGAAGTATGTCAGAAAACAAAGGAAAATTTTTCCATTTATTCATATCACTCTTCAGTTTTCAACAACACATTCAGACAACTAACTGAAATGTTTTGATTGACCACATCAAATTCATGCATTCTGATAAACTACTGCAAATATCTTATTCTTGTCTCAGCATGTCTGAAACAGTATATGTAAAAATGTCCTTAAAAGAGGGGAAAATCACAGCGAGGGAGGAGGAGAGGAAGATAGGAATGACATACTAGCAATGAAAAATGTTACTAAGGAGAAATATTTTTTTGCTTGGCACAAATAGGAGGCTTCTTTTTCATTGCCAAAGTAATGTCAGAATACTTTTCAGAGTAACTCAAAGTTTGCCTGGAGGAGATCCTGAAAGAGAATTTGAGGAAGGTTCATTCCAATTCCTGCTATTTGATCCACAAAGGAGAAATACTGCTGGCATCAGCTCAGTGCACCCTGGGATGCTATTGGCCTGTCATCCTAGAAAGAAGAGAAGTATTGCTGGTAGGGAAAAAGGCAAGTGGTCTCCATGCATGACTTCCAATGAGACCCAGACACAGGTTATTAGAAAACGAGGCCTCTATCAAACAGCATTCAAAAGCCAGTGTGAAGTTAGTTGGCTGTTTTATATCAGTGCCGCTGTCATCTTCAGCATTTTTTTTTTGGATTTTGGCTCCAGTTACAGATCAGGATCCTTTGGTGTATTTCATAAACATAACAAAAACATCAGTTTCTGTGCAAAGGGATAGAAATGACCTTTCCTTTTATAGTTCCAGTATTTAGTACCAGCATGACAGGCTTTTGACAACAACAGGACGTGTTTTGTTTGTTTGGCATTCCAGTACTTTACCGGGTGACACCAAGCAAGATGGAAAAGACGGTTTTGGCACTTGCATACTCGTGTATCATGCTTTAACTTGCCAGGAGAAATGGAGCAGAACCTGAGCCTGCAGGGACAGCCTGTATTAATGATCCGTTAATCCACAAAGAGTAAGCAGTTACCTGTCAGACAAAAAAAAAATTTAGAAAACATTTTAAGTAGCTTATCTGCTTATAATGAACACAAATCTGCCATTTTCTGCAGTCTTCATAACCAAAGTAAGTCCGCTGTACTTAAGGCAGAACAGCCATTAAACTTTTGGGCTTGATTTAATATAACATTAGGGCTCCTTAATCAAAGCAACATTCCCTCAGGGCACTGTCCCCTGTAACTCTTTCTTCTCCCTGACAAAGTGGATCTTTATGATGTCACTGACTACAATTTGAGAACAATCTGGTGAATGTAAAGAGACAAAGAAATTGTTTAATCCTCTTGTTTCCTTTTCATCAAGCTTTTAGAATTATTATGCTTTCCTGATTTGCCTTTGTTGTAGCATATAGCACAGACTATAGTCACGTCATTCCAGGAGCAAGAGCAAGAAGAGAGCAATGTCCCATTACTGCTGGGACATTTAATTCACCTCTGCCATCTGAGAGGTGAGTTCTGGACTGCAAATTCAGTAGTGTTTTATGGGACACAGGTGCATAGCACTGCACACCTTTCTGCAATATAATAGAAGTGGGAAGGCTACCCGAGGGAGCAAACTTTGAGAACAAAAATTTTCTGACTCCTGTAGGACAGTGAAATTATTTGAACAAATCACAATATGTGACTTGGACCCATGTCCTAGAACAGGAGACAGACATATACCCTGTCTGGTCTCGTCTTTCTTGCAATGAAATACCAATGTAGAACCATATGTGACTTTTCGCTAAGAAAACAACACATGGAAGAAAACTTCAAGTATTTAGACATTTGATCTTCATTTTTTTTAATCTATCAAAATCCCAGGGTTTCTAAGTGTCCCCTCAGCCTCAGACGGTCTCTTTAGGCTTTTCAATTTTGTATTTTTCATATTATTCCAATAAAGTGAAGAGATCTTTCTTTTGCTGACAAAACAAATGTAAAACAGTAGAAGCTCAATAATATGCATTACAGTGCAGTTCTGTGAAAAGCAAACTTGTAAATATTGCATCCTGGGATTCCCTATTTGTTACCTTGCAATTATTTCTCGATCCAACCTATCCAGTTTAGCACTGAGAGGACGGGTTTGCTACTGCCTGTCACTGAGAGCTCAACAAAGATAAAGCCTGGTATTTTCTGGGTCATAGTCTCTGAAAAGATCTTATAATGAGAATGTTGAAAAAGCTCACTGAGTTACCTTCCACTTCTACAGGACAGAGAAAACCACCTAAAGAGTAGCAATAGGTTATTTAAAGACCAAAGTAAATAGATCTGAGTCTAAGTAGATGCAGGAAACAGATCAGTGTCTCATGATGGTGAAATCCACATAGTAAGTTTTTGTCAAGATCCCCATCCAACATGAGTCTTTCCACTGGGTGTTCATTTAAGCCTATAAAGATGCAGCTTAGCTTCACCCAACACAAGGCAGTGATGTATTTTTTTATATCCTAGAATCTTTTATAGTTGGGCAATTTTGTAGGCAAATATAACCCAATTCCAGCCCTATACCAGTCTGCATTTTTTTCCATAAGTATTACCCCCATATCAATCATGGCTACATGACTTCCAGTTTGCTTGAATCAGAAGGAGAGAGAGGCCATGTATGCTAGTAAAATATGATGCAAATACATGCTAGAGCCTGCAGCTAGAGTCCAGGAAAAGGCTTTTAACAAAACAAACACACTATGTAATCCAAGACCTCTATAGCTCCAAGCTGTATTACTGCCACAACTTCAGACCAATGCTGTGATGGGTTTTATAGGGATGCAATTACATTAACTAGAATTGTACGTAACTGTGCTATTTTCCTAAATTGTTACAGATGCAGATGAGTTAAGTCAAACCTTCTCATAGCGCCAGACCCATTTTGTGGGCAAGGGGCTCTTTCAGTGCGATTCCATTTATTCTAATTTACTGTACTTTTTTCTGTGTTCATAAGGATCTGGACACCAGGGGCCCAGGGAGAAGGGGATGCCCTGTTTTCCTTTTTCTCCTTGAGCCTGGGGCTGCAGCAGAAGCTGCCCTGCCTCGCCACGCGTGCTGCTCCTCATGGCAGCTCATCAGCTGGGAAAGTGCCATTTTATAACCAGGGGCAAGTTTATAAAGAAATGGAGATGGAATAAGAATTGAAAAGACTAATCTGGAAGAATTGTGTGGACTGTTTCTGTTATTGAAACACTGGAGACAAGCCAAAAGACAGATGAATGAATAATGCAACCTCAGGAAAATTTGAAATAATTTTAGAAGCTAGATCTATTAAAGCTTCCAAAGTTGACCTGCCACTATCTAGACCCCAATTTAGAGTTAAACGGATTAAAAAAAAATCTGCTATTAGAGGGGTTTTTTAAAACATAGACAAAGCCATGCTAAGATTGAGAGACTGAAAGCTGAAGCTACGTAAGCTCAAACTGGAAAAAAGGTGACAACTTTTACTCAATAGCAGTCAGTCACTGCAAGAACTTCTCATGTATGGTTTCCCCAGCACTTAATTTTTTTAAGCTCTTAAAACACACTAGGTAAACGGCCAGTGCTGTGTCATACAACTGGGTGCAGGTGTGCCATCCTGGGATGTGCTGGAGGGGACAACCACCCCCTTTGGCCCTTTCTCTACCCCACTGTCCCTCACTAATAACAGGGAGGAAATTTGTGTTCCCATTTACAGTGATTATTGTGTGCGCCCACGCTCATTTTCACATACAAAACATGCCCGATCAATAGGTGCATTTTTTTCCCTGCTTTGCAGATGTTGTTGCAACAGCTTTGCAGAGAAGTTACAGGTGGGCTTTGCACTCCCATTGTGTCCCACTGTAGAGAGTCCCATACAACAAAAGCTTGCAGGTGTTTCCCATATCTTTGTGGTTATTCCTTTTGAAACATCTGTTGAAACGCATCTTGCCTACTGCTTAAAAAAATATTGCTTGGCAAGGCAGGTTGTTTACCTTAGCTTTAACTGCCCACCCACACTGAACCAGAATGCATTTTATGTTATTTAGAAAGGCCACAGGTACAATGAGAGCCTTTGAACAGCAAGGCTTGGAGGGGAAAGGTGACCCAGAGATGTGGTAACATTTTTTCACCTCAACTTCACTTTCCAGAAGGGCAGCACTGTAATAGTTGGCACCAACTGCTTTACCACCTGCTGCTTCCTCAGTGTCCCAGCAGAAAGCTACACAAAACCCAGCTTGTCTTTAGGTAATTGCACTTGTAAAGTAGAAGCAGGTCACTTCAGCATTACACATGGCATCTTATTACACACCTCATGATATGTAAAAATTAAGACAAATGAAAGAAAATGTCCTAAAACACTTCTGTGGTCACAGACTGTATAACTGACTTGAATCTGTTAAGGTTTCTTGGTCTATGAGGCCATACTTCCCATAACCTTTTGGAAAAACTTTGATTTAATTTCATTTTGTTTCTGTAATAGTTACTGATACCCTGTGAAGCAATCAAAATCAAACAAGTGATCAAAGTAGGGCATAGGAAAACAGACCCAAAATACATCTAGCCTAATGTAGATGTACACAATTTGCTTCTGAATTCTTAACATGAGCCAATAACTAATTTGGACTTGCAAAGTGGTCTGGAAGGAACCTGGTGTCAGAGGGTTATATTGGACAGTACTAGCCTAGTTTGCTCTGTTAATTTCATTATAGAAGCAGCATAATTTATTTTTTTTTTCAAGATACGGTTTAGAAACAACTGGGAATTATTTGGATGCTTCTTTCCAAATTCAATGCTTTTATTTTTTAATATCGTCATTCACTGGATAAGCCAGCACTTGCCGAATTCTAGCCAGTTCCTTTAGAAGCATGCCTGAAACAGACAGGACCTCACTAGCACCTAATTGCTTTTGGAAAATAAACATTTTACCTCATATTTCCAATGCTCTGCTTAACAACATGCTTGCCATGCTTCTCTGCTTCTCATGCATGAAGAGAAATTAATGAGGACTTTAGTTCCCACCCCCCCGTCAGATAGCCATCTACAAATACGTGGGAAGAGTTGCTACCTGGTGTCTACCTCTTTCCTTTGCCTAAACTAGACAGTTAGTTTGGTATAGAATCCTAACTTTTTAAACAGTTAATGGCTAGTGCAATAAATCCCATCCCTACTGTGAAGTTTAAAAAGAGTTTTCATGAAAAAGTTTTGCACAGAAAACAGCACTGGTAACCATAGAAGTCTGCTGCCAGTGTGCTCCTGACCTTGAAGAGCAATTCTCTAAAGTTTCCATAGCACAGTAATCTACACTTTTTTTTTTTTACTCATTGACTGCTAAAAAAGTGAAACTCTCTATGTTTTTGGTACAATAGATTCCTTGAAGTGTACATCTTTGTAGCCAGATGTTCTGTACAGCACATTCCCGCTATTCTGTGAAAAAAATGTATTTAATTTTCTTCCAGTTTGGTTAATACTAAGCAAGTGAGACCTAAGAATGATGACTTCTAATGTACTAGTATGTTGTGCATAGGAGTCCTAAATTCCCCAAGTCTTTTATGACTTCTAGTATTGTAGTGGTAATAATAATAAGTTTCAGAAGAGTTGCATATGAGCAATCCTAAGCAGACAAAATTCCTCAGTTGTGCTAAATTGGTGTAGGCAGCTACCACAGACTCATGTGTCTAGTCTATATTCCTGAAACTGGGCTACTAACTAAATGTATTTACTTAATTACATTATGTGCCTGAAATGTAAACTTTCTTATGCATATTAGTTTTTTTTATATCCTCAGATAACACCCTATATAATTTCTGTTAAGAAAGCTCAAAACACTTTATGTATGTTGATAGATTAATGAATGACACTTTCCAATTTCTTATTAATCTTTTCCCCCTAGATCTTGGTTTTCATCTTTCTTCTATTTTCTTACCTCAGGCATAGTTTATAGTGTTTTTATGATACACTGTACTAGTCCCTTATTTAGAAGCTTATTTAAATGTACTTTTACCCACAAAGTACAGGTCAACTGCATTTGAAATAATTGCTCTTAAACAAATCCAGCACATGCTACTTGCTTAACAAAGTTGTTCTGTATCATTGTTAATGAAATTTTGGATGAGCAGAGAGAAATAATGCATAAAATTTTGACCTACAGAAACACACATTTGACGCCTCCATCCATAAACATGTTACCTCATTTCTAACAACCGGTGACACAAGGCTGTAGCAAACATTATGCAGGGCTTGACTACCTAATCAAGCAAATGAAAGGTAGCATTCATAACCAAAGGCTCTTAACCTAATGATGACCTACTTGCTCCCTTTCTTAAGAGAAAAGCAAAATGAGGAAAGCAAAAACTACAGTGATTTTTTTGGGTAGTTTTCTGAGGAGAGTCAGAGAGAATCTTGTTAAACTTGAAAGAGATTTTCCTGAATATAAGGCAGGCTCCTTCATATTTTTTGTATTCATTATACTGCTTTAGTTAAGTTAACCAGAATAGCTTTCAGATGCCTGTGCAGTCATTTATGAACAATACTAGTCATTCGGTCCCGAGATGCACTGAAAATATGGAATGGCTTTTTCTGTAGCATGAAAGCAATCATAATGCTGAAGCAGCCTAGGTGAAAAGAGAAACATGTGGAACGATATAACTCAGGGGTTACCTCAATCATCTTAAATGCTGAAAGATCTCTTTTGGATGTCTGTAATTGGAAAAAGAGCAGAAGACAAAGAAACTAAAGAACTGTCAGTGGGAAGGCTAACCCAGGTAAAAACAAATCTAATGGGAAAAGATGGAACTGACTTCACTGTAAACCCAGATGATTTAAATCTTCTGCTTTAAACTCCACAGACCTCACTGGTGGAACAACAAATAAAGGACATGAAAAAAATGAATGGGTATACATGAGTTAATGCTGTTTGAATACAAAGTGAAATCAGGAATCCAAAGGCTGTGGTGTCATCGAAAAGGGCATTTTACACACTTGTGACCTCAGAGGACATCCTATTGCTATTTCTGAGTGAATCACTCAGGACTTGTTTCACAGAATGAGCACATACCTTACAGAAAATCTTCCCAGTGAATTGCAATGAAAACAGAGCAAAGTGCTCCACCAAAGGAGCACTGATGGACACCAGATGAGGTCCATCCAGCACAAGGCAGCTTCAGCTCCAGGCTGCTGCCACCAGCTCCACCTGCACCCAGGAGCCACCCACACTGGGGAAAAAAAAAAAAAAAACCCACAGAAAGACAAGAAAACTCCTCAATATGTTAAAATGTATCAAAAGATCTCTATATAAAAAAGAGATATACAGCCATTAGGTCGCTCAAGTCAGCATGTTCGTTCAAACTTTGGTAAGAACTATATCACTTAATATTGAAAGCATATTGTCTAATGCAAGTGAGCTCATCAGAGATGTCAAGATCAGAGGCAGCCTGGGCTGCAGTGACCGTGCACTGGTGGAGCTCATGCTCCAGAGGGAAATGGGAATAGCAAATAGCATAGTCAGGACCCTAAATTTTAGGAAAGCAAGCTGCCAGCTCTTCAAGGAGTCCCTGGGGACTGGAAGAAGGGAAACATTGTGCCCATTTTCAAAAAGGGTAGAAAGGAAGATCCCAGGAACTACTGGCCTGTCAGCCTCAACTCTGTGCCTGGGAAGATCATGGAACAGATCCTCCTAGAAGCTATGCTAAGGCACATGGAGGCCAGGGAGGTGATTCGAGATAGCCAGCATGGCTTCACCAAGGGCAAGTCCTGCCTGATGAACCTAGTGGCTTTCTATGATGGTGTGACAACAACAGCGGACAAGGGAAAACCAACGGACGTCATCTATCTGGACTTCTGTGAAGCTTTTGGCATGGTCCCCCACAACATGCTTATCTCTAAATTGGAGAGAGATGGATTTGATGGGTGGACTGTTCGGTGGATAAGGAATTAGTTGGATGGTTGCACCCAGAAGGTAGTGGTCAACAGCTCAATGTCCAGATGGAGACCAGTGACAAGTGGTGTCCCTCAGGGGTCCGTACTGGGACCGGTGCTGTTTAATATATTCATCAATGACATAGTCAGAGAGATCAAGTGTACCCTCAGCAAGTTTGCAGATGACACCAAGCTGAGTGGTGCAGTTGACATGCCAGAAGGACGGGATGTCATCCAAAGAGAACTGGACAACAGTGTCCTCTTACCCTGTCTGTTCTGTCCCACGTCAGTTCCCACTTTTTAGCAGAGCCAGCTGTGACAGGACAAGAGGTAATGGTTTTAAACTGAAGCAGGGTAGGTTTAGACTAGATATAAGGAAGAAATTCTTTACAATTTCTTTACAAAGAAATTCTTTACAGTGAGTGAAACACTGGAACGGGTTGTCCAGAGGTAGTGGAGGCCCCATCCCTAGAAACATTCAAGACCAGGTTGGATGGGGCTCTGAGCAACTTGATCTAGTTAGCGGTGTCCCTGCTCACTGCAGGGGGTTTGGACTAGATGAGCTCTAAAGGTCCCTTCCAACCCAAATCATTCTATGATTCTATGATTCTAATGCTATTGAAATCAGTCCAGCTGAAAATTCATGCTCAGTGTTGAGAAACTGTGAATTTAGTTTGACAAATACTGATAGAAAGAAAAACAAAACTGAAATCTGGGTTGGTTTATCATTACTAGACAGGAACATCTCTTGGAGGTCATCAGCATGAAGTAAAAATAGTCCATGTAGTGTTACCTCAGACAACTTAGTTCATTTGCAATTGGTATAGACACCAAATTTGGCTCCCCAAAAGCCAAAAACGTAAGTGAAATATTTTCAAAACATTTTTTTTAAATAGTTGGGACAGAAAAAGATGATCTGTAATCAGATAGTACAGAACCAAAGTTGTTATCAGAGGTAGTATCACCCCCCTTTTCTCAAAAACTTTTAAATTTGTTTTCACTATAGCATTATTGCCTGGTCACTCAACCACCAGCCTTGAAAACTTACTAATTAAGAAACCAAAGTCCATTGGTCTTTCAAAGCCCTTTAACTTTGTGAAGCATAGATTTCACATTAAGTCCTCTGCAGAACAATGTCACGCTTACGTTGTATTGGAACTAGAGCAACACTTTGCCTTTTCCCCATTTCTGAGCTTTATGAAAATAATGGCTGCATCTGCAGACTCTTACCCTCCACAAGCCTCTTCAGAAAATTCTTGTTGATGTCTTGTCTTCAGGGAAAGCCTTAGGCTTATCTTAGTGATTTAAACACAGCTACTTAAGGATGTGATGGATTTCCTTTATTTGCAGTCTTACAGTCAAGACTAGAAGGATATCTAAGAGACATGTTATAGCTCAAACAGAGAGAGAGGTGCCTGATGCAGAAATTACAGGGTCAGATTCAAAGGCCCGTGTAATGGCAGAGGTCAGACAAGGTGAGTTTGTACTTCAAGCCAGTGTATCTGCACTATAACTTTCAAAGATGTCTGTAAAAGTATGAAATGCACAAGGAATTTAATGCAAAACATTTACCTTTTTCTTTTATCTGAGCTGTAACCCAAGGCTTTGCCTTTCCACCACATCATTTTGAAAGGAAATTAATTTCCCTGCTCACTAGTCTTACTGAAATTATGTAAAGCAAATTCTCAGCTATCACTTACTTGAGCATAGAAACTTTCTTAACCCCAAAACTCTCTCATTTCAACACTTCCCTCCAACAAGAGCTCCACCTGAAACAAAAACAATTTCCCTCCCTAACCTTTCAACACAGAACTCCCTATCCAGCTTTAAATGTAATCTTCCTCTTTTTCTTCATAATAGATATTTACTCACTTACATGTTTTCATTTAGTCTTTCCTCAGACCCTGATCCTGGAAGCAGCTGGTTCACAGGACAGTCATGGAGCACCACTGAAAGTGAGGAGGGTCTACCTGCGGGGAAGATTCTTCAAGGGTAGGTCTACATTTGGGAAATCTTCAAAGAAAGGATGGAGTGGATACACACACACATATAGCATACTGACATTATGGAGCTTCTGCCTGTCCAGGACTTCTTGCTGCTATAGGAATATAACATTTAAAAGTCGTTATATGGTGTTTACTACATGGCTGTGGGGCAGACACCCTCAGTAATTGTTCAGGCTCCCCTAACCTTCTCAGTTCTCTATAACTTTGTGACTTTTTCTGCCTCTTTGGGGAGGGGTTGGAGAGAAAAGGGGGCAATAGGAAGTGGGTCCACTCCATCAGACTAGGCATAGAATCATAGAATCATTTAGTTGGAAAAGACCTTTAAGATCATTGAGTCCAACCATACCTGTCCACTACTAAACTAAGCTACTAAGCGCCACATGTACTAGTCTTTCAAAGGGATGGACACTCCACCACTTTCCCAGGTAGTGCATTCCAGTGCCTTTCAGTGAATAAGTTTTTCCTAATATCTAATCTATACCTCCCCCAATGTAACTTGAGGCCATTTCCTCTCGTCCTATTGCTTGTTACTTGGGAGACCAACCCCCACCTTGCTACAACCTCCTTTCAGGTAGTTGTAGAGGGTGATAAGGTCTTCCTCAGCCCCCTCTTCTCCAGGCTAAATAACCCCAGTTTCCTCAGCCGCTCCCCATCAGACTTGTGCTCCAGACCCTTCACCAACTCTGTTGCCCTTCTCTGGACAGGCTCCAGTCCTTCAATGTCCTTCTTGTAGTGAGTGGCCCCAAACTGAACACAGTATTATCCAATGCCAAGGACAGGGGAAGAAAGACTTCCCTACTCCTGCTGGCCACACTATTTCTGATACAAGCCAGGATGCTGTTGGGCCTCTTGGCCACCTGGGCACACTGCTGCCTCATATTCAGCCAGCTGTCAATCAACACCTCCAGGTCCTTTTCCACCAGGCAGCTTTCCAGCCACTCTTCCCCAAGCCTGGACCATTGCATGGGGTTGTTGTGACCCAAGTGCAGGACCCGGCACTGAGCCTTGTTGAACCTCACACAATTGGCCTTGACCCATTGATCCAGCCTGTCCAGATCCCTCTGCAGAGCCTTCCTCGCCTCAAGCAGATCAACACTGCCCTTCAACTTGGTGTCACCCGGGAACTTACTGAGGGTGCATTCGATCCCCTCATCCAGATCATTGATAAAGATATTAAACAGAACTGGCCCCAACACTGAGCCCTGGGGAACACCACTTGTGACCAGTCTCCAACTGGATTCAGCTCCATTCACCACCACCCTTTGGGCCCAACCATTCAACCAGTTTTTTACCCAGCATATTCAAAGGGGATAACCAGAGGCTGAATGAACTTGGCTGTTACTGTCCCCACCTAGAGCTGCATTTGGTTACTACTTTCCTTACCTAGAACCAGTCTTTGCTCTATAGCCAAGAGTGTCAGCTCAGGAGAAACACTGACAGTGTCCCATTTGTACATTAGTTTCTTAGGTCCTAATACCTTATGAAAATCAGGCAAGGAGAGTGTGTGCCACATTTAATTTCCATACAGCTGCAAAGGAAGAGTAAGAATGCAGCATCCTGAGTCTAATTGTAGGGTCATTTCTGGAACCCGAGAAAGCTCAAAAAGAAAAGGAAACAACACTAAAATAAACAAATCTCCTGCTTTGTAACAAAACAAGCCAAGGAAGTGCCAAGTTATCACGAAACGGAAGCAGCTGAAAAATAGTAAAAGAACTGATACTTGCAGTATCTAGAAAAGAGCTCATTCAAAATACAGTGTTGAGGGGGACAACTGGAAACTGAAGTCTTATAACACTAAATAGAAATGTGATCATGTTGGCTACCTACAAAATATACAACTGTAATGCAAATCTTGGAAAGTGAGAGCTGCAAGCTGAGCAAGCCTCAGTGGGGGTGCCAGTGGCTGCCCAGATTTCTTAGCACTGAACCTTTATGAGCTGAGCACTTTACTGAGCATGTTTTCTTTAATATTTCTTTTCACAGAATCAGCCTGATCTCATACTCCGAGAATGAAACCCTGGCATGGAAGTGGCATATCTGTTAGTTAATGTCAACATTTGATGTGCAATCACAGAGCAAACAGGATTTAATATTGTGGGGAAAACTGAGTTATATTTGCTTTAATTCTATTTACTTTGTGGTAGATACATTAAGAGTCTCATAAATAGTAAAAGAATTTCATTCTTACTTGAAAAAATAAAAAAGAAAAAAGTACCCAGTTCTACAAGTTCAAGCAAAATATTGTAATATCTAGCTAGTAATGAGTAGCTTAGAATAGAATCATAGAATCATAGAATTGTTTAGGTTGGAAAAGACCTTTAAGATAATCAAGTCCAACTGTTAACCTAACCCTGCCATCCTACCACTAAACCATGTCCCTAAGCACCTTGTCTGCCCGGCTTTTAAATACCTCCAGGGATGAGGACTTGACCACTTCCCTGGGCAGCCCATTCCAATGCTTGACAGCCCTTTCACTGAAAAAAATTTTCCTAATGTCCAACCTAAACCTGCCCTAGTGCAACTTCAGACCATTTCCCCTCATCTTATTGCCCGTTACCAGGGAGAAGAGACCAACCCCCCACCTCGCTACAGCCTCCTTTCAGGTAGTTGTAGAGGGTGATAAGGTCTCCCCTCAGCCTCCTCTTCTCCAGACCAAACAGGCCCAGTTCCCTCAGCCACTCCTCAGAAGACTTGTGCTCCAGACCCCTCACCAGCTTTGTTGCTCTCCACTGGATGTGTTCCAGCAAAGCAACGTCTTTCCTGTAGTGAGGGGGCCCAAAACTGAACACAGTATTCAAGGCGCGGCCTCACCAGCACCGATTACAGGGGCACGATCACTTCCCTACTCCTGCTGGCCCACACCATTCCTGATACAAGCCAGGATGCTGTTGGCCCTCTTGGCCACCTGGGCACACTACTGCCTCATATTCAGCCAGCTGTCTTTTTCTGCCAGGCAGCTTTCTAGCCACTCTTCCCCAAGCCTGTAGCATTGCATGGGGTTGTTGTGACCCAAGTGCAGGACCCGGCACTTGGCCTTGTTGAACCTCATGCAGTTGGCCTCAGCCCATCGGTCCAGCCTGTCCAGGTCCCTCTGCAGAGCCCTCCTCCCCTTGAGCAGATCAACACTCCCACCCTGTCTGGTGTCATCTGCTAACTTACTGAGGGCACACTCAATCCCCTCATCCAGGTCATTGATAAAGATATTAAACAAAGACTGGCCTTAGAACTGAGCCCTGGGGAACACCGCTTATGACCAGCCGCCAACTGGATTTAACTCCGTTGACCACAGCTCTCTGGGCTTGGCCATCCAGCCAGCGCAGAGTTTACCCATCAAAGCCATGAGCTGCCAGCTTCTCTAAGAGAATGCTGTGGGAAACTGTCTCAAAGGCTTTGCTGAAATCCAGGTAGACAACATCCACAGCCTTTCCCTCATCCACCAGGCGGGTGATCTGGTCATAGAAGGAAATCGGGTTGTTCAGGCAGGACCTTTCATGAACCTCCCCTGGTTACCAGCTGTGTCAGGAAGTTATCTTCCACACACTGCAGGAACCTCCTAGACTGTTTCCTTTCTGCTGTGTTGTATTTCCAGCAGATGTCTGGTAAGTTGAAGCCCCCCACGAGAACAAGAGTTTGCAATTGAGAGACTTCTGCCAGCTGCTTGTAGAATACTTCATCGACCTCCTCATCCTGGTCCAGTGGTCTATAACAGACTCCCAGCAGGATATCTTTCTTGTTGGCCTTCTCCCTCATCCTCATCCATAAGCACTCGGCCTTACCACAAGCATCGAGTTCTGTACAATCAAAACACTCCCTAACATACAGAGCCACACCACCACCTCTCCTTCCTTGCCTGTCCCTTCTGAAGAGCTTATAGCCATCCATTGCAGCACTCCAGTCATGAGAGGCATCCCACCATGTTTCTGTGATGGCAACTACATCATAGCCATCCTGCTGCACAGTGGCTTCCAGCTCCTCCCGTTTGTTGCCCATGCTGCATGCATTAGTGTAGATGCACTTGAGCTGGGCTGTCGGTTTCACCTCCAGCACTGGGGTGTCACCCCCAGGCTCCTCTCTAGTGAGGCTGGTTATATCCCCTTCCCCCTTCAAGCCTAGTTTAAAGCCTTCTCAATGAGCCCTGCCAGCTCTTGAGCGAGGATCCTTTTCTCCCTTTGAAACATCCTTTGCAGAAAATATCATAAAAGACCCCAGTGATTTGCACAGTACTAAACTATTAAGGAGGGTAAGAGCACACTTAACTGTGAATGAATTACCCTGTAGCAAAAGGCAATTCCTCCCTAACTTGAAAACAGGCAAGGCCAGACTAAGTTATCATACTGAGTGGGTAAAGCTAGCTGTCTAAATCTCACCAGCTATAGAAACTATGCCCTGTGTGAATAACCCAGTTCATCCACATACCTTACTGTCCTCTTCTGGACAAAAGATCACAGGAGGTCATATTTCAAACCATGATGTCCCAAGTTTGGGAATAACTGGGACTCCCACTGCTGTAAGAAGGTGGTGCTCAGAACCACCAGGATTTAGTCTTAGGCTCACAAATACAGTAATTAATGACAACCACCACTGGCAAAACGCTTCCATAATTCTTAGAGCAGAAACATCTGCAGTATATCCCACCCTGGCAGGGAAATGGAGCTGGTGACCTAACAGTCTTTTCTACCCCTAACTGCTGGGGTTTTATGAACTGTCAGTCACACTTAAGTATGATATCACTATAAAATACCAGCCATGTAAGAAAGCTGTGCAACTCTGTGGTTTTATGCTTAGCTGTGTACGAAAGACTGAAAGGAGGTGGAAGGCTTTTAAGGATCAGTGTTGACAATTGCCTTCAGATATATTCAAAGACACAAAACCCAGTTACATAGACAGCAAACTCACCTGCAGTTTGGGCTGTAGGACAGACGCACCTTTGAAAAAACAATAAAGGAAAAAGAAAAATAAAGCAAACTCTCTCTAAACACCACCTGTATGGAGGAGAGGCTGATACGGCTTTGGTGTTCAAAAGGTTGGCAAGGACTTCTCTGTGTTGAAGGAAGTCCCTAGAGCAAGGTGAGGGAGCTAATGCAGACACTGTACCCACTGCTGCCTCTCTGCTGAGAGATGGCCACATAAGTCAATGGAAGAGATTGAACATGGCTTACCCATGACACCTACCTGGCCACCACTACCCTAACACTGGGGCAGATCTCACCCTTTAGTGCATTTTTCTGCATAATACTGCAGTAGGAAAGTTTCTTTGTTTCAAGCACAATAGCAGTTTAATAAAGCAACAAAAATATGTATGAAACAGAGAAGCAGAACAGTTTTCTGCTTCCCCTCAAAAAACCTGTAATGGGAAAAGAAAATGCTGGAAAACAGGTCTTCAAATCATACACCAGTATGCTAAACCTGGGACTGTCCTTCATCTCACTCTATAATCATCAACCAGATTTGGTTGTATATTGTACATATGTATATGACATCTGTATTTTTCCAGAATTTGGAAGTGGTTGTTCTATAGCATGGTTTAAATCATGCTACAGAAAAGGGCTGCTCAAAATGTAGAGCTGGCAAACAGAACTGCTGAGCCATTTGAGGTATTTTAAATGAGATTTAGGTTCAGGTCCCTTTCCACCATGTCCTCATGTCGGGAAAGTAGTCAGAGCTGACATGACTTTCCCAGGTGTTTTCTACTGGGACAGAGTGCAGAGTGTGCAGTTAATCATGAGTGCATTCAAGTGTCCTAAGGTCTTTGGGTGAAAGTTGTTACAGACATTGTAAAAGTGTTTAATAATCAGAGCTCCATGTCCCGAGTGCAGGCTGGGTTCACAGAAGTTCACACACCTCTTATGAGGTTTAGGCCAAAATGTAAACAAGCCAGATCCAAGCTGCAATTTCAGATGGCAGCAGGGACAGCACACCGCTGGGACTCCCTCCCAGGAAAATCATGGCAAGTACGTCCAAACTGCCCTTTGGGGTGATCCATGCAATGCACTTGAGATGTGAACAGATCTCAGAAGGTGAACAACACCCTTTACCCAGAGAAACGCCCATTCAAATCACCCCTAAGTGATCTCTATGCAGAGGCACTCAGCTTGAGGTTTTCATTTTGTTTTGAAAAGAGAGTGCATACTGAATTTCCAGGATCATGACTACAGTGCAAGGTATATGCTGAGTATTGCTGCTTTTATAAACTGCAGGCACAAAGTTACTGCTTGCAGTTGTTTACAATTGACAAAAAAAATACTTTTATTATAGCTACTTAAATAATTTCAGTTGAAAATACATATAGTGACCATCCTCGCAAGAAATCAGCATAGGGTCTTTCAGCTAATTGGAAATGCGCTGGCAAGTCAAAACACCCTGTTTTTCCTCATTTGCAGTATGCTCTCATAAAAAGAACCTGAACATATGAAGACATTTTTCCTCTGGAGGAGGAGCGTGTGGAACAGATTCAGCAGGTTCTCCTCACAAATACAGATAAATGCAGTGCTCTAGTCCAGTGGGATGGTAATGAAATGGGCACTGTAGTCCATGCTATTACACTGTACTGACTGTTATGGCTCATCAATCAAGCTGTGAAACTACAAAAAAAACCCAAAACACAAAAGAAATAATTTTTGCCAGAAGAAAAGAAAAGGTGAATTCTATTTCTACTTTATGTAAAAAGAGGCAACAGGAGAGCTGCCTTGTGTAAACTTTTATTCTTAGGAGAAGAAAAGGATAATAGCACCATAAATGAGAAAATCACACCTAATAATAAACTTCTCAGTTCTCCGGGAAGTAGGCATGGAAAGAAAAGAGACTATTACCATATACAGTCAATATATATGCAAGGAATTCTCTGCAATAAGGCTGGCTTAGAGAGTCATGTCAAAAAAGTACTAAATTCATGTTGTATTCTCAAGTTAGAAGTTCCCTGCACAGATAGCATCTCATGCCACCAGGGCAGGGATAAAAGCAGTGCTGCCCTCCTCATCCTCCTGTTTGAAATGCTTTTTTTGTATTTTTTTGAAGTGTATCATATACTCTAGTACACCAGCTGTATACGGTTTTTGTATCATTTTAGGCAGTGCAGCAAACTCCTTAACACAACGCTGAACCATGCCATGGCACTATTGTGGGGGTTTTTTCTGCCATAAACCAATTAAGTATTAAGAGAAGTTAATCATTAGATGGCTAGCTGTACATTAGGACAGCTCACTTCTTTGTCTTTCAGCATTTTTAAATGTTGTCTTCTTTGAAATGCCATATAAAAGTGATAGATGCCCTTTCTTTAAAAGTAAGGCATCTAGTCAAGTTATGTTTTATATTAGTTCAGTGACAAAGAGCCCTTCTTGTTTAAATATAAAAGCGTAAAGCAGATAAGGTTAAGTAAGCTGGCTGCTGTGAGAGTGCCAGGTCTGCTCTCTGTTCAGATAAGCAGCTGGAGGGGCAGGGGAGTATTCACCGTGCAAGATTGTACCGTATGAGTTACAGCATGGAGGCAAGGGTATGAGGGGAAAACAAATTAAGCTGAGGCCAAAGATGCAAATGGTCAAATATATTTGTGATAGCACAATGGAAAGCTGTTGGCATTTCCTAAGGACATTTAATGGATTTGGAAATAGAGTTTGGCATGTAACATGCTTCTTAAAACAACTTCACAAACTCTCCCCATGAACACTGAAAAGGGTGGGGGTGTGTATGTGTGTACCTGAGTCTGCTTGCTTGCGTGGGGGGAGGTTTATCCTTCTAGTTAACATTTTTGTTTAGAGAGATTCAGGAGTTCTTTCAGAAGTAATGCCATCTCCTCAAAAACACATACATACAAGAGGGGAATGAACAGGGAGGCAGAAAAGCAGAATTGAGCAAGAGAGCAAGCAAATCCCCTTCCCAAATGACTAGAAAAACAGTTTCTCGACAGAGGAACGATAATCTGTATTTTTGCTTACCAGCTTTTACAAGGCAAAACTGTTGCTCAGGAGAATAAATGCCTACTTTGTGTGTCGCCTGTGGAACCAGGAGGCAGTCAAGTCAGGGCTCAGCTAATGTACAATCTATATTTACATGTCAAAAACCCCCTTATTTAGGTTCTTGATTTACAATCCCTAGTTTTCATAAAAGTCAGTCATTCCCAGTGAAAGAATGCAGAGTAGATTTATAGGATCTACATTATGCCTTAAATCTTAATAGCATTTTTAAAGCACTTTTATGAGTCACCCTCAGTGATGTTTTCCCTCTTTTTTTGAAGACATTACTGTGTAAAAACAGATCTAACTCTACTTTAAAAACAAGATCTTTTTAACCAACCATGCTGGCATCAACTCTGCTGCAATGCTAAATATTGTTAGTAATGTCCTTATAAGCCTCTGTTTTCAAGAATTCATAGCTTGAATATAAAACGTGCTTTGTACTAAAGTTTGTCTGATAAGATCTCAACATGCATGAGCAGTGAATTTGTTTTCACCATGATAGTCAAAATAAAATAAATCTCTGGAGGCTTCTGTAACTTAGATGAAGGTAAAGGGCCTGATTCTGTGCTTTCTCCCCCCCACCAGTCTCCTCTTTTCTTTGAGAAGTATGCTTGAAATATATGTCAGCTCAGGATCAGTCCAGTTAAGAGCAGAAATATCCCATGGACATTAATCGCATGCATGCATACAAAAATGCTGTCTGGGCACATGTGTTTGCATCCATGCATGAACAGAGCAATGTAATGTTGGTCGTTAAGCAGCTCCCTCAAGAACTGATGTCCTCTAGGCAGATATTTAAATATTATTGAGGAAGTAAATAGTTAAGTGAAAATGAATTTGTAGAGAATTAGCTTCTGAAACATTTTTTTTAGGAAACCAAGCAGGTAGGTTGTGCTAATATGCTGTTAGAAAATATAAATATATATGCTGTACTCATGAGTAAGATATTTCAGTGGGACTACACCTGACAGCAAGCACAACATTTAGAAGATATATTTGCAGAAATTATGTCCTTAGTTAATGATGACTTGCATAGCACAGAGATCTCTATCATATCTAAACTGTTGTTGCCAAAATCACCTGACTCACAATGGTTGCATCTTTTGGAAGAGTCCTAAGAGTGTTGATTCCACCTAACTCCTCCCCAAGGTCTCCTTCACACAAGGCTACCTCCTTCCTCCCTTCCGTTCAGCTCTATGAGGCTTGTGTTCCTGGCTGCAGAATAATTCAGCTTCAACAAGAGAGATGGACAATACCTCAGCACAGAATAGTCAAGAGCCTGAAGTGATCTGCAGAATTTTGGGAGAACTAGGAGCTATGGAGGCAAGAAAGACCAGTTGACCTACCTCTCAGCTGATCCAGTAGTCATGAGTCAGCCAAGGAAAAGGTGAACATTAGTGACACTGTCCACAGCTATAGCAGACACGGTGCCATCCCGGGAGGAGGCAAGAGCTCCAGCCTGACCCACATGCTGGGCACTTAAGTTTCAAAACCTGGGCAAGACACAAGATACAAAAACAAACTATCCAGATCACTTTCATAGTACAGGTGTCTAAATTCCAGCAAAATGCCATTTTAAGCATGTAAATTCCCCTTAGATTTTTCCATGAGGGTCTTCAAAATTACTTTCTGGAAATACAGATGTAAACATATCGGAATCCATTTCATGGTTCAGACTAAACTACAGTGGTTTTATTTTACATTTTATCTTGAGATCTTAGCCTTTTCTTTATGAAGAAAAAAATTGAAAAGGTTTGGGGTTTGTTTTGATTTTTTTTTAAAAATGTGTTCTAATCTCTGGTTACTTAACCCAAATGTGTTCAAAATGAGTGGAAAGTATGTGGGCTATTAGAGGTTAGAGTAATAAGTATATTATTACTCTAGAGTAAGTACATATCAAATACTACAAAAGAGATAGAAAAATAAGTTGGGAACAGCAAAGATTTCTAGTAAATTATAAATATGCTTTAGTGTATCCTGGACAACATTTCAAAGCACTCAGAATATTATCCCACTAATTCAGGTATTTACTCTGGATTCAGTCTTGCAAGCTTCAGTCATGTGAGTAGTCTCATCCATAACAACAGGCTTGTGAAAGTAAAGACCCCTCACTTGAGTACACATTTTCTGATATTCCCTTAAATGCTTTAAAATTAAAATTTTTCATTTACAATAGCATTTGATATGAAAAATAATTTTAAAATCACCAATCTCCATCCCAAGCTGGTCAAATTTTACTGCTAAAATCAGTCATAAACATAGCTGTTAACCTTGGTAAATATTTAGATTTTACAATAGTCTTTCTTCAAGTGTCAGAAGACAAAGTAATTAATTTAATTTTTACATAAAACAATAATAAAAATCTGTACTTATTATGTACAGAAAAGAGCATCAAAATATACCATCACACTGTGACATATTATTTATGCTAAAAATACCTCCTCTTCAAAGAATTTATTAATCAATAGCTAGAAAGCTCAATGACTGGTAGGTGTTAAAAAGCAAATCGTATTTTGGTTACATACATGCCATTGCTAAAGCCACAAAAGAGGTCAGTATGAAGAAGCAAATAAACTCAAAATTCCTACCTCCTATATTCCCACTGACAAATGGACACAATATTTGTATACGGTGTATTAAGCTAAATTCTAAAAGAAAAATAAATAAATAATGAAAAAAGAAAACCCTGAGGATTTCTCAACAGAGCTCAAATTACTTCCAGACATCCAGTATTGATGATATATACATACTTTAACAGGTATCAACATGAGATGTGATTATACAATATTCAGAGTTCTTGGCTTTAGTCAGCCAAATAGTTAAACAGATATTTAAACTGGAGTGTGTGAGGAGTCGTACTGAAACATCACATAACTGTGTGCCAAACAGACTGCTACTCCAGAGCATGCTTCAGCTGCCCTTCAACTATTTTGTGTTTAAAGTTGAAACTTGAGTGCAGTTTCTGTCCTTCACTGCATCTTTGAAGCACAGGAGGTGAAACAAATAGCAAAACTCTCTTCTGCTGTGCCCCATGCAGACCAGACAGTGAGGTCCACGACCGAGCTTGAATACTCACAGCTGGTAGCTGTGAAAGCTTCTGAAAACCTGATCAGCTGTTCTGCGATGGTGAAGGCACCTAAAGGCCCTAGGAAGGCCCCCTGAGTTTAGCCAGGGACTAGACTGCAAAAGCTCCACCTGGCACTGTGAATCAGCTACTCTTTTCTTCGTACCCTATTTTTTGTAACCTATTTTTTCGTACCTAGCGGAGCACCCCTGCCAGGTAAAACTGTACATGAAACCTTGAAAACCAAAACACACAGCAATTCCTGTCTGGTCTCTTCAACAAGGGTCCAATCAACAGAGTCCTACTTGCTTTAGCTCCCAGAAGTATCTTCTATTAGTTGGAATAGCTCCGTTAAGACAGATTGAACAAATACACTCCCAAAACAGAGGGGTCTATGACAAAGCTCTGCCTCCAAAGACCAATGGTGTAACATCAATACATACAAATATCTCAAGGGTGGAAGTCACAAGGACAAAGCCAGACTCTTCTCAGTGGTGTTCAGCGATAGGACAAGGGGCAATGGGTACAAACTGAGGCATAAGAGGTTTCAGTTGAATATGAGGAAAAACTTCTTTACTCTGAGGGTGACGGAGCACTGGCACAGGCTGCCCAGGGGGGTTGTGGAGTCTCCTTCTCTGGAGATATTCAAAGTCCGCCTGGATGAAGTCCTGTGTAACATGCTCTAGGAGAACCTGCTTTAGCAGGGGGGTTGGACTAGATGATCTCCCGAGGTCCCTTCCAACCCTTGCGATTCTGTGATTCTGTGTGATTCTGTGATTTCTGTCTTCTCACAGAAAGAGCAGTCTCTCAAAGGCCACTGGTGGTCATATTTGTCTCATGATTTCAAATATATAGAGTCAAGTGGCTTTACATGCTGATAGAAAAGCTTACCCTCATGAAGCCAGTGGAGCAGATTGCCCCAAGAGGCTGCGGTATCTCCACTCTTAGAGGTTTCCAAGATCAGACTGCAGAATGCCCAACAAGGTGTGATCCAAGAGCTGACCCTTCTCAGAGCAGGAAGTTGGACTAGAGCTCTCCCAAGGTCCCTTGCAGCCTGAATTACTCTGGAGCACTAAGAATTCATTCTTCCTCCCTCTCTTCCTCATCCTATCTGGGGCCCCAAAATTAAGCTTTCTCTAGGAATATTTACACTTGTGCATTAATATTTTCTTCAGAAAGCCTGCTGACACCAAAGGAAACCTTATTTAAGACAATTACACCTTTATGAATACTGTTAGCTATCTCATATGTACACTGTTATTTTGCTGCTGTCAAAGCCACAGCCATTTCCGACCTCCCTCCCAAAATGATAGCTGCCAGCTGCAGCTTCCAAATGACTGTTGTAATGAAACGCTTTATTTTCAAATGTGTCATTTATAGAAGCAGGAAATGTTTTTCACCTTCTGAACTTCCCAATAGCTCAGGAACATTCCCTCTTAACAAAAGTTTGTATTAGTTCAGATGTATAGTCTGTGCAGAGGAGTTTATGGCTGAACACACTGGAATACCTGGATGCCAACTGAAACTCAAAAGGCAACATGTTTTAAGCTAAACTAGAGAATCTATTTTATAGAGACAGCAAAAATATTTTATGCAGACAGAAAACTAGAGTGTAAAAGACCATAAGAAGCCAGTCACTTAATCTTCTGCCCTTGAACAATCAACCTGTGCTGTTCCTAGCATCTGTACCTCCGTTTCCTTAAAAACAAACCTTCTCTGGTATAGATTCCAAAATCTGCCCTAGCAATTTTTACTTCAAGATGCAAAAGGACAAGGATATTATCACATGTTCTGATAGTTTTGGCTGTCATTGTTATTTGAGATGTATCTTGTTTTCAGTCTGATTTTTTTTTCTTTGTCACACATATACCATCCAACTGGAGCTTGTCACCAACTGACCTTGTGTTAAATAGTTGTGTTTACATGCTACCTCTATAATCCACGCATATGAGGAAACCTGACATATTCTCTGACAGCTTAGGAGTTGTTCATTTAAGTGTTGAATCTCTTGACCACTAAGGGCTGAATATTCATTTAGCGGGAGATAATTAGCATTGACAAGTAGGGGCAAGTTATCAGCCACAGACACAAAAATGCATATAACTTGTTAAAGCATGAGTTACTCTCGCTCTAGGACTGCATTAGCTCCTACATTCCTCTCTTGAAAGCTTCCTTTTATTAAGGATACACCATGTGTGCCTTAAAGCTAGCACTCACTTTTTGGCTTGATTCAATTTCGAGTATGGATAAACCATATGGAGCAAAATTTTCTGGAGATGATGGTAACAGTATTGGCTAGTGCCTTGTACTCCTTACCTTAACTTCATGTCCCAGTACTGGCTCAAAGTATATTGATCTGGTTACCTTACTGCATGACCATAAGCAGACATTGCAAAGGCCTCGTGTGAGATACTGAGTCAACGAAGATGTAACAGGGTTTAGGCCTGAGTTTCCATGCCAGCTACAGAGAGGCTGTTGAAGGAAAGGCGGGGGGCGGGCGGGGGCAGGGGGGAGATCAGGAAGGGGATTTTGAATTAGGAGTGACAAGACAACAAGAATTCATTTTGCAATAATTTGGAGAAACAAAGGTTATCTGTGGATTTTTTTCCCCAAAAAATGCAATGGGAAATCAAATACTACTGGAGATTTAAAAGCTTGGCGGCCAGCTACTAACTTGATGGTCAGGTGCTTACAGGTAGTGTGACATCCAGGCTGCTGACTTGACTCTGACATCCTCATTTGACCAAGTTCCATCCTAGCCATGACAATCATAGCTCTAAGGTCTGGTTTTGGAATCAGATGCATTGTTATGAAAATTTCAGTCCAGACAAATTGCATTCTCTATTGAAAATGAAACCTTATATTCAGCTTTCACCTTCTGACTGGCTCCAGGTGAAGTTTGGTTACAGGAAACATGAATTCTTTATCTGGACCACAGGATCAAACAAACATCTGTCAACAGAAATGCAAGCTCATGAACTGATCAGAAGTATTGCTACTTTTACTGTACAGTCAATTTTGGTGAACTTTTTGTATTTTTTTTATCAAAGTTGAGCCAGACAAGACTGGAAGAGTCAGGACAAGGACAGTTTTATGGGTACAAGTTCTTCCAACTACTGAATTTGCTTTGCCCTAAGATGATCCCTGTTGCTTATTTTTAGCAAAATTGTCCTATTTTTCAGGAAGCCAACCTACTTTATGTCTATTTGGAAAACCCTGAGCAGTCTTCTCAGATCTGTCCTGCTTTGGAAAGCTCATCCAAGCATCTTTGGGTGTTTCAGTCACAAGAACATTTCTCTGCCACTAACAGATCAGAAACAGCTTGTACATTCAGAAGCTGTTGACATTGCTTTCTTACGTTACTAGTTTGTTATGAAACCTTAATTTCTTCACCTTGGGATGTTTTAGGTGGCGTTTAGGTTTCTGCATTGCAACCTGTGTGTGAATCAATGATGGCAAATGCTTCACAAGATATGCCCACTGCAGGATACAGTAGACAATCAGTATGACCACTGCAGTATTTTCTTGTCTCCTGATTTTGCAATAGCAACAATCGATTATACAATAAAGTACATTATATGATTTTCCATCTACTTTGTCTTTTCAGTGCTGAACCTGCCACTAGGATCCTGTAAACTTCTAGTCTGTTATGTAGCATTTTTTAATCTACAGATTTCAGAGAAATTGCTATAGGAAGACAGAAATCACCCTCACTTTACAGCCAGGTAAGCACAGGAGAAAAAAGCAAGTGATTGCCCACACAGCAGCTCAGGGGCCGAGCAAGGTATAGACTCCAAACCTCCTGTCCCCTCCTGCTCCTGCCAGGAAAGGCTGGGGCATTGCTTTTGAGATTTTGCAATCAACAGTCCTAAAGGGAAACCTTCCTATAGTAAATTGTTTATTGATATTTGCTCAACTTTACCTTACTTAAAAACTCCTATCCTGTTGTACATAACCTAGATACATTAGTCCAGCTTTTCAGATGAAATTGCACTGTGCTAGGCAGAAACTAAGCACTGCACCAGGAGCACTCCTCCAGCCTCTTTTGTTAGCTTCACATCTGACTGACTTAAAGCATTTGCTACAATTTTCCTGGAATCTTAAAGTTTAACTTGGAAGATGGTCATGGTAAAACGATTTTGCTGGGTACACAATGTGAAAATATGATAGCTAATAAAAGGTGTTGATTTACCAGAAAGAAGAGATGACAACTTCTGCTTTAAAAAAAAAAAACAAAACCAAAACAAACAACCAAACAAATCCATCAACAAACACTAAGGTTTCTACAATGTTTCCACTCAGTTCGAATTCATGCTCTGGATTTTACTTGACAGCATGAGACAATGTGAATCCTTGCAGCAGGATACCAAATGCACTTTAGACTCTCCATTAGCAGTCTGTAAACAATATTTAAAGTGAGCCATATGCCAGTCACAATTGCCACTGGAAAGGTTCTTTTATTCTGCAACCAGCAGTGTTGAATGCACACGTAATTTGCTGCCTCATAGAAGGGAGTCATGAAGGTCGCCTGCTTCTGAACATCATTCTAGGAGACCATGCAGAAATGGAGAGCAACGTTTTAGACATGAATTTAGCTTTCTTTATAACCACTGACACCCATTTAAAAAAAAAGCAGATCAAGCTATTATTTATGTCTAGAAATGTCACCAGAACGTGTGACTAAGGACATGTTAGAGCAATCACATTCTATCAGTTAGCAGCATGGGAAATATTTTTAGTGCATCCATGTCTGGATTTTTCTCCTTTGAGTAGATATCTTGCCTGATACTACAAAAGACTGCTTGACGAAAGTCTTTACTGAAGGATTCACTACTGCTGGGAAGTACAGAAATGATTTTCAGAAACTGAAATCTGATCACAGTACGAATCAGCTCTGACAGACAGCAGTAAAATGATGCCTTCATGAAAGCGCTTCTAAGTGGGAAGGAGATCAGCAAGTCATTTGGCAAAACTCACATGCAGTTCTTCAGCAGGGGTCTTCAAAAGAAATAAAGTAACTGCTACACAAAGGCCCCAGGAACACTGAATTTCACTGTGTGCATTGTCTTAGAAAACAGTCCTTTGTACTTTGAAAAGAACTGCAGTGGACAATGATTAAACTGTGTAACCAGGGGGGCATTGTGGCGAAAAGCTTAAGGCATGTACACATCCCGCTGTGCCCACACGATATGACGGCAGAAAGCAAGTCTGCTCTGAGTCGGGAGCTGGGTGACCCTGAGAATGCAACACTACAGTGTGAAGCCATCAGCCTTGTTTAGGGGGTCAGAGCTGGCTGGCATCCAGCAGGTCGCCAGCTTTGACATCCAGAAACGCCCTCATCATCATGACTTCATGATGAATGGCTAAAAGTTGAAACCAGACTAATCCAATGTGGAAATACAGCACAGTTTTTGGGGTTTTTTTTAGCAGAAGATGTAATTTTAAATGAGACTCTAAATCTGGAGAGGGCATCTAAGACATGACCTCCTGCCTAACCAGCAACCACGGGGCAGATGCAGAATCATGTGGCATCTTGGAAGACAAGCTGGTTTTTTCTACCTTAAGAATGAACTTCATTTTTATCCTTTCCCACTGTCCAGAGATGTCAGAAATCAGTTTAATTGCAGAGACTGTCAAGACTCCCTGGGAATTATATGTATTTTCTCTCTCTCATACAGAATCCATCTTTGCTCTGAATAATTACTGCCAGAGCTGAATCAGAACCTGCCAAAGTTGCAGAAAAGAATCCAACACTTTTCTACAAACTTTCAATGCAAATATGAATTTCAAAGCAAATTTCAAAGCAAATAAGAAGGCATGGTACATGAGAAATCTTTGGGCAGATCCTCAGCTGGTGTATACAGTTGGCTTCAGAGAAGTTATGCTCAGTTACATCCTGAAGATGCAGCACAGTGAATCTGAAAAGCTCTCGTGCAGATTATTCACCTCATGTGAATGCAACTGTTCCCATCAGCTATCTCATTTTCAGGATTTTAGCTACTGAGTCAGAGGACAGACAATAGTATGGGCTTGAGCCCAAGCAATTAACTCTTCCCTCACTTTTATTCTGAATTCTGAACTGGACTCCCGCAGAGAACCTGTAACACTGTTAGTCAAAGAAAACAGTGCAAAATTTTAAACAACTTGAAGTTTGGAAGACAAAATTAAACAGCGGCACATCATAGAACAATTTTTAAAAACACAAAACTAAAAGGGCATTAATTGAAACCTTTAATCCCAACAAAGTATTCATTCTGAGATAATTACTGCCGTAAAATCCTCTGCCACAGAGACACTGGCAAGAAAACCATCTTCAGAAGTTACATACGTAAGCAGCATGGAACTTGAGAAAAGAATTGGCAAGGATGAAACCCTACAGAAACGTGAAAAGAAGGAAAGATTTTGGAGGGAATTGAACCTTTCAGCATAAGTCATTCCTCTGTGAAAAACGTGTTATCATTTAGAAGACTCCAAAACAGGAAAAGGATGGGGAAGATTTGCTACCAGAAAGCCAGTTCCTCTTATAAATAAGAACCAGTGGGTAAATAAAAAAAGAATAGCAACAATGGATCTTGAAAAACAGTTGAGTCAACTGTCAGCAATACAGAGACTGAAATTAGGATTCCTCCATTCTTTCCAGCTAGAATAGTTTCTGAGATGCACATCATCAAAACCGTCACTGTCCTTTGCTCTAGTCATGCTTATTTTGGCACTTACCCAAGGATGATAGCAACTCTTGGAGCAAAGCAATATTCAGTCCCTGCCATAGCTATGCTTCATAAATGTTGGGTTTGGTTTGTACTGGGGGAAATTACACATTTTTTTTAATATAAACAAGATTGGCCAGTATCTTAAACCACTTTCTCACTCTCTATGTACTGGACAAGAAGCTTTAGACTGACAAATAAATACACTTGCAAAGACCTCCAAAGTGCTCTTTTCCTCAATAGCAATATTGCTACAAGGCCCCAAAGAGCAGTGTTCATCGCTCCTGTATGTTGTGCCAGCAGCTATCCCAGGAAAACACCACAGTCCATGCACTATGGTTTGTGCCTACTGATTACTCCTATATACACTCAGAAAAAAATGGCTTTGACATAAATGTTTACTGAAAATTCTATATGGCAAAGGAATATACTCATCATGGATAATTTTGCTGATATATTTTTAGATGTTTTTAACATTTGCGAAGCTAGTCAAACATCTCTACAAACAAATGTAATTGTTGACATTTAGAAAAAACAATTTGGGCTTTTCTCGCTTTTTTTTCTGTTCAGGTCTAATTTTACACTTTGGAAAGCAGATATATATTTGATATATAGAGAGGTAGCCCTCTAAAAGTTACACTTAGTTACTGTGAGAAATATTCTTATTACAGAATAACAGAATGATAAGGGTTGGAAGGGACCTTGGGAGATCATCTAGTCCAATGCTCCTTCTAAAGCAGGTTCACCTAGAGCATGTTACACAGGACTTTGTTCAGGCAGGTTTTGAGTATCTCCAGAGAAGGAGACTCCACAACCGCCCTGGGCAGCCTGTGCCAGTGCTCCGTCACCCTCAGAGTCAAGAAGTTCTTCCTCATATTCAACTGGAACCTCTTATGCTTCAGTTTGTGCCCATTGCCCCTTGTCCTGTCGCTGGACACCGCTGAGAAGAGTCTGGCTCCATCCTTGTGACATTCACCCTTAAGGCATTTGTATGTGTTGATAAGAGCCCCTCTCAGTCTTCTCTTCTTCAGGCTGAACAAGCCCAACTGTCTCAGCCTTTCCTCATAGGGGAGATGCTCCAGTCCCCTCATCAGCTTTGTAGCCCTCCTCTGGACTCTCTTTCTTGAGAGTCTTCTCTGTTCCTCATCTTTCTTGAACCGGAGAGCCCAGAACTGGACACAGTACTCCAGGTGCGGTCTCACCAGGGCAGAGTAGAGGGGGAGGACAACCTCCCTCGACCTGCTGGCCACACTCCTCTTAATACACCCCAGGATACCATTGGCCTTCTTGGCAACAAGGGCACATTGCTGGCTCATGGTCAGCTTATTGTCCACCAGGACTCCCAGGTCCCTCTCAGCAGAGCTGCTATCTAGCAGGTCACCCCCCAGCCTGTATTGGTGCATGGGGTTCGACCTCCCCAGGTGCAGCACTCGACACTTGCTCTTGTTGAACTTCATCAAGTTCCTCTTTGCCCAACTCTCCAGCCTGT
>NW_009259238.1:165097-170567 GCF_000687185.1 Egretta garzetta | reverse complement strand
ATGGGAGACAGTGTCAAAAGCCTTGCTGAAGTCAAGGTAGACAACATCCACTGCTCTCCCCTCATCTAACCAGCTGGTCATGCCATCATAGAAGGCTATCAGACTGGTTAGGCATGATTTCCCCTTGGTGAGTCCATGCTGGGTACTCCTCCTGATCATCTTTTCCTTCACTTGCTTGGAAAGGACACCCAGAATGAGCTGTTCCATCACCTTTCCGGGCATGGAGGTGAGACTAACCAGCCTGTAGATGCCTGGGTCCTCCTTTCTGCCCTTTTTGAAAACTGGAGTGACATTGGGTATCCTTCAGTCCTCAGGCACCTCTCCTGTCCTCCATGACCTTTCATGAGAGTGGCTCAGCAATGACGTCTACAGCTCCCTCAGCACTTGTGGGTGCATTCTGTTGGGGCCCATGGATTTGTGTGTGTCCAGCTTGTTTAAATGATCCTTAACCTGATCCACCTCAATCAAGGGAAGGTCATCCTTTCTCCAGGCTTGCTCACTTACCTCCAAGGACTGGGAAACCTGAGGGCCAGCCTTGGCAGTGAAGACTGAAGCAAAGAAGGCATTCAGTAACTCCGCCTTCTCTGTATCTTCCGTCACCAGGGCACCCACTTTGTTCAGCAGCGGTCCCACATTTCCCCTAGTCTTCCGTTTGCTGCTGATGTACTTGAAGAAGCCCTTCTTGTTATCCTTCGCCAAATTTAGTTGCAGGTGGACCTTGGCCTTTCTAGTTGTTTCCCTGCATGCTCTGGCAGCATTCTTGTATACCTCCCAAGTGGCCTGACCCTCTTTCCACACTCCATAGAGCTTACTCTTTCCTTTGAGTTTTACTAGAAGCTCCTTGTCATCCATGCCAGGCCTCCCACCTCGTTTGCTTGATTTCTTACTCATGGGTATGCACTGATCCTAAGCATGGAGGAAGTGTTGCTTAAATAGCAGCCAGCTCTCTTGCCCTCCCTTACCTTCAGGAGCCTTAGCCTATGGAATTCTTCCAAGTAGGACCCTGAAGAGGCCAAAGTTAGCTCTCCTGAAGTCCAATGTGGCAGTCCTACTTGTTGTTCTGCTTCCACCATGCAGAATTCGGAACTCCACCATCTTGTGGTCACTGCAGCCAAGCCTGCCCCCTACCTTCACATCCTCAACCAGTTCTTCATTTGTCAGCACAAGGTCCAGTAGCGTTCCTCTTCTTGTTGGCTCCTCCACCACCTGGGTCAAAAAGTTATCATCGATGTTCTGCAGGAACCTCCTGGACTGTGCACATTTTGCTGTGTGGTCTTTCCAGCTGGCATCAGGATAGTTGAAGCCTCCCATGTGAACCAGGGCGTGTGATTGCGAGGCTACTTTTAGCTGTCTGTAGAAGGCCTCATCTACTTCCTCATCCTGGTTGGGTGGTCTATAGTAAACACCCACCACAGTGTCACCCATGCTGGCCTGCCCCTTAGTTTTTACCCACAAGTTTTCAATTTGTTCTTCATCCACTCCCGGGTAGAGCTCTATACATTCCAGTTGCTCCTTCACATAAAAAGCAACTCCACCACCTTGCCCCGTAGGCCTGTCTTTCCTGAAAAGTACATAGCCATCAATGGCAGCATTCCAGTCATGTGAGTTATCCCACCATGTGTCTGTAATTGCAATGAGATCATGGCCCAGCGACCACATACAGAACTCTAGTTCTTCCTGCTTATTCCCCATGCTGCGTGCATTGGTGTAGAGGCATTTAAGTGATGCAATTGAGCATGCAGGTTTCCCTGGAGGGATGAAAGAGGATCTGCCACTGCCAAGCCCACCTTTAAGGCAGTTGGTCTTCTGGTTCTTAAATTGGGAGGCAGTTACAGCACATTTATTGTGCCTCTGAACGGTCACACTTGTTCTCCCGTCAGATGCAATTGCCTGAGTGTCCTGACTGTGTACCCCACCCCCCGAGCCCTTTATTTTAAAGCCTGCAGTACCAAGTTGGCCAGCCTACTGCCTAGGGTTCCCCTACCTCATCTAGAGAGGTGGACCCCATCCCTCCCTACAAGGTTATAGTCATGAAAGAATGTCCCATTGTCATAGAAGCCAAAACTCTCACGACGGCACCAGCCATGTAGCCATGAGTTGATATACATTATGTGCCTATTTCTGGCCACCCCCTTCCCTCAAACTGGTAAAACAGAGGAAAAGATAACTTGAGCCCAAATTTTTTCACTTGTTCCCCCAGGGCTCAAAAGTCTTCCTTGATTTTACCCAAGTTACTGCTCTCTGTGTCATTTGTGCCTACATGAAATAGTAATAATGGATAGTAGTCCATTCTCTTGATGAGTTGTGGCACCCTCTCAGCCACATCTCGAACCTTAGCTCCCGGAAGGTAGCATACCTCTCGTGACTCCCAATCAGGTTGGCAGATGGGTGCCTTGGTACCCTTCAACAGAGAGTCACCCACTACGAGCACTCATTGCTTCTTTTTACGGTGTCCGCTGTGTGTTGCTGGTACAGTTTCCCCCTGTGGGGGACTTTGCAGACTTTGCTCACGGGTGTCCTAGGCCGTTAAGGCTTCTTATCTGTTTCTGACTGAGATGGTGGAGGGTGCAGGCTGACGTGGAGTCCTTTTTTTGTGAGTCACGGGGGTATAAGGTGCCTCCTTCTCAGCAGTGTCTGCCACAGGACACCACCTGTCTATGCCTCAGCTCCTCTAATACTGCGCAGTCTTTCAACCGTTTCCTGCAGCTCGGCCACCTGGCATAACAGGTCACCAATCTGTGCGCACCTTGTACAGGTACTGACCTTTTCACTGGGAGAAGGGTTTGGGCTCTTGCTGCAACCCACCGCCTCTACTGACGTTTCCTTTCTTGCCAGATCCGCCTGGGTGGATGCATCGGATGTCTCAGGGGCTGTCTCTGTAGGAACAGTGGGTTTAGCTCTGAGGCGAGTGCCCACCGCGTTGCCAGAGACCAAAAGCGCTGCCCTGGGCTGCAGACCGACAGGCGGTCTGCAGTGCCCCGCCCGCGCGCCCCGCCCTTCTGAGGCGGCTCCTGACGGGTCCCTCTGCTCCCCTCGGGCCTCCCGGGCTCGAGGAACCGCCTTGCCTGCCCCAAACTAGCGCGGAGCCACAGGACCGGCCTTGCCGCCGCCGCGCTCCTCGCCGACTTATTCTAGTAAGGCCAAAAATACATACACTATGGAAAGCTTTAGCGGGGGGTGGGGAGGGGTGCGCCTGGCTTTTTTCATTTTGCTGTCTCTCAGTATTCTGAATATTGTACCAAGGTATATTGGTGGGCCCAGAATTTGGTGGTCATTCACATGAATTTAATGCAAAGTACCACATAGTTGCACTGCACATTATAACAAAAAAATTGCATATATCTTATATGCACAGATCTTTTCAGAAGTCTACCTAAAGAGACAAGATGTTCGACTACCAGCATTGCTCTGAACATTCATCATGACGAGGGCTGGAGAACAAAGGCAAAGGTTACTTTAAGCCCTAGAGAAAATTGCTTCAGTTTCCTCTGCCACAGGCTTAAGAGACACAGAGACTGAGCAGGCAAAATCAGGAGGCAAAACCATTCCCTAGCTTTCATTTCCTACTACTGCTGATGCTGGGGAACAGCCCTGATTCCCCGGCTGCAGACAGTCCTGCTTCTGCTAACCACAGCTCCCCAGGCATTTCACTGTCCAGGCTGTTCTGCAGAGACACAGGTTGCAGTCCTGTTCAACATGTGCATGTATCAGATGCAGTGTTCAAGCGACCATGCATCGAGCATTAGGTACGGTGCTCTAGCTTGGTTTAATTAGTTTTGTGGAAATCTCAATCAGTTGGTGTTTAATCAGGCTGCTTGTCTCCATGAGCATCCTGGCCTTTACAGCAATCAGGGATGGCTCATGACTTTTATACTTGCCTGTGAATAAATCTGCTGAAAGGTCTCTTCAGAAGTTCTCACCAACAGAGCAGGAAGCCATCAGAAATACAGTTTAAAAAGAAAATGTAACAGACTCTTTCAGAGCAGATATTCCTGATTCACATGAGAATAAATGACAAAAATCCAGAAACAACCAGACCTATAAGCACAGATCAGGGGAACTGATGTCACCCTGCCAGCAGTGCCCCAACTTTGCTGCTGGGCTGAGAGAGGGAAATTCATAAAATCATAGAATCCTCGGTTGTAAAGGACCTCAAGGATCATCTAAGTCCAGCCTTTCTGGGCAAGAGCACAGATGGCCCAGCACCCTGTCCATCTGAGTGTCCAATGTGGCAGAGTCAAACAATTCATTTCTCAGATCTCTTATAACAGGAGAGCTAAGCACAGACTGCCATCAGTGAACCCAGAATTGCTTTTGGGAGGCAGTTCCCCTGACATCACTGGTGTTTACATCATATTTATTTATGTAAGCAATTTATCACTTAACTGGGGTGCAACTGCTGTCAGTCTGAGCTGGCTTCCAACTAGACCTGCAAGTGAAAGATTCAGTAACACTCATTACTCAGACCATCTTACTACCTCCTCCAACTGCTGGGCAAACAAATCCAAAGTGAGCACAGCTCCCAAGAGCAGAGAGAAAGCAGCCCTCAAACCCGAGGGTCAAGGGAGCACTTTTTCCCCCACCCTGTGCTGCGGTGGGGCCAGCTCCAGCCAACAGCCGCAGAAACGAGCCCCCTGCAGACAAGTGATGCTCTTGCATGCTGCCATCCCCTGGGCCCTCAGGCAGACACCAAACAGAGCAAATTAAAAAGTTGGGAGGAGGCCAATTCAATAACCACCATGAGCTCTGTATATATAATAATTTCTTAAATCCCTAGGTTCAGGGTGTGAGCATGAGCAGGTCTGTGCTTTAAAATAGAATTACTTGCTTCATAAAATAAATCATCTGTATTCAAAGAAAGCACTGGCCAATACTTTCTTTCACATCCATCACAAACCTCTCCTCTGTAAAGACATTTCACAGTATGTGTCTTCAGACTTTTTGGTGCATTTTATTCCTGGTAAATCGTGCTGTTTTCTGAGAAATAGTGTGAATTACATGCAAGGTACAAATTCATCTTCCTTGGTCCCCAACCCATATAACTCATAAGCCTACAATACAAAAAAGGGCAAGGAAATTAAGGGGTTCTGGAGAGGTCAGAGGGTGGCACAAGCTCCTTGGAGATGCTGTCAGGGTAAAGGTGAGCGTCCTTTCAGTATCAGATTCACCACTGCCCTTGTTCCTTGTTTTCCTACTGGTTTTGGCCATGTTAGCTGAAGAACTATATCTAGCAAGTGAAATGCTTCACTTCAAGCACAAGAGCAAACCTCCCTGTACCTGTCATCATCCTAAAGCTCCGCAGGGATATGCACATGGTTCGAACGAGACCATGTCCTTTGCAGAGCTGGGCCTCAAGAATCTGCACTGCTATGGACTCTTATCACTAGTTATGAACATTAGATGCTTCTACCAAATAATAAACCCATTTCTGTGTTGGTTTTTCCAGCTGAAAATGTAGGGATCACTTCCT
>NW_009259238.1:163700-165085 GCF_000687185.1 Egretta garzetta | reverse complement strand
CTCAGAATTATCTCACGCAGGGCTTTACACACCCTGACAAGTCTGCACCTTGAAAGAGAAATAGTTCAGTTTGGTTTCCCTTCAAAGGGGATGCTAAAGTCGTACTAAAATTCACAGACAACAATTCGCTGCTCATCAGAAACACCCATGTGCTTGGTATGGGCTCAGGTATGTATCTTTGAAAACCATCAGAGAGAAATTTTCCTGTTGTAAATGTTCTCTGTTCCTTTCTTCTTCCTACACACACACACAAGAAATAAGCTACTGTGATCTCTGTAGGAATGCTGCCAGCAATTTACTGTGGGTTATTGGCACAAGCATCCACTGATCCTCCAGGTAAATGAAGAAACAGTTTACTTTTGTCACTTGAACATAGGGTACACTTGCTGCAATTTCTGTGTGCATCAGATCTGTGCTCAGTATTTTCTAGAAAGCAAATCTCTCCTTTATCGTAAATAAAGAGGCAATCCTTCAACACAGAAATAAACTGAATTAGACTTGACCACAACTAGCCACCAAGTTTTAAAGCAAACCTTACCCTTCCTGCATTAGATGCAAAATAATGTTTTAAATCATACTTATTAATACATTTCCAAGCATTTCTTACTTGCCAAATCAAAACAGGTTTCAAGTGGGGTGTGGCCTTGTGTTTAATAACAACCCTAGCTCCTACTTCTTATTGCCTTATAAGAAAACTGGATATTCTTGATGTCCTTCTTTCCTTTCCAAACAGCCTGCAGTTATTTATAAATGACACTAAAATCTGTAACTGAGATTGCAATTTCTTGGCTAGTGCCTTGGAGCTGACACTCTTTAAAACTGAATATGAGGAAAGAAAAAACCTCAACCCTTTGGTCCATGTTATTTCACTGGGCAAGTGACTCTCCCCCAGTCTCTGCATTTGCTGATCTCTGCTGCCCTCTCCTGCAGGAGCTGGAAACTCACCTTCGAGGAGTTAAATGCATTACATGTTTATTAAAGCTGTTAATGGTCACTTGTTTAAACCCAGAGGGGATGGGGCAGGAATTCTAGGATTAGGGAAAACTGAAGCTGAAAAAGGAAAGTATTCATGACAGCTTACTGAATGGAGTAAGAGACAAAATATAATAAATAATAATAATTCAATAACAAATAAAATCATAAGAAGACATACATCCAGCTATTGCTGTGTAATTGAAGGCTATGCTATGGAGATATCCAGCAAGAGAACAGAAAATTTAAAAGTGTTGAACTCCATTATGTGTATATGAGGAGGTAAACGCCCTCATATGAGAGCTCACATGAGAAGCAGGGTAGCTCTTTTTCTGGTTTGAATTTCTATTATAGCCACAAAGCCAGGCTGAAGCCGTTCCCTGGCCTGCAAAGGCAGTCAGGTGCTTCAGGGG
>NW_009259238.1:120123-163685 GCF_000687185.1 Egretta garzetta | reverse complement strand
ACGGCCAGCCACTTGCTCGGAGATTCTCCAGCTACAGAGCAGAAATGAAGCTGCCCAGGCTGCATGCTGTCTTTGCACAGAGCACTGTAGAGCTCCTGCAGTTTACAGAAAAAATGTACATCTTATTCTGCATACAGAATCCGTGAACACCTCTCTCCTCTCCTGCAGAGTCTGATCTTTTCCTTTATTGCTCCCCTCCAGTCTCAGCATTTCATCGTTCACAGACTTGCACTTGACATACCGTGGTTTTAGGTCAGGTTTTTTTTCCATTCTGTCTAGCTTTCTGTTATTATTTAACTCATTCAGTATTTCTTTGAATAAAAGCTGAGGAATACTAAGAACTAGATTGCCTATGAGATCTGCTTGGAATAATAATTTGTAAGATTCTGATTTCACACTACCTCTTGGGTTTGAAAGCTGAAGTCACATAAGACATTATCACAAAGCAGTGGCATTTCAAAGAAACACAAACATTTTAAAATGTCATTAAAAGTGAAAATATGGTGGAAAAGGAAAGAAAAAAATGTACTTTGCAAATAATTTTGTACCTGAGGAATTTTCCTGCAAAGCAGTCAGAAAGGACAAACAGATCATTTCATTTCATCTCAAAGAATGTGTCCTGGCTTTTCAATGAGATGGTTGTGGCATAAAATAATAAAAACCCCTACACGTTGGCTTAGTCCTACTGGGAGAAAAAGCTGCTACCCGAAAACATCACATCCAGGACCAGGCAATCGCTGATAAATTACCTTTCTTGCTTTCTTTTCATATTAGCAACGCTGCTTTTTCATACAATTCATTAAACTGCCTTTCAGCTTGCTTTTAATCAAAAACAGGCCTAATTCTGGAGAGTGGAAAAAGAAATCAGATGCTGAGGTAAACCACAGAATAGAACTGGAAGAAACAGTCAGAAAGAAAAGTCTCTTTGGCTTGATAAGTATTTAAGAACTATTTTTCTAGAGGGAAGGGAGAAAGAAAATATTCCATTTTGTTCCAGTTTGGAAAAATGCCTATGCCTGCCTTCTTTTCCCAAATGGAGGAAGAATGAGCTGATTTGTACAGTATTTTGCATGTGGCTGCTCCTATGTAGTTGTGTAACATACAAAAAGCAAAAAACCTATATGGATAATTTACAAACCAGTCCTGTCATATAGTGGAAACGAATTTTTTGGGTTGTCAGGAATTAAAAACCAAGCAGACAAATACTCCAAATTAATGAGCTATTCCATGTGCTAGAGAGGGATTGTACACAAGCAACCAAAAGCCAAGGTAAAATACTTCTGTTACTGTAGATGCCAGTTAAAATTTCAGATGCAAGAAATTACTGAAAAAAAGAACATGGTAAGGTAGAAAAAAACTCAGATATTTGCAATTTCATACCTTTTGTTTGTTTGTGGAGGTTTCCCCCCCCCCTTTAAATTATTTACAGCTACTGATCCAATGCAAATGATTGTGTTGATAACTTCAAATACAGGTGTTGCAAGTCAAATTTTGTAATTCAAAATTAAAAACAAACCCCTCACATATTTCTGTTTCCAGTCAGCAAAGGCCAAAATTAATTCAGAAGTTGTAAGGGTGTTCCTGATTATGAGGAAAGATCAACTTATTCTTAAAATATGAACTCATGTTCATATGACTCCTGACATGCATAATTCTCTGGTTTCAAATATGTGAGGGGGTCGTATATTTTCAATATATTTCATATATTTCACATATTTGAAATCCCAGAGGTTTCAAATCAAGAGCACGGTTTCATGTCTGCACAGGCAACCTGAAGCCAGCCTACCCTAACTCCAAACCCTTGCCTCTGCATTCACACATCTGCAACTTAGGTTCACATGGTGAACCAGGCCAGAAAATTGATCCAGCAAAATGCTAATCTAAAAAGACCTGAAAACAAACAAACCCCATTATTTCCCAGCCAGTTCAGCTTCCAGAATTCTCTCGTGACTCTGCCACATAAGAACCAGCACAAAGTGAGCAAGAACATGCGGAGAGGAGTGTGGGCATGAGAGCACATCATTTACTGATCCAGCTCACCAGGGTGTGACTTAGCTCTGTGCTTGTGCGACTATGTAGCTCCTAGCTGAAAGGATGGACAGTGCACGCTCCTTTATTCCCGAAAATGACACTGGATATAGCCAAAGTGCTGTAAAGATATGCCAGATTATTCAAAGAATTAAAAACAAAACAGAACACACATTTGGGGGAATTCTGCTATCAGTAAAGGGAAAAAGACTAATTAATACTATTTATACTCAAAAGAACTGCCTTATCTCAGCTTGTTCAGGAGAAACTGCAGAGTAATGATGGGGTGTTCTTGGCTCAGCAGAGATGTGGATGCTCAGCGAAATCTTTCTTCGGCACATGGCTTTGGCTTTAGGTTGGAACCCTTCCAACCAGGGCGGTTCTGCCAAATCTCCTGTCTCCAGCGCAAAAGCATGTGCTAACAGCACAGCTCACAGCTTAGCCCTGTTTGTTTTCAGCCCCGAACTAGAGAGCAGAGCAACAGATACATAGCAAGAGAAACATCACAAGCCATTGACCTCTTTAATTAGACAAACCCTGCCTTGTCGTC
Source organism: Egretta garzetta (assembly GCF_000687185.1). Lineage (NCBI taxonomy): Eukaryota > Metazoa > Chordata > Aves > Pelecaniformes > Ardeidae > Egretta > Egretta garzetta. The sequence goes on along the minus strand of NW_009259238.1, from coordinate 161,107 downwards.
CTGAGAGGCCAAGAAAAGACTTTTCTGATTTTGTTTTCAGTCAGCAAAGGCCAAAATTAATTCAGAAGTTGTAAGGGTGTTTCTGATTATGACAAAAGATCACCTTATTCTTAAAATATGAACTCCTGTTCATATGACTCTTGACATGCATAATTCTCTGGTTTCAAAGATACTTCTTCTGGCAGGGCAAGGGGTGGAAATCCTGTGCAAAAAGGAGTATAAAGTTGGTGTATTCATAGCTGTGTACCAGTGCCCAGGATGCCTTTATCACCCAGAAATGAATTTGAAACGGCTTCTTTGCAAGTATTTTCTCAGGCAAATAGAATTCTGTTAAAGTGGACAAAAAACCCTTATTATTTATTAAACCATATGTTAACCCTCAATGATCCCCAGTTGTCCTCCAGACATTAGGTCCATTGCTTTAGTACACATCTTCTTATTCCCAGGGCCATTTTCTTCTGCAACAGAAAGGTGTCTGGTTACCAAACCACCAAGTAGTACACAAGGAAAAAGTTCATCTAAGAGCCACAGGAGAAGAAAATTGATCAAGAAGATTGCATAAAACCTGTTCTGACAAAAAAGGGTGAAAAGCATTTCTTTTAGTCCAGATTGTGCGTTTTATGAAAACTTGCAAATCTACAGCGCAATGGACAGTGTGGAACCTGACTGATGGAGTAAATCAATGTGCTTTAAGAATTCTTATATTTTATAGCTGGAGGTTACAAGTCCTGAACCACCCTCTTGCATGTACAAAAGACTGTGATAATGGCAGAGCAACATCCTCAGCAGAAACAGCATGCCAAGGTGGGGAGAAAGCCAGTGGTGCTCCTGGGCAGAGCCAGGCTTGCATCTCCTTCTCTTCCTCTTCCCCTTCATTTCTGCAGCCTAAGACTGGAGCTTTTACTGTCATAGCACCGTGCCATAGTGCCAACTTGGCTTAGGAGGTGGTTGCTTTGTTTCATTTACTGCTACCATTTCTGTGCTTCTGTATCACAGCTTAGTAGTAGGAAAGAAAGCAAAAATGGGAGGGTAGTACAGAGGGAGAGCTAAGACAGAACAGCCTGTTCCCAGGGTCATTTTGCCACCATTTATCTGTCCATAACTTTGTACTTTGCTCTTCATTTGAAAAACAACTTCTCCGTAAAGAAATGGAAATGGGGAAAAAAAAAACCCAACAAAACTTCCTCCCAAACATAAGAAAACAACATCAAAAACCACAAAAATCAAAACAAGTGTTCAGAGGTGGAATCCTGGGAAAACAATTTTTTGACCTGGTGAACAAGGAGCACAAGAGCACAGTGATGTGATCAAAGCTGTGGTCTTGGAAAATGACACCTGCAGCAGCAATCTTGCTAGTTTGCCATAACACAAGATAATGGTAGGGCTGAAGCAAGACAAAAAAATTACACAGTAAATCCAGACAAGAGATACAGAACCTAGAGAAGATGCATTGTATGGAAACCATCAACAAAACTTTCTGGCATAGCTTGGATGTAAAGACTTGATACTAGTCCTGCAATTAATATAAACCACCACATTAATATCCTGCTTATATAAAGCATTAACAGAGACAGAAACCAAAAAGGGTAAAATGAGATGTGTCTAGATAAGTGGCAGATGTAGAAACCTCAAAAAAGAAAACACTGTTGTCTGGCGTATTAAAAAAAAAATCTGTCTCAGTAATAGAATAGCCTGAGTATTTGGAAGTGTGCAGAAATGAGTAAATATCTTATTTCTATCTAAGTATTATGCCTCCAAACCTGCATGTGCTGTACTACACTCTGCAGTGAAAATATGTTTGAAAACTTGCTCTAGCTCCCAGATGATGCAGCAATGGTGTTATACAGATTCTCCAAGAGATCCAGTCATGCTGGAGAGCCATCTCACACCTTCTGTACAGACTGAAATTTGAGATGCCATACCAGAATGAAGAAGAGAACCCAAAAGTCTTAATAGCCCAGAACAACCCGAAAGACAACAACTGAAAAACATATGCAGAAGAGACACGGTAACCTTTGCCAGTCAGTGAGCCTCTAGATCCTGCAATTATCAGTGATGAGAGAGCACCACTGTGAAACCGTTAGCAGTTTCATCAAGAGGGGATTATGAATATTATGCATGAAGACATACACTATGCACATTTTTTGAGTCAAGATCTGCAACTGCTTGTTACAGACTACTGTAAAATTTCATTCATAAACAATGCTGGAAAAAATATTTTCAAAGGGACACCAAAATAAAATTATTCACGAGTCTATGGTTGGATTCAAAAAACAGGCCTCAAAGCAATGAATGGTTGACTCATTAGGGCTCTAACTATGAAAGAAGTGTTTGAAAAAAAATGACCACTCCCAAAGAAGAGCACAAAGATTACCTTCTTTTTGCAACTGAAATACATTGCCTGTAGCTTTTTGTCAGTTACAGCAAGGGAAATAGGAGCCAGACAAGTCTAATATAAGTCTATTATCTCCTGCTACTGTAAGGTGAAAAGTAGGGACAAAACACTGCACCTGTTGGCATCTAGTTTCTATATAAGTATAGTTTCTATATAAGTATATAATATGTAATACTAACACTCAATCACCCTCTGGAAAGCAGTCATTGAAATGGAGCTTGTCAGTGGGAACCACACTGAATTGCAGCCATTATTGGCCAAACAAAGTAGCGGTGACAATGACACACAAAAAAGAAGTATTTTCAACTTATGGACCTGAATCCCAGGAAAAAACCTATTAAGTTCAGCCAGTGAAGTCACTCTGAAGGAGTATTTAAATGCCTGTGCCTTTACTTGCTGAGTTTGGAGTCTAATGGACAACCCTTGCTTTACCTCTAGCATCTGCTGCCCTGTTCATGAGCCATTCTGTAACATGGGTGATTGCAATCCCCTCCTACCATCCACAATTCCTCCTTCTGCTGCTGCATTAATAGGTAAGGAGGAGAAAATGGGGAAGTGAAGGGTGAAGTTTGACCTATGAAAGGGGACCAAAAATTTCAATGAATACCATGGAAATAAACCTAGTATCACGTAACTGAGTATCTCAGGTTTTCAAGCCTGAAATCAAACTGCAACTTCCCTTCCTCCAGCAGGCATAGGGCAGCACTGCTTACCTTCTGTAATTGCATTTTGAATAATTTGGTTCCTTTCTCTGGGTAAACACATTTTTCTTTTTCTTCCAGAATTATTGTGTCAACGCTAGAAAGCCATCTGACACAAACAAAACAAATTAATAGCAAGTTAAACAAAAATAAATCTAGAATAGTCAAAGAATTAAAAAAAAAAAAATCTAGATGGTGTAATTCAGGTATATTTACATGTTTTCTATTGTTATTCTGCCAGAGCAGATGGAATCAGATGGATGAGGTACCAGTTGTAATCCCTCATAAAATGTACCTACAACCAGTATGTTCCATTTTACCTTTTTCAGTATTTCACATTTTAGTTGTCTGGTTATTCCATTCCCAACTCATTACAGCTTACGGTTCAATGTACTGAGGAGACAGAAGAATAACAAAGAGCTCTGCAAAGGTCAGTGTTCTCTATTACAGAAGGTTGGAAGCCTTCTGGTAGTTGATTCTTTAAAACAGATTGTATCTATGCATTTCCAGTCTCTCTTCATTGTTTGTTATTGTTAAAATTTGCAGGAAGTAAATTTAAATTGTCAGCATGTACTTCCATAGGATCTCTTCATTTACTACACATAATAAATACTTGTAAGAAGTAAGGCATTTCTGAAAAAGTAGACCTTGTCTTTTGATTAAAGGAGAAAAATGCAATACTTTGCACGTGGACAGCAAAGTTTAACTGTCTGTATTGCCAATATCTGCCCACCCTTTAGGGGAGCTAGATTTCAGATCTGCAAAGACAGTTTGTACATGGGTTCCACAGAAAGTAACTTCAGTGTGTTCCAGTCCACTGGAACTGTCTGCTTCAAAGAAAATTAATTTCAGATCTTATTGAAGTCCCTCTTCTCCTTTTGTGGACAAAATACATTTTGCCTGTGGGGTAATTTCCTATTTCTATGAGATCCCACCTACACAAAGCAACATACAACATGCCAGCAACTCCTGCAAGTAGTTCCTCCATGAAGTTGGAAAAGACTCTGCATTATTTTTGTAGCTTCTTTTAGGGAAATGAATACATGCTGACTTTGCTATTTCATTTTTCAGTACTACAACCTTTGGAGAGTGAGCGCAGAATTCTGCTGGATCTCTTTATGAATAATCCTGTGTTAAATCTGTCACTTTAAAGCAAAATATTTATGCTTTGAGTATCTGCAAATACCTCATCAGTGTCTACCCCCTGATTTTTGCTATTCTCCCATTCCTACATTTTAACAAAAGCCTTTTAAAATACTCTTTTCCCCAGACATTAAAAAGGACTTTTAAAGACTTTTCCTCTCCAGTCCAGTTTAAGAACTGTCAAGTTCTCCTCCCTCCCCGGTTTCTGTTAAGTTTTTCGCATTCTTCCTGAAAACCTATGCTGAGCTTTGATATCTGTCGCCACCTGCCTTTACTGAACAAGGGGCAGAGATCGTTCTTCTTACAGCATTCTCTCTGCACAGTAAATTGCTGCAATATTCTCTCATCACTATAGCTCAATGTGTGAAAAATTTTAATAAGGCCTAAGCACAACCAATTCAAGCCTACTTGTTTTTCTCCTCTATAATTTTTCTGACTTAATACAGGAATTTTCAGTGCCAGTTTTCACTAGTCCTCATACAGGGAACAGCAAGACACGCCATCTTAAGAAAACTATGTTAGACACCAACACTTCCTAATCTTGGCTTTTTCCTTTTTCTGCTTAACAGTGCTGCTTTCCAGTAAAACCAGATGAGATACTGAGAAACTATCACAGCTGTGGGTCATATCTTCAGTGTTTAAGTAGGAACCGAAAAACTTACTGCCAAGAAGTTTCAATTCAAAAATACTAATGGGTCAGTGTCAGCCTCATTAAAAAACTTTATGCCACTACTTAGATCAATCAATGGATATAAATTTTTTACCCTGAATTCATTTTTTAATTCTCTTACCAGGTTCACAATAATATCAAAGTTGTGCTGAATTCTTCTCAGGAAGTAATAAAGAAAAAAAAGCCCTTTCCCAAGCTGTTACTATTTTACTGCTCACCAGCAATTACATTTTTAGTTGAACTTTTAGAATACAATTTTGGGCAGCTAACCATCACCCAAACCAAACCCATTTCCCGTTAAAGAATCTGTGATCATCCTTGGTTTTCAACTGCTGCAAAACATTATCTCTCAGATCATTTACTCAGACACTGAACACGTCTACAGTCTGGACCAGGTTCTGCTTATACTGAAACTAAGCTGCTAGACTATTTTCTAGACTTCTTGTTTACAGCTAGAAAAAGTACATACATTATCATAAAACTGAAATAATTAGGACTTAAAGAATCACATCAGGAACTGAAAAAAGATAACCCCATTTTGATAATTAAGTACTATCACAGAAGTCCCATGACAATACTTACCATAAGCTTTTCTCAGGTTATAAAACCATGAGCTGAATGTGAGCACACAGATCTGGAAAGAAAATGTCTGCAGGGCTGAATGAGCTTAACGCAGCAGATGTACAAATTTCAGAATGCTTCACTGAAATGGAGACAACTTACGCATCCCTGTAGACTCAGTGGTATGCGTGATTTTTTGTTGGTCATACAAATCCAAAATGATTAATTCAATATAACGAAAGGGGTAAGCATCAGTAGAACATCTGCTATAAGATGTTATCCATCCAGATAACCCAAATGTCAAAAAAATTCCTTATTTGTGGATAAAGGTCCTGGCAAATGAATCTTATAATAGCTACCAAATAATCTGCTCTGATAATCAAACATCACACCTAATTAATATAAGACTCCTGTTCAAACACAGATGAATAAAGAATCTCTGTATTTTGGCTTGCAAATCCAATTCCTCTACCACTTCTTCATTACCAAGTTCAGGATTACGGCTGTGTTACAGACCTTGCTGTTGACAGAAGCTTCAAAATGCAAAACCTGGCAAATAGAGATTATAAAAGTCAGCTGCTACTAGAACCATTCACGGTGGTTTGAGGAAGGAATTCTCAAAGGGATTTAAAAGAGTTAAAATCATATTTATTGGAAACTTTTAAAAATTATTCAGTTCACTTTCTTTGTATGTTCCAAACTCTCAGGCTTGTCCTTCAAACACGCAAATGAGAAGCTTCTCACGTTTCATTCTGTACAAGCCAATTATATATCAGATGTTTATCTGTCTTTTTTTTTTAAACAACTTTTAAGTCAAAGAGACAAAAGCATCCTAAGACCCCACAGGAAAGTTACTAGGAAGGAGAAAAATCAGACTTCACTGACACAGATCTCAGCACTGCTGAATGCATTTCATATTTTTGAGAAGCTGATTATCTACATTGATTGTAAGTGTACCTACCTCCTAGACAAAACCAAGATGTGCAATGCTCACTGGCATCAGCTGAGAAGAAAGGAAAAGTCTTGTATTATTATCTGTGGGGTAGCAGAAAACAGAAAGGCCATGTCTTTCTTTAATTTCTTATTTCCATGCTCTTAAAAATCAGAAATTGCAGACAATGTCCCGCTCTAATTTAACCTGTATAAATTTTATGTTAGCTAGTAAAGGTTGGGAATTGTAACTACTCCAACCCAACTTTTCATCCATAGTAATACAGAAAATGGACTAATATGTACAAAGGATAATCCCTTCCTCTGCTAAAACCAGCCCTAAGCATTGTGCCGGTCCAGAAGGAAAAATGACAATTACACAGTCAGCATTCAGTCCCAGTGCAACTCACGACATTTTTAAATAAAGACACATAGAGATTTTAAAAGTTTGCTTTTATTATTGTAGTGTGACTGCATTATTATCTAAATAAACTTTCCAATCACTCTTACACTCTATTTTCATCCTAAAGGTTTCGATATGGAATGCTACACAGTATTTTGCAACCTTCACACTTAAAAGTATGTAAAAACATTCAGTATTAAAAGGCCTTTGCAATGTTTCTTTTAAATACATTAGATTTATAAATCCAAGTGTATATGAAAGACTCTCTTCCAGAGACCCACTGACAAACAATTCTACATGATCTGTCAAAGAACAAGTTTGCACATGCTTACATTAACTCTGTAGTAACCTTTTGTCCACGAGTACTGCTACCAAAAACAACAGTAGGAATTGAGGAGTGTTGTACTAGTCGATGTGAGACAGAATTTAGCTCAATGTTAATGACAGTTAATTTTGCTCAACTCTGTTGCTCACCAGTTAAAGCTTAGTATACTTATTGTATACTCATTGTATACTTATTGTATACTCATTGTATACTTATTTTCCCAAGCTAAAGCAACAATATAAGCGTTGTTCATAATACACTGAACAGGAAATATTTTATAGTGTATGTAAGATGTGGTGAGAAATAGGATACATTGGAGTTAAAAAATTTAGTTTTCTATTTAGAGCAACGAAACTCACATTTTCAATTTGTATTTAAAAACATCATTATTGAAAAGCCTAACCTTTCAAATTTTATCTGAATTGCTACTTTAGATTTGAATTAAAAGGTTTACGGAGTTAAGGAGATGTCCTGAAGCTGGTGGTCTTCTAGGAAGGAGTGTAGAATACGTATCCACAAATACTTGAACATAAGGAGAATCCAATATGCTATTACTTTAAATAGACAAGCCATGAATTACGTTCAAATGAGACACCTTTTACATGATATGATTCTTTTCATTACTGAGTACTGAACTTCCATAGCTCCAACAACTTGGTAAAAAGAACAGGTTTTTTTAGCCAAGACTAATTCTCACATACTGTAATTTGCGAGGGCAATTTAACATCAGCATCCACTCAGCTGTAAAATTTCTCAGTCAATCAGTAATAAATAGAAAAGATATATCCGACATAAGAAACACTAATGAAAACAAGTACTTAAATACTGAAATACTGGCACAAAAATGAGAAAAGATTTTATTGGTGACATCCTTAAGTGACCATAAGATGTGTTAGCATAAAAAGTATCTAAATAAAACCCCACATTTTGCTTTTGCAAAAAGCTTTACACAATGCTTTTTTCTGCCCATTGTTAATCACACATTCAAACAACAAACAAAACTGTGAAGACAGCATTAGCAGCCTCCTGAATATTCTGCAAAAGCCCACCTTGCTGCTTTTGAGGTAGGATCTTCTCCCATCCTTTGATCCCATGAACCAGTCAACACAAAGCAGAATTTATTCCCTAAGGTGTGCAGGAAGTGCACACTTAATAATAACATGGAATATAACAATACCTTAATTGAAAAAAAAGGACGTTTCATGGATTTTTGGAATGTTAGGAGACGTTCATAAGTAAACCTGTTAAAGATTCCATTCCAGACAGTTATGAAAATGACAATACAGTGAACTGATTTAAAATAACAGTAATTTCAAACAGAAAAATTGGATTGAGAAAGTAAGATGTTCCAGGAAAGAACTGTGTTTTGTGATCTGTATTTATTCTTTAAATATATCTTTATAGTACAGATTGAATCATTTATACACATAAATACAACAGTAGTGAAGAACTACAAAGATCAGATTTTTAGAGGTGAATGGAGTAGACTTAACACAGGTATAGAACTCTCAGCACATTTTAAAATATGATTTCTGCCACAGTTGAAAAAGTTGAAAATGTTCTTGTATAATTTTATCATAGATATCTTTCCCATCTTGTGAAAGTGAAGACAATTTTAACGTAAAAATAAACATAGAACAGTTCTTAATCTTGCCTCCATACACATTTAACAATATTTGCTCAAATCGCATATATCAGCTATTACAGTGATTCAAGAGAAAAATGTATTTTCACACAGCAGAACCTCAGTCTGATAGACAACCTAAATTTCCTCATAAAGTTCTCACTCTTGCATCACTTGCTCTTTAGGCTGTTTGAGCTCCATCAGTAACTCTTTACCAGTTTCTCCTGCTTTTGAGGCAAAGAGAACAGCTCCCTGTTTAAAACCCAGGATCTTTAAACTTCTGGCATAATCTGCATATATAGCATGGATCAATTTATGTAAATGAAGCATTAAGGAAAACACAAATGAGTAGTAAAATGAAAAAACTCAGAATCTTTTTTTCTGTCTCCTCACTCCTTAGGTCTCCCAAGCTGAAAATGCTGAATATTGCTGCCAGTTGTGCTTATCCAGTATTTTTCAGCACAAATAAACACAAAAAAGTTGCTTTAAATTCTACTGTTGAATGCATATTAGCATTTATCAGGCAATATGCAGAGTGCTATAAACTAAAACAGATACATTTCAGATACACGTAAGTACCTACCATAATACCATGTCATAACTTGCAAAAGAAATTAAGAAATTCTAATGAACATATCTTGCAGTATGACCTTAATTAGAACTGGAGTTATCTACATGACTCATTAGTAGGCTTTCGTTATTTACAAGCTGACATCAGTGATGACTCCATAAAACACAATCAGGTATTATTTACCTATGCATTATTATTTATTGCATATAATACAGAAGTTAGAGCAACTGTTCAGTTTCCAGAACACCAGATGAGATTTGCAGACTGTACTGAGCAATACTTTAGATACCTCTTAAAATACTGCATTTTCAGCTCATCTGATCTCGACCTTTAATTTTCTTTGTTTTCGCTGTCTCAAAACCGACCCCTTCATAAAGGACTTCAATCACTAAAACAGTGTGTTGGTGTATACAGGGGTTCAATGCAGGATTCTTTTTTCCTGAGACAGTGTTTAAAAGGTAACTGAACCACTGCTTTCACTACACAGTCTTCAGTAATAATTTCCAAGTTCTGCAAAGAACATTTTATCATCTGTTCTTTTCTCTCCTATGTTTATTTTTTCAGTTTGAGTTTGTTTTCTAGTTCTACTGGCCTCACAGAGCATTGGGAGGAGGTACCATTATGGATTTACGCAAATGACTCATTCTCATTTGTTTCCTCATACTTCGTTCAAACTACACAACCTGGAAAATAAAAATAGGAACTCCTATTACTGTACAGACTAGTTCATCTAACACAGGCTCACACGTACTCACTGTGTATGAGTACACAGATGCAAAAACAGGATTTCAGAAAAAGGATATTTGTATCATCATTAACTTCAAATGCCCCATAATTCAGACAAGCTTCAATAAATAAAGCTGCTCTATCGAAGTATCTCATACTGTTAAATGGAAAAAAAAAAAAAAAAAAAAAAAAAAAAAAAAAAAGAGAATAATGAGTTATTATGGAAAACAGAAAACTATTCTAGGACGTTGCATCAAAACGCTTGCACTCAGGCTTTCTAAAATTTTGTACCTAGGTCTGGAGTGGCAAATCTCTTCTGCACTGAGGGCTCAACAAGGCTTCTGAACATCACCAAGGTTAAACAGTATCACCATGGCACATATTCACACTCTTACATCACACACTGCTCTCAGTTTCCAATGTTGCTCTAACTTGCTCTCTGCACCTTCGTAGGCCTTGAGCTTTCACTGTATCACAACAGCACTGAGTGCTTTCCTCATAGCAGTTGAATGCTGCTACCCTGCTCTCAGGCAGTATGTAGGAACAGGTCATACTGTTCGCACACAGTGCCTCATGCTTCTCTTGCACCTGTTAGTCTTGCACTGCCCTCTCCCCAAGCTTCTTACATCCCCCCTTCTTCCTTGAACTCAAGGCATTGAAATTTGATGCAAAATTTTTGAAAGATCAAGGTTTAACTTACTCAGAAATAATCATAGCTACTATAAATTGTTACTGCTTGGTCAATGCGTGCTAGGAATCTTAAACCCTGCAGAAAATTGAAGTGCCAGTATATTTCCTGAAATTGCAAGAAAAACATCAGTTCCAGCGCACAGAAATGATGCGCTGCTGAGGTTAAAATTAATCAAAGAAAAACATGCTAAAATAGAAGCAAATTTCAAAAAAATCTAACTGCAGACCTCCTCCCTCCCCATGACTTCTGAGTCACAAATTCTTAAATAACAATTTTGGACAAGACAAAATATTGATTGTGCTGTTTCAGCTTTACCTGTGCAACATCTCTGCAACTTTTGTAAAGCATCCAAGTGACAAGAGGACAAGAATGGCTTTGGACTTCTGGTTGACTTGTGGAGAGCAAAGGTGATCTACCCAACGCTTTAACACATCAGCACACTCCTCGGAGTTCAAACGAACCTTTAAGAGATGGGAAAGCCAGTTATGACCTCTCAATTGCTAACTAAAGAGAGCATTCTACTTCTGCTTCATATTTTTTTCAGTGAGAAACTTCAGGCAGAAGTAAAAGCATCTGAAATTACCCATTTTATTATAATAAGTACACTAATCTTGTGAATGAATACAATATAAAGAAAAAATATATAGATACAGAAAAACTCCACTTGTGTCACTCCACATTTACATGGGATTAACATTATTTTTACCACAAGGCTTTACTAAAATCTCAAGTATCAAGAAGTTAGAAATCTCTATCCTTTTCTGAAAACTTAAGGACAAAACATCTTTATTTTTCTTAAGAGTGTGATTCATCCATTTAGAAGATCTGAGTATGACTTTTTCCATACTTTCTGCAGGAAACAAGAGAAACTTTACTTGGAGACAATGAACAATCATGCCTACTGACTTTTGTCCATTATAATATGGAGAATTAATGCTGTGTCTAAGTACTTTTAATGTAATAATGTCTGTGTACCAAAATGGAAGTTGGTGCAAATTTATGTGGTTGGTGCTAACTTTAAAATCAGCACACAAGCTACATGGAGCTCAGCACAGTCATTTAATCGCCTAATTACTTACCCACTTCCATGAGTGTTTTTTTGTAGTTTATTATGAACTCTGCACTGCTGCAGCTATATGCAACTTCACAGATCACTGCTCAAAAATTAGAAAATTGAGTATTCTAACATTTTTAGGCCCCAATCCTGTCATTTGGATGACCAGCGCAGAACTTTGTAGTCAAAAGGCTGAAGAGGAAGAGACTGGCTTGTTATAGCTTAACACATGGAAAGAACTGATGATGACATTTCAAACTAATGTTTCAGTTCTTTAACTTTGGAGAACTTTAGCACCCTCATCAGCCTTCATTACCTACCATAGACTAGAGTAGTTCATTTATGTTAGCAAACTGAAAATTGAGAAATTATCTACCTTTGCAAGCCATGCTGCACGATTCCATTCGCCATAAGTTTGCAAGTAGCGACAGGCATCAGCAGCCTTATCAATCAGACACAGTAACTGTACACCCTCTGGAAAATAAAAAGCACACTATATAATAAGTTAAGGGAAAAAGAGTTGCTGTATAAGTGTGAGCAGATCATTCATCCCCAGAAAAAAGCGCTCTCTTATATCCTTCTTAGCATATGAAGATGTTGAAAAACCCTAATTTCTACCACCTGGTTCTCCATATAACCTGGGTGTCAGTTATCCTATCTTTTTCCTGGGCTCCAGAACTTAGAAGGATCTCACAAAGCTCTCATTTATCTTTGTCCTAAATACAAATAACAAGTTCACTGGACTTCTCATCATAAAGGGATAATGATCTTTCTAAGCCAAATAAGCAGATTTCATAAATAATAATTTATTTTAATTTAGTGTTGTCCATAGTGTGATTATTAACAATGAAGTGTCCACAGAGTGGAAAGTACTTTTTCCAGGCAAGTACAGACATTTGTACTTTCTCAGCATGTCTTGAGTATTGATTATTTCAGTCAATCATCATATTGTGAACATCTCTTGCGTTAAGCAAAATTAACCTGTTCTGAACTGGAAAGGAAACTAAGTCTGTATTTCAACTTCAATAGTAAGAAACCATTTCTTTAATTAGGAAAGTGCAAAATACGTAGCTTTATGTGCTAGGCTTCTTTTAGCACAAACAATTGCTAAGAGAATTACTCCAGAAATACATTTTCTAATTAAAATGAATCAAAATAACTTGAGCTTCATAACTGAGTTACTGATAATTTTTGTGTTAACTACTGTAGTTAATGCACACTACATCACAGGCCACATATAAGATCTGTTACAATTTTATGCTCTCCCATCTCCATCAGCAGCCTTAATAAGATCAGAATTACTAGCTTATAAGCAAATGTAAAATTAAAGTCACTTTTTACCTGCAAGCTTTCCATTGGCTATCATGTTGGTTGCTACCAGTTTAATGGTACTTTGAGATGGACCGGATGAGGTGACAGTTGTGACCAAGCAAGCTTTGAGTGAATCGCAGTAATAATGTGCATTCTCTGAACTTGTTTCTAACAATAGTTGTACTGCTCTGTCAGTCTGGCAAGCAAAAACAAAAAAAATACAAATTTGACCATAACATATTCACTTTTAAACAAAAGTCTTTATGTTCTTACCTTTTTTAAGACATGGAACAATTAAGAATGAAAATTATTCTAAAACAGACTACAAAAATATCTACTAGCATAGTAATAATTAAGGTTCTATTTTAGTGAAATATCCTTAGTAAGGATAGCATTTAAACATCCATCATAAATAAAACATTTCATCACAGCCTAAAATTTGTAGAAGCCACCAAAGAAAAGTTTAATTCAGAACATTTATTTTCTTGTATACACAATCTTTTGCAGAGTTATAAAAAAAAGAGAAGCATTTAAAATAACCAAAGAAGAAATAAAATTGTAACGATACAGAAACTAGCCAGGATCTCAAGGACTCATTAAATACCTGATATTTTAAAACAAAGGTAGAATTCATCCATTTAAAAGGTTAGGTACAGCTCAGCACCTAACCAGTGGTGCTCATACACTGGCTGCAGACACCTGTCTCTGAATCGAATGAATTATTACAGGCATGTCATCTATGCCTGTTATTAAAATGAGATCCCTAACTTTTAGAGAGGTCAGTTTGGTGAGGTCAGTCAAGCTGATGGCTCAGGTAATTACAGAAATAATGAAAAACCACATTAAATACATATTAAAAGACAGTGATTCAATAAACTGGTACTTTAAAATTCTATGAACTGGCATTTTAAACAGACTGTCTACAGACTAAATATTTCTGGCATCTTTTACTGGTAACATTTGTTGACGTGCACAGTGGCATAGAAATTATTTAAGTTTGAGCTAGTAACACCAACGCTATTTTTGGAAATGGATGCAGCACAACTGCAGTAGTAGAGAAGAGCTCATGATATATACTGTACAAATGCAATAATATTCTTAACAGGGTGTCAGTGAGCAGCTCTGTACAGTGTTTCCCTGCTCAGTACAGATATGCCAAAAGCTTAGACATGTCCTTTGTTACCTAAAATGAGAGTACTAAGTGCAGACTGAGTTATCCCAAAGATGTTGGTTTTAAGTTATTTCTGGGAAACTCAAAATGTAATTTTTCTTTTCCAGTCACCATATGCAAAGAAATATTTTATAGCGTTCCCAGAAAAATTATACATTCTGAAGCAGATAATACAAAACATTACCATATCACTGAGTCTGCAGTGTAATTAAGACAGCAAAAACTATCCCCTGGGTGAATAGAAGTATGAAGCCACACCTATTAGTCAGACAAACCTTTAATTGAATAGGATGAAATGGACAAGGAAGAAGAACAAAAAATTAAATATTACCCACAAACCTGGCCCAAAAGAAGCAGCTGATCAGCACATTTCCTGGTATGATCATACGTTGATCTCTTCACCTCCTGGAGATTTACCCTTTCAAGTTGGAATTTCTGCATGAAGAAGGAAAATATTGTAAACATAAGACTACCAGAAGAAATAAAAATAAGCATTTAAAAAATGGAAGTATTTTGAGAGTTCCAAAAATCTCCCTATTTTTAAATTATAGGGAGTAATTTAATCCAGAGTTGTATGTTACTAGTAAAAGGGAAATATGTATGGTGAAAAGCTCTAAGGTTATAAGAAGGTTACAATGATGACTTTTTAATGCTCTGATCACACTCTTACTAAATTTATTTTTGAACTCTTGGAAATACCTGGAAGTAATTATTTTCACACAGTATGTCATAGCATATATCCAATGGATTAATCAACTGTTCTTGAAGGATAGCTGCGTCAGTTGGTTTTGCAGGCTTTTGCTGGGATAAGCTGTGCAAATAGTGGGCAGCAATAGTCCAGAAATGTAGTTCAGATTCATCCCCATACAGTCTGAGAAAATACAAATGAGAATGTGAAACACATTTGTATTTTTGTTACGTCATATAAAAATAATACACATTTAAAATATCCTTTTACAAAGACCATGCATTATTGTAGGCACCGCAAGTACTTTGCATTATCAATGGGACAAACTACAAGAAAAGATTAAGAAAATGACATTCAGCAAGCTAGATAAGTAAGAGGTTGGCCAGAAGACTGTTACAGTAGCAATTAAACTCAGTGACGGTTCAGCATATAAATATGTGGAAATTGCTATTTTATTATTATTTTACACTTAATCACTAATATCCTCTTTCAACTACAAGTTACTAAGTTTGAAAAACATGTCTTGAATATATACAGACTAAAATTAGCTACAGTTTAGGTAGAAGAACAATACAGAACACATATTTGAAATAAAAAACAGGCCTCCCCCTGTTTGCACATAACCTATTGTGTGTTGTGAAGTTCTGAATTACACTTTGATGCATTGTACAACTAAATGCAACATAGTTAGCAGAACGGCATTTATGTAAGTACCACCAAAATTGAAGGAAGTTCTCTAAATCAGCAAGCAAATTAAACTAAGCCTTCCATTCTCAGTCCTGAAAACACTCTAATACGTGGGTAACAAAGTACTTTCAGAATTGCACTCAGTTAAATGAGAATTAGTTGAGTATTTAATATTCAGCACATTCATATGCATTAGTAGGATCAACATTTTATTAGGAAAAGTTTATATTGTTATCTGAATCTCTACTACCTCGCAACTAGGAGACATCTTTGCAACAGAGTAAAATCTGGATCAAGCAAAAGTTTCTTTATATCACTGCAAAAAGAGAAAGACATAAATAATATAAATGCTGTGCAAGTTTGGTTGGTTGGTTGGTTTTGAACACAAATAGGATATATCACCTACAAATTGAAAAAAAATCAAAACAAGAAATACACAATTTCTTTTCTGAACTGAAAAAAATGCATCTATCAAAACAATTACAACAGGAAGAACACATAATTTGAAATATTGATCTTAAGGAACAAGTTACTCTACCAGTTTAAATAGAAATAGCGAGTCTGTCAGGAACCCCTTATTCTTGTAATAAAGGGAACAACCACAAGGGTGTATATGAAGCTATAAATTAGTCTGCAGAGATTCTACAAATTACAAGATTAAATTAATTACAAATAATTTTGCAACTGTGTAGTGACAGAGCATAAGAGATCCACATGCATAAATTTACATTTTCTACATATGTTTCAGACTGGATAAAAATACACTAGTATCTTTTCCATCCTACTAAGTGAAAGGACAAAAGGAAAAGGGAAAAACTTCTGTTTACTAGCTTCAAGTATTATTTTCATTGTTTTTAAATGGAATGTAAAAATCTGTTTCCTGTGTAAGCAGAGCAACGTGCATGAACATTACTCCAGAAGTATACAGTAAATAAAAGATTTTTAGAATTATCTTTTTCATCAGAGCTTAAATATATTAGCAAACACTGGAGTGTTTCAGTAGTAGTGTCCAACACTGAGAAGTACTGCCTAAAAAATTACGAATGCTCACTGGCTCATTTCAAATTATATACTAAACTAACCCTAATCAGTATCTTTAAAACTCTTGTTGTTAGTCACAACTATGATAAGTCCATGTTAAAAATTCAATACTGACTTCCATCATACTTTATATATTCAGCACAGTAAATTTTGACTGTTGAGTCAATATTTAACAAACAGTTTGCCTCTTTTAAAAAAACCTGTATTTTTGAGATTGTACTATGGTTTATTTCTAGTTATAAAAAATAGAAATAAAAATTTTAAATCTTCAATAAAATGGATAAAGCACCACCTTTAGGATGTACACAAAAAAATTAACAGTTTAAAATAAAACCTGTCATTACTCAAGTTTATATTTAGCAAAGCAGAAAGCATTCTTTCTTCATTAAGTTGTGAATTGCCACAAACATCTGGGGGTTCTTTTTGCCTTCTCTGAATTTACTAGCTTACTCCAATACCAATAGGAAAATTCTTACTTGGACAATGAATTCAACTGCTCTTGAAGAAGGTTTTTAATATTTTCATTCTCTGGATAATCACTGGATAAAAAAAAGAAAAAGTTTCCTATATTACCAAAATGACAGAATTATCTTAAATGTATTACTGGTAGTAGAAAAACATAAGAATGCATACTGAAAAAGTCTTTCATATTCTTATGGTAAGCCATTCATGCAAGATTCTTTGTCTAGTTGCTAATTTGAAAATAGTAATGAAAGATTGTTTTTGCTTTCTCTCAACCTCAGAGTCCGTGGCACCAGTCTTTCTTTTCCCACTTTTCTTTTACTCATTAACCTTGAAATTAATGAAAATTACAATGCCTAGCCCATTATTACATGACCACCAACAGTACACAGACACAATAAAGGATACTTCACACTGTCATGGGAGCACCCTTCTGTATGGCTCACTAAAAGTAAAGATAAGCCTGTCAGACTATCAGTTAGAGTATCACTTTCAATTATACTTTAGGAACCAACTCTGACTATGCTTACATTAACTTCTTGAACAAAGAGAACACACAGTTGTCCTCTGAAGTAATACAACCTGTAAATATAACCTGTAAATAACATCAAAATATTGCCAGTATTTTAAAGCAGACGGCAGTTTTCAATAGCCAAGAGCTAGTCAAAGTCAAAAGAAACAAAATACTTGAGCTTAAAGCCTTTTCTATTTAGTACTTGTAGTAATAAATAGTGAAGTTATTATCTTTTTGACTGTCCCCCAAAGAGTGAGGAAACTTATAGGCCTAACAGTTATTTGCACAGGAAGACTAATAAAAGATGTAGAATTTTAAGAGAGATGAATATTTTACATATAAATATATATTTCTCCTTACATGTTTATAATATCTAAAGAGTATTTCTCATTCCACGGCTGATGCAACAAGAATGCTTTTAGAGCTAATGAAGCCCTTGGAACAAGCAGATAGGGACACCATGCAGGTTCTGAAATAAAAGGAAAAGATTCATTGTTGAGTGGCTAATGTGAAATAACACTGTGTTCAGTAACTGTAAAATGTACCACCTTGTTTGCAAGCACCAGAAGAAAATCATAAATCACAGGTTTTTCATATACACAGCATGGGTTACTAGATATAAAAGCTTATCTTTACACTCAAGCAAAAACATTTCATAGAAGATACAGGGTTATCAACCATGCTCAAATGAGAATTTTAGGATGTTTCATATTGGATTTAGCCACAGATTCCTGGAATAACATCATACTGGCATTAAGTAGAGCTGTATATGATTATTATTGCTACTACAAGGACATGCTGGAAAATATGTACAGCTATAACAAAATGTATCACAATGTATGTTTTAGTTTTATGTTGCAATCATAGTTTCTATACTATAATACAAGGATTAATACCCATCATCCCAAAAGGATGTTGTGAAGTTTAGTACATGTCTATATTAGCAAAGAAGTAAGATTAAAATTATAGTACTATCTGTTGTCATACAAATCTAAAAGTCAGTAAGTCTGTATTCAGTACAAGGTTTGGATGATATGCAGTAAATGCTACCCCCATGACTTAGGAGTAAAACAAGTACCAACCAGCTACATTATTAAATATTCAGCAATTCCCTGTACTTCATATGCACTGAATGATGTAGGAATCTTGTAAATGTGATTTTGTAATTAAAGGATTATCACAGTGTAGAGGCAGACAGGCAACCTTAACCCTGGTGCATCCTAATTTCAGTGTACTTGGTTTTAGAACATTAATTTTTATAGCTTAATATTACAGAACATTCATTTCATAGTAAAAATAGCTGTGATAAATTATGTTTCCTCAAACACCCCACACCACAGCTCCCCATATCACAATTATTACCTGTGTCTTTGTCAGAATCCACGTTTTAAGGAAATCATATGAGTAAAGGCAGGATTGACCAAAAAGACCAAACCAAAAGCAGTTATTTGGAACACCAGTAATTGAAATTAGAAAAATGTAGCCTAGTTAACTATTTTAATAGTTAAATATTTAAATTCCCTTCTTAAACGTATAGCAAAAAAAAAAAAGCCAAACCACTAATACTAATAATTTTAGAGTTCAGTGGGAAAATCTTCTTTGAAAAGCAATTAGTAAGTCTACAAACTGCCTTTGATACCTGAAAATATCAGAAAAGACATATTCACTCACTAACAAATGTGTCAAAATTATGTAATGAATAGCAGTGATGTAGGTACTGATACCCAATTGATGTACTGAAGCTTTTTAGGTCAACCTGTTAGACATCTGTAGAAAAAGCTCTTATTTTGTTAATTTATAATTCAATTAAGATATTCAAAAGTATAGTTTATTCAGGAGATTAAACTTGTACAAAAAACCCATACATATGCCCCAAGCCTAAAAAATTTATCTGCATCTATGAAAACCACTACAGGGACACCTAATCCTCTACATAGGACAAGTCTCTGCTCTAACAGAGGTGCTGAACATTTTTATGGTCCACTTTTAAAATGGAGTATCTAGCAGCCAATAGCAAAAAAGAAATCAACATACCTATTAAATCCTGTTCATCCATTCTAAAACACGATGGTTTCATGGACAAGTCTAGAACTCTAATGCACCCATCATCTGATGCCAAGACCACTTTGTCTGATGTGCACCAGTCCACATCCAGGATTCGGAAATAGACGTTTCTTCCACTTCTTAAACTGCTCACCATTTGTACCTTGAAAAGTTATTTTTCATTTTTAGTGGCTCTCCATCACACAGTGAGTGTAAGACACTGTCACACACCCAAGAGGCATACCACAAAATTTGCAGAGGTGCAAGGTGAAGGTAGTCATAAATCATTTTAATGATGGTATCTTCTGGAGAGTAGGGAATTTAGAGACCTTGGAGTGGGGCACATTGTTGCCCTGAAACACTACTTCTTCCCAACTGAGAGCTGAGAAAACATCCTTTCGAGCACAGCTGTACAGCTGCCTTTTTGTTATCTTTTCTGACATAAAATTTCCATGGTAAAGTGGTAGAAATTTACACTCCCTCTTTAATTCCAGTCCCTGATCTAGCATATGTGCATCAGGGCAGAAGTGAGGTTCTCATTAACTCACGCTCTTTGTAAACACACACTTTCGTGATAAATACTGAACTTGTTTAGAAATACATTTAGACATTCTATTAACATAACATTTATGGGAATAGGATGATTTATTGTCCACAAATAATACACAGATAAACAAAACCTTCTAAACTGCACTTTTAACCACAGGTCAGTAGTTAGACATTTTGTAACCCTTTTGTAGCATCACAGAACATTACAATTGTTAATATAAGGAAATATTAACAAAGCCTGCACTGCAAACAGCATTCTGCTGTTTCCTTTCACTTGTTCTAGAGCAAAGCATGGAGTCAGAAAGACGTAAGGTACAACAGCTCTAGAGCATGATTACTCTTAGCACTTAGTACTTAGATTACTTAATTAGAGAAAAATGTAGAAAATCAGGTAACTGGTTGTAGGCAAAGGTTAAGTTCTGAGGAGAGGATTACATGGATAATAGGACTGAGACTATAAAATATTTCCACAGATATTCTGAAACATTTTTGGCTGAAAATGAGAATTAATTTAAATGCTTTCATGTAGAAATCTCCTTCCCTTGTCCAAGAAAAAGAGCGGGAACAGCTACAGGAGGAGTATCCCATGGCATCAAAACTATTCAAGTGTTTTTCAAGGAGAGACTCTTGGGATAATATTCTACTCTGCTACTTAATTCATAGTTGTTGGTCATATCTGCTTTCCAACTCCTATCATCAAGGGACAGTTCCATATTGCTCAAATTAAGTGTCTGATTTCAGACCTGGTGCTCACTACAAAGTGAACAGAGAAAAATTAAAATTCCTGTTTCATACCCTCATAACTTGAACTTACTCTGGGGCGCTAAGTTAAACCAGTACAATTATGTTTCCTTCCCCATGGTACTATAGTCCCTTGAAAGTCCTATGAAGCAAACCCCAGAAGTTTTCTGAACATTACTACAGAATTTTTGAATAAGATGAGAAGCTAGAGAAGTTAATTAACAAGTATCTAGCTTTCTGGTATTCCCTAATAAATTAAATCCATGCACTTAAGACTACATACGCTTGAATATGCACAGAAGAAACCTGTAGTAAAAATACTCTCTTGTCCACAGATTAAATTCTAAGATAGAGGACTCCCCCCTTAAATTTTCAATGTCTGCCTCAAAAACATTACAAGAGAATGACAAAGAATATTTCAGAGACATTGTCAGCTTTATGAGCGAAAGGTACTTTTCATTGATGACAGCTTAAAGACACGTTATAGGAACTAAAAGTCTTCTGAGAAAAGCCATACAACTTTATTATACAACTGTCAGCAAGAATCATGACAAAGTAAAACTTAATGCCTGACTCTTCCTGATTTTCAGTAGTAGTATGTGTATTTTGCAAAGAAGCAGATATCAAAAGAACAGACGCTTACCTCTTTTGAATCCCAAATTTCTGCTCCATCATTGTACATTGCCAGAAGTTTTTGATTTCCTTTCCCTGGGGCAAAACGTATCTTTTTCACCCAGCTTCGGTGCGTAGGAATCCCCCTAGGAAAAGAAAAGCACAAGATTAGTGTCAATCATTCTATACCCAATATTGTGGGTAGTTAAATCCTTTCCATGAACGTTGCAGATCTATATACAGACACACAAATGACTTTCCAAATTATCATGAAAACTAAAAAGATTAAATGCTTGAAATAAATAATACAATACTTCACATTTTATCAGAAGCCATTCCAGATTTAACAGAAAAAAAAAGATATCTAGCTGTTTTAAAAACTTTGATAAATTGTTACTCCATCTGAAAACACAAAAGATGAAATGTAGAGAATTGTTACACAGTAGACATTTTCTGAAAATTTATTTCAAAATACCTGCATTTTTCCCCTCAAACACCATGGACAACCTGCTACAGTGAAGAAAAAAAATGAAGGGGGGGAAAAAAAACATTCTAACACTCATTATCTCATGTTTATCAGACCTAATTTGAATTCATACCTGGATACTCTAGCTTTCAAATCCCAGAAGTTTAAGTTTCCATCAACATCTCCAAGAACCAGGATATCCCCTTTCCAGGCAATACACGTAATGCTACCCATACTTCCCTGGAAATATTCAAGCAGCAGAATAAAATCTTGTGATTAATAGAGCTAAACATAGGAACAAGCATTTCAACATTTGTATTTCTTTTTTTTTTAATATTGTATGACACAACAGACCAAATTCTACTCAGTTAAAACAGGAACAATTCTATTGAATATAAGCATTTATCAAGTCAGTCGTATTTGCTTCGATATGCTTCAAAAGATGCTTCCTTCTAAGAAAATTTGGATTTAAAGCAACGGAAATCACTTCTGTCTCTTGTTGCAAAGAAAAACCAACATGACAGACCTCATTAAACATAATACTAGCGTATACTAAAGTAGGAAACAAAATAAAAGAATTCCTATTTGTAAGTTTAATTTATCAAAGCCTTCAAGAACAACTATGAAAAAGAAAGACTGTTCTTCAGAGTAACTGGGGGGGGTGGGGAAAAGAGTCAAACAAAACTCACAAAGAGTGCTCTGGCCCACTCAAGTCCTCCTTATGACACAAGATAAAATCCATTAACAGAGCATAGTCACATTTCAATAACATACTCTTTGTTATTCAAGTTTTACTAAGATTCTTAAAATTATGTCATGTCATTTATTCAGAAAGCAAATCAGGGCTTATGAAGATTCTAACCTGTAAAAAGGTAATTTATTTCAACAGCATTTTCAACAGAACTAAGATTGTGAAAACAGAACCATTCTAGTTCTTGAAGTTGGAATTTTTATTTCACATTTCAAATTACTGCATTAATGACCACTTGCCACTACAATGCATATCTCTGATACTTTTTCTGGCAATCATACCGAAGAAAAAATTAAAGTATCAATAATACAGGAAACTGGAACTCACATCAGGAGGAATTCTTGCACTGTCTTTAACTGAGTTTCCTTCTACTGTGAGATGATAAACCTGCCCATCAGCACCTGTAAACACAAAGTGCTCTCTGGCAGAAATGTTCTGGCTCAGTTCTGATTTACTTTCAGCTTCCTGTAACAAGCTTTAAAGAAAAAAGAATGAGACAGAAGTATTTCTTTCTTGAAATTAGAATTGCAAGGCAAATTCTCCCTAATGCACAGAGGCAGCACAAAAGTACATACACCCTTCAAAACAATTTATCCAGAAAAACAGCTAACTCATTTATACACTTCTGGAAATGTTCAGGGACAAAGAAGAGTTTTACTTCAAGAACCAGGTAACTAAATGGTCTGTTACAGACACACCAGCAATAAATCAAAGATCCACATCTAAAAGCTAAAGGGAGGTCCACAAAGTTGCTTTCTGCTTATATTCTGTTCTATAGAACAAGAGTACATGGTGGAAAAACAACAACTGATGCAGAATAGCAAGATACCAGAATGAAAAATACCTGATCACAGAAGATTCTACACTGCTAACTTCAGTATCTGATGCAACCGTCTGCCGGGCCATGGCCTCACGGGCTGCTAACTGCTTCTTCCTCAGACTTTTTAAGTTATGAGAAGGTGACCACTCCTGTGAAAAATTGTCCAGGAAAAATGGAAAAGACAAATGTTCGCTCCCTGAATTTACTGGAAATTTTCTGTTAATTATAATTATTTCAATGAAAATTGCTTTCTGTGATACCTCCCCTCCATCAGCCAAGGAGCAGACCAGTTTTTTCCACTAGTACGTCCTTCTTTCTTGCCTCTATTTGATGACAGATGAAAACTAAATAGTGAAAGCACTTACCTGTATGCTACACATACAGTAACATTTTGCTGCAAAATTGTTCCTAGATTTTTACATTATCTCAACATATTACATGTAATAAACAGTAGTAACAGATTTTATTCCTTACCAAAGCAGTTGCTGTAGGGAAGTTTTTAGACATTTCTCTGAGCAGAGTGCATGTTCTAACATCCCAGATCTCCAGTGGTTTGTCTTTAAATACTACAGCTAGATACTGCCTAAAACAAGAAGGAATTTAGAACAGCAAAAGTTATCATTCTGTTTTAATTTGAACATTTTAATTCACACATGTTATTCTTATCAGCACTTGGGAAACCCTCAAAAACTAAAAGAAAGCATAGTAAATTAATTTGGCTCAAATCCCACTCTGAAGTTTATGATTTCCTTGATTTACTCAGGCGCAAAAGACTGTCTGAAAAAGCACCCTCCTTCAAAGCTTAAAGAATTAGAAATTTCTGTCAGGTGGTACTGCTCAATTACTGTAAAGGAGACAAGGGAAGGAATTCAGACAAAGCAGCAGCACCTCTAATTTAGACATATTCTGCCCGAACTGCTGACTGCACAAGATATCAGAAAGACATATGAAGCCTTTAGGTTGGATAGATTTATTTTTTTTCTCTACTCCAGACACATGCCAGTTCCCCAATCCAGTGATAAATGAACATAAAATCCTCTTACACTAAACCACTTGTCAGTCCTTTCATCTGTGGAGCTAGATGAGTAGAACACCTTCAATCTACCACTATTCACACGTAACTTGAAAATACAGAGAGGCTCTGCAGCTCTACGTACTCTTCTGAACTGCACTAATTTCTATTCAAATGAACTGTCCTTTCTTGTTCTCATTCAACATTCTAGTCTCTTCATCTAAGCCCCCAGCTGTTCTTAATTTTTAATGTATTAATAAGACCGTTATACGGTTGAACTCTTCCAAATTCTCTGGAACATATGCATACTTCTGCAAATACTCCTATGCAAGCTAGAGAACATTAATTTTTTTCTTCCAATGTAAAGAAAAAACTTTTAAAATGTAGAGACAATGCCTTATCAAATTCAATGCTACTTTAATTTCATTTACACAGGAAAGTGAAGCAATCTCACAGAGTACTACTACTATTATTTTTGACCAGGGCCTCCTGTCACAGGCCCGATCTCAAAATAAGCATTTGACAGTGAAAAATCATCCCACCTTTAATGCCAATCTTCTAGTTTTAAGTAAGGCTTAAGTTATAGAAAAGAGAATTAACTCGTAACAGAAGTTGACAAAAGTTGTTTAGCACTTTTATTCTCCCTAATATTATCAAAATGCCCATTCAGTGAACACAATTCTTAAAAGAACTAAAATATTAATGACCAACCTTGCAATGTGATTGGATCCTGAAGTGACAGTCAACCACAAAAACACTCACAGTTTTTGCACTTTGAACTAATATTCTAAAGTATTTTTCTCTTGATGCTGTTGCACATTTATCTATACTCCCTGGAGCATTTTTTTTCCTGGAATTTCTATTATTTCTATTAAGTCGTGAGGATCTTCATGCAGTACAGTAAAATTTATAAACTTCACAAGGCTAATCTACTTACTTCAAATGAGACACCTTTATCATTTCAATAGCTGGCTCGTCATTGCCTCGCTCACCACGAAATGCGATGCTCCTGCCTGAAACACAAAAACAATGCGGGGGAAAACAGAAATAGTTGCTAAATTAAATATAGAAAAAGTTTACAAACTATTCTGTTTATAAAACAGAAATAGTTTACAAACTAAACTAGAACATCTCCAGGTAACCTGCCCTATCTTATATTACTCTTGTCATTCCTGAAGTTCTACTGCCTTTCAAAGGACTAAATACTATGTGAACTCTTATGTCCAATATAATAACTGACCGGCTTCCAGAGCACAACTAATGAAACTGATATATAATCAGCATTATGTAAATATATAGAGTGAGTTCAAACAATTTTTATTTTCCACTCACAGCCAATGAGATACACTCTTGATTCCCCAAGGAGGAAATTCATTAGCAGATTTTGGGTTTTGAAAAATAAATTAACTCTGCCATAAACTGGTATTATATTTAGAAGTCTGAAAGTATTTCCATGCTAATTCATTCTACACTTCGCAGAATCATTCTTTCCCTCCAGCTAAAAGAATGAACACTGCTGAAGAGCCATAAGAACTTATAAATCTTATCCCCAACAAAATTTTGACCCACCTGTAGGAAGTGTTGCAGAATTGAAGGTGTTATCACTAAAATAAACAATGACAAACACCAGGGTACCACAGCATCTGCTCTGCAAGTTTCATACTCCTTAGCTTTCCAGGAAAATTCAAGTTTTCAAACTTTAGCCACTCTTGTGGTTACTCATGGCTAAATTATTTATCTTATGCCAATTATGTGAATAAATCTAGTTATCAACAACGCTAGTTAGAGCTCTCATGTCAGAGGCCAGTCTGCAGGAAACGTCCCAGATCTGTCTTCTTTAGTGACCAAACACCATAGGAATTTTCTTTCTTATTTTTGTTCAGAAACATAAATGAGAATTTAGTCAGTTTTCATGACGTAAATCAAATCACCACAGCTTTCCTAAAACTAAAAGTTGGGCTAATTAGCGATGTAAGACCCAACAACTAAACAGCTAAGTAGCTGTGCCTTTCTTGTAAGTTTTAAAAGGAAAAGTAACTTTTTTTTAAACAAAACATATGCTAATGTGTCAGATATTCACGTTTACTTGGAACTTAGTTGCCTGCAGAAATACTAAGCCTTTTATCACTTATATTTATAAAATGTTTCAATACTGATTTACCAGCTGAGTGAAAAATCAATATCCCATTTTACATTAAATTAATTTTACAAAGTACATATATTTTCTGGTTTGATTTTAAACAAATGAACAAGACATTATCAGGAAAAAAAATACAATATTGTCATGTTAAAAGAATAGCCTCTTTGTGCAGCACCTTGTAAATACAAAATTGAGTCTTTTCCATGAGCTTAAAAAAAAAAAAAAAAATCACTTTATGCTATATAAAGCAATTCAGAATTAGCCATGTGTTACAAGATTCAGTATTTCCAGTTAGAAATTAAATGGCTCCAGGTTTTCCCATTCAAAAATAATTTAAAATTATTGAAGTGCTTCCCATTTTGGGCTGTCTAATCTTCCAAATTATACCTTCTCGTATTGTGCAAATATTTAACTCGATCACAAATATATCTGTCATCCATTATAACACTGGAGTTTGAAAAAACAGAAAATCCCACTGTTGCTTTTGCTATCAACTGTATCTTTTAAAAAGTTATTTATTTTTTAACCTTTCCAATTCTTTATAAAAGTATACCCATTTTATATTTATACACTCAAATTCTGGCCACACGCCTGGCCTACTTGAAAAATTATCTGTTGCTGATACAAGCCATAATAAATGGTTCAACACTATGTCAGGTGCACAAAAATCATGAAACAATGGGTGTAGACTATGACAAAACACATTTGGAAATACAGCTATTTCATGAAGAAAATATACCACTAATGTGCTGTGTGAATGCTTCTAAACCTCCTGCTGACACATACTCATTCTTTTACTAAGTCCAAGCCACAGACATCTTTACAAAGGTATTGTTTCAAGTCTGTCTGTAGAGCACCAGATGGAACATATCACAAGGCTACACAGGGACAGAAGAGCAGAACCAGTCAAAACTCCTCTTTTTTTTTTTTGCCATGACAACAGACGGAAAAAAAAAAAGTAGTAATAACTTCTCTTTGTCACTCCCCAGCAAATCTGTTAGCCTCCTGTACAGTTTTCTCAGGAAATACTAACCTGTTGGTAGGTCCACCAGCTGCAGCTCATTCCTTACTAGCCCCAGATTGTTAGGTGTTGATGTGGCAAAGGAAATAAACCCAGTCAAGCTTATCCACTCAATTCCCCTGTCATCAGAAGAGAGTACATGGAGCATATTAGCCTGGAATTAAGTAATTTTTTTCATGCATATTCTTCAATTTGAAAACAGCACAGAAGTAATTTTCTACATCTTATGGAAACACTATATTTAACCACAAAAAGAAGCTACACATTAACAACTATGATGCAAATATAAGACTACCAAATTAAATTAAAGAGCAGCTTTCTTTTCAGACTATACTGGTTCTTGTTTGTTTGAAACACTGGTAAGTTTTGCAAAAATCCTTTATAGATACTCAGCACTAGAGTGGAATAAAATCACTGCTCTCATTAAATCAGTGACCTACTAGATGGGAAGAACTATCAAGTAACTCGTATTTGCCAGCATACAGAATGAGAAAAATGTTCATATGGATAGCAGGGTGGGGAGACATGATTCTTTCAGTCCAGAGAGAGCAGAAACAAAGATGACAGAGTAAGAGAGGCCCTGCAGAGATTTCAAAGGCTATCACAAAAGAACTGAAAACCTAGTGGGTTTTTTTTTTTTGCTCTTTTAGATCATGCCACACAGCCACAAACCAATCACCCTGAAGTCTTGCAAGGATGTAAAGTTACACTATATATAACATATTGTCAGCACATATGGATTCTAAGCAAATTCTTGAGAAAGCCATGAAAGGATAGAAAGCAGCAGTAGGTGGTACTGGTCCAAAACAAGATAGTCCTCCCTGCCCCATTTCCCACACACACTTTGTGCCAGCATAAATAGTTGAGTGCTTTATCTGTGAACTAAATCAAGGAACTAAACTAAGAGAGAATCGAGACTCTTCTAATACGTATGCCCAAGTACATTTTAGCATGGATAAAAGGGTTTAGATTTTCCTGAAATCCTTCAAACACAGATCACTTAAAAACTATTTCCAGGACAACTAAGTCTTCTGTTACATCAATTGTAAAATCATTGTCTGTTCTTCAAGGATATATGTGAAATATGAGAAAGATAAATAACAGTATTTATCATTTATTGCCAGTAAATCTAACTCACATTGTATTAAGTAGAAGTTTCCTAAATGCAATGTGGATGGTGAAAGCAAAAAACGCTCCCATAATATTTTGCACATACAATAAACAGCCATATTTATCTTTATTAGTTCAAGCTTTAAAAAAAAAAAAAAAAAAAAAAAAAAGGGAAGCTTTATGCCTAAGTCCTCAAGTAAAGTGAAAAATTTAGGACCGAGCCCTTTTCCCACCAGGACCTACGAAAGTTCAACCTATGATTTCAATCAAAATTAGTAGTATTCAATCATGAATCAAAATGTTACAGGAATGATTGAATAGAAATCTACAACTGCAACAAAGTGTGGCACTGCAGGTCTCTGAGGGGTTATAAGCACAGGGGACTTTCTGAAATGGAAGAAATATGAATTCTGACACCTTTCTAATTTTTGTCTATTATTCTACTATGTTTTTTAGAAAAAGCACAGAAAATTCGTAATGCATTGTTATTGCCAGTAGTTATTCGCTATTCTCCTTCAAATACCCGAGACATTTTCTATACTTATTTCATCAGCTCAGATTTAACAGGACAAGTCCTTTTTCTTTGCTGCCGGCTGGCCGTGTGTCAATACCAATAAAAATCTACAGAAACCCAAAACACTCATTATCAAAGGGAAACCTTAGCTTAGCTAACTTGCACCTGAAATAATATAAGTTTTGTTATTGTCATACATGTAAATTGAGAATCTGAAGACAGTGGTTCAAGTTTTAATGAAGGTAACAAGTAATGCCTTCCCTCTTGAAATATCTCCATTTACAAAATTTCCTAATAAAAGACATCTTTTTCTACTAGAATTAAGGGTTACATTCCACTTTAAACTATTTCTCAGACTGATTCCACTCTTTTAAAACAGGAAATACAGGGATTCTATATATTCAACTTGTCTCAGTTAATTCAGGGATAAGATTCAGTTGTTCTGATTAATATTTCCAACGCAAACAAATTACAGAGTGTAATGAAGCGAATAAAAATGCAAATGACTTTTCTAGTTGGGAATGGATTGTTGTGACTTTCTGACAAGGCAGCTGCTACTCAAATTAATTATAAGAATTATAGGGAAAGGAGAAAGGTAAAATTGGAAATAAAACCATATCTTAAAGAAAACTGTATTAAAATCTCAATCATATAATCAGAAAATACTCTCAGCCTCAAATTATATTATTTTAACAGAATCTTCCTTGTACTTCCAAAGTATTTCTGTGGTCTACATGTCCAAAAGTGATCATCAGCAGTGGAACACGTTTTTCCGTTTTAAGAAGAGGAAGGTTAAGAAAAGAAATTACAATTAAGAGCTGAACATGGTACATCTGAGATAATTGTATGTCTTGTAATGGAGACTTTAGAATTTAATTCTGAACACACAGGATTTCGTTGCAACACTGCTTACATTTTAATTTCCAAGTTTTGCCTGCAAGCCATACACATTCTTGTTACAGTCAGTGAGGTTTTAATTTTAAAAATTAAAACTGTTGCAACCTTGAACTTGATGGGCTTCAGTGAAAAAGAATGAGAAGCGCTGCTCCTGTCATAATAAGCATAATAAGCTCTATCAGAATAAGCAAAAGTAGCAGTGAGAGACATTGCAAATGCACCACTTTCACTGAACTAGAAGCTACATTGCAGGCATTTTATCTACATGTCTCAAATATATTCTCCTCTGCACTGAAGATGTATTATCATCTCCTATCTTACCACAATAGCTTAGATTGCTCCACTTTGAACAGGTATCAGATTTAGTCATTTCATGGTTCTTCTAATTCCTCTTAGTAATAAGAATTAACTGCACTTCTCTGTATCCTGAAGGAAGAAAGACTGACCGCCTGCTCACAGCTTCTTTCAGCCAGCACACATGCCATAGTGTCCCTCTGGTTTTTTCCCCTCACTTATGCTCCTAGCAGTAGCCTTATTGACTTTTCCTCTCTGTGTGCTCTGAAGCATTTCTGCTGCTTCTTGCCTCTGTCTCCTAATAAAAAACAAATTAAACTCAAAGGAAAAGTATTTACATACTTCTAAACAAATAGTGAAATAGCTAGACAAAATGAATATTCAAGGTTACTCAAAAGTATGAGCTATCTTAAATGGAGGACAGAAAAACAATTGGCCCTACTGCTAATCACAATACAGAACTACAAAGTTTAAAAATAATTTAAAAAAAACCCTAACCCAGCATGTGACTACATATGTAGCTTCTAAAAAAGAACACTTTAATCTCAAAAAAAAACCCCAAAACCAAACACATCAATTGCTAGCACCTAGACAACTCAGTGGCCATTATTTTAGCACAGTTAATATGTAAAGGACAGTTGCCATTCCAAGAACCTTAGTCTTCTTAAGCTGCCTTTTTCTCAGCCCACTGGTTTTACTTTTTTCCAATTGTCTCACCCATCCAACTGGGGAGAAGGGGAGGGAGCAAACGGCTGTGTGGTGGTCAGTTGCCTGCGAAGTTAAAGCACAATAACTTACAAAGCACTGAAAACTCTGCTGGCCTTGAGTTACAATTCCAGGGTATTCTCAATTACATACTAAAATAATGGTGTTCCCTGAAGGTGTATTTTCAGCTAAAACTGAGATAGAGGCATTACCCAATCTATCTGCATTTTAGAGGTAAAGAAAGAATTCTCACTGACAGAAAAACTGTTGCATTCCATTACTTTTAATTTAAAAAACCAAATTACTGTGCCGCCTTCTACGCTGCTTAAAGCACTCCCTTGAACTTGTAAAAATTATGTAGATAGTAACTCAGACCATTAAGAGCGGGACAGAGGGAATTAAAACAAATATTTTAAAAACTTACCCAGGTAACAGCTTATGACTAAATAAAATTCACAATAATTTTAATTTTCTAAAAATACCATTTGTGCAAGGCCAGTTTCTAAAAAGACCATATATTCAAAAGTTGCAAAACCTTTACAAAGTGAAAAGCCCAAACTAACAATACTTCCAATAGTACATGAAGGCTAAATGAAAGATAAAGAAGTATTTTTTCAAAAGCGTATTTCCTCCTGTCTCC
Source organism: Egretta garzetta (assembly GCF_000687185.1). Lineage (NCBI taxonomy): Eukaryota > Metazoa > Chordata > Aves > Pelecaniformes > Ardeidae > Egretta > Egretta garzetta. The sequence goes on along the minus strand of NW_009259238.1, from coordinate 129,124 downwards.
CCATGTTCAGGCTTTTTTTGTTTCTTAATCTGTGAAATGTTATCAGTGTTTTTCATTTTGAATTCTATAATCACCTTAATGAGAAAAAAAGAGCAGTATTCTCTTGTGCTGCATAACAGAACATAAAATTAAAATAATTTTTTAAGTAGTTAATGGTATGAAGCAAAAAACTCAAATTGTTTAGAACAGAAAGTGAAACTCTATGCTTACAGTGCCTACTAATCACACCACAAATGTAAATATACTTACGTGATATTGGTGGTAGATTCAAAGCAAGTTTACATAATGAATTCTTAGAGCCATCTCTTTTCAGACACCTGTAATACTCTTATCTTTTTGTAGAATGAACAGTAAAATGAAGACCTTAACCTGATGAAAGCTTCATGACACAACTCTGGTACACGTTTTTACTAAAATTACTACCAAAAATAAATATTTTATTTTCCATGCTTAAATCTATCTAGAAATATGTATCTAGCAAGCACCATCCTGAGTATCTTTGCCATTAGTTATCTGAAAAGTTATGTCATTGTGTACACACAAACACATAGTACAACAGCTTTAAAACTTACTCTGTTCCTTACTTAGGATGGATAAATTCTGAGTCCTGTATTCAGTCTTTAAAATCTTTTAACAATAAAGTTATTTTTACTTCAGTTAGGACTAGAGCTGTCTCAATAGTAATTTCAGCCCCAAAGGGCAAAGTAAATAAACCTTGGTGTACAAAACAGAATTACTTCAAAGGACACAACCTGTGAGTCACAACAGTTATATAGATAAGACACTGTAATACAGTTTCTTGTCCTAAAAAGTCTTCTTTGTACTACAATGCACTAAAGAAACTGCAAGTAGTTGATACACATCCTAGATCAGCAGGCACAGATACAATTCAAATATTTAGTTCAATGTAATCTTCACTCTAATTTTGACAGCATGTTACTGCTATACATGGCAAAGACTGTTAAGGTAGGCTACTCAACAGCCAATTTTCTTGAGTGTCATTAACAATGAAAGTACACACTCACGTTGTTGATACAACGTTAATTTAGATGTTTTAATGTTTGTCTCCCAGAAGGATTATAGTAGGATTTAAAATCAAAATCTTACTTGACTTCACAGGAATGGATGCTTAACTCTTTGTGTAAGAGTCCACTTGTAAGATGAAACACCAGGACAGAGCCATTACTTGTACCTATAAAGATGATTTAAGAAAAATTAAGACACTTGTTTTATTCTTCTCTTTCATACTTTAGTGAAAATGCAGGATTTACAGCTATTTCTCTTTTTTTTTTTTTTAAACACCTCTAACTTATATTTTAGAATTTCAGAAAAGGTATTTTGATGTCTAGTGCTTAAACCCCAAATATTAAACCCTGCAAGGTTCTCTACAACCAGTGAATCCATTTGGATCAAGACATTTTCCTGAACCTACTTGTAGAGCCTGTAGAAAATCTGTTCATTCTTCTTGCATTTTCACAACATACCAAGTTGCAGGAGAAAGGAATGCTTTTTCTTTTGATTACTCAAGATGAGTAAATGCCTCAAGGAAAAGCATTTATGGTTATCCACCGATAATCCCAGGGGAGCATCATGGGTAGATTTTACTGCATCGTTAAAGCAATTCTGCTTTCTCATCCCTGAAATAATGACCTCTTTCAAATTATAAATCAGTAACTTAGTAGCTATTGGCTTCAATTAGATCAAGTACCTTCTGAAACACTGAAAGCTACAATTTTCTGTTAGACACAGGGAAGCCTTACTTTTCCTTCTCTTTTTTCTTTATACTCATATCAACTTTATTAAATACAACAATGGGTACCTATAGAGCCATTCAGGAACCTTCAGTCTAGAATGCTGCAGACCTTGCTGTAAATGTGCTTTATACCTACTTATTAGTTTCCTAATCCTTGTATTTCACCTGTTTTAAGTGTTACAGCTTATATAAAAATCAAAAGTTACATTTTAGTAGCATCACATCATGTAATGATAGCTTGCCTACATTTCAGAAAACAACTGTTGATGGTACTTGCAGCTCAGTAATAACAGAAGTCTTACAAGTACTGTACACATGTACATGCATTACTATGGCATTTTCATTACTGGAGTAATTACTCTTTGTAAGCTCCTGCGTAACATTAATCTTCACAATCCTGCCCCTGCCCGGTTCAAAAATCTAAGGCTTTAATAGCACAGGCAACCTTAAGAATAACAAAAAACTCCCAAGTCTGACTTGTGACAGTCACAGCCTTGACAGGACAGCCAAGTATCTTAGATACACCAAGAGCACATCTGAACAACCCAAATCTGGAGGTCTAATTTTACAACCTTTAAATTACAGCATCTATGTGTCTACTGTTCCAGACTGCTGACTGCAGAGAAAGACAGCAGCCTGTGTGGATACACTGTGAAATCCCTGATGTGGTCTGAAAGAGCATGCCAGAAATATCAGATTGAAACAGGAAGAACTCGGAGTTAATAAATCAGGTGTTCACTGGCAACTATTGTAACATCTAGATGAGTTAACTACCTCTTTAATAAGACAGAACAGATTCATTCAGGAAAAATAATGTGCTTTAAGTGTATTTTTAGGTACTTATAATGGAAGTACAGTCTCTGTTAAGTCAATTCAGTTATTCTAGGAATGCAGTGCTGCAGAACTCGATATTCAGAATTAAGTAAGATCAGCATGTAAAATGCTGAGCATATCAATGGACCAATATCATAGTAAATGAAACATAAACACAAACTTTCTAATATATTACAATTTTTCATGTAGCAATATTTAAAGCCAAGGAAGTAAAAAAAGAATCCAAAGACTATCATGGATGCAAACTAATACAAGGCTTGCTATTTCTGATGAGTTACATAGGATCAAAAAATAGTTTTCTGTATTAGTAACTATATTTGTATTTTATCTAGAATTTAATATTTTCAGATCAACAAATAAACTATTCAAGATACTTACCAACAGCAAGGATTGGCTCATACTGTTTAATGTTTTTTGTCGTAAGAGGTGGGCACATGCGGATAGCAAACGGAGGCAAAGGAAGTCCTGAAAGAAGGCCAGTCAGCAGAAATTTAAGGTGTATTTCTTGCAGAAAAGAACTTTTTAACTGTTCTTCTCCACCAATTGTGCTTTGCCCTGCTTAAAAATGAAAGGTCTTGTTAGTATTAAATTTTAAATCTGAGATGTTACAGTAACTTTTCAGACAGGAGTTTATAAAATAAAAACTACAAATAACCTAACACGTATGTTAGCAATGTTTATTTGAAGAGGCATTCCTTCCTGTTGAACCTGTTGAACTCTGTATGATAAAAGTTTTTGGAAGACTGCACTTCAGCTAACTTCTCCAATACTAGCTTTCTTTCCTAACACTCAGAAGGGTGAAAAAAAAAAAAAAACCAAAAGGAAGGAAGAAGGAAAAAAAATAAGTGCGACCATTTCAGTCTTCTTCCAGAATTCTATTTTTTTTCTCTTTTTGTTTTTTTTTTAAAGTTAGTTACAAATATTCAAAAATTATTAGACCAATTCAAAGACTTATAGAGATATAACTTCAAACATTAAAAACTGAGTGCAATCCAGTGCTAGAAATACAGTGAATTTGCTCAGACAGAACAATAAAGATGAGCACATAAGAGATGTAATTCCACTGCTGTATACCTTCTGCAGTCAGCTGTACCAGGCCGAGTGATGTAAGATACAACAGCTATGTCAGTGACTATAGGAAATTCAGATAAGAGAAAAATCATGCCCTAAATGCCATCTTGAACACCTAGGATAAGTTGCAAAAGAACCTCCTACAGTGGTAAGATGCCTGCACCTAACCGTATAGACAACTTCTACCAAACAAAATCCAAATCTGCACCTTTGTATCTCTTGAGCAGCACTAGTCACTTTTCCAATATGAATTAGTTTTAAAACATAAACATAACCCTCTTTATGGAACATTTCTCAATACTGAAATGTTGGTTGCTATCTAGATTTCACAAAGATGGATGTGTCAGGTAAATGGTCTTCAGCCATTTAAGATTACTTTTTAAAATTAAGGAGTTTTGGCCAAATTACTTTTTTTTTCCCCAGAGAAAATGTACTTTGAACATTGGTCCTCAACATAAAATCTGACACATGTAGTTCTTAAATAAGCTAAAATACAAAGATTCAAAAATCCTAGAAATGAGTAGCAGTAATACTAGTGAAAGAAAATCTTACCAATCATGTTGTCTAATGAGAGGTCTGGAAGTTTATTTTGGAATGCTCCTACAGGAATTCCACAGAATGAGACTGGGGAATACAAAGGTGATGGACTTGAACTGCTGTAAAAGAAAACAAGTTCCTAGTACAAATGGGATAACCTGTTGACTTATGTCCTTGATTTTTTTTTTTTCCACAGGCTGTTCTTTCAGTATTCCTACTGCTTACTAGTTGTGAAGTATTTTGAGAAGATTATTCCCAAAATCAACTTCCATGAACAACTCTACCAGGAGATAATGCACACAAAAATGTACAAAATTTAAAATAACTTTCATCTTCCTTACAGAGATATTTACAAGTAACAGAAAAACAGAGAGGGGTATCCTTTGTTCTGAAGTGTAGCACTGAATGGAAGCTTTTAAATATGTTGTAAGTTAACATGTAGGCCTATGTTAATGAAATCAGCTAAGGAACAATCATAAATATTTTGACATTTAAGAACAGATTCCCAAACTTGGGAAATTTTTTTGTTAACCTATATAAACTTCTTATACACATTCCAGATGACGAAACCTGTAAATGAAGCAATGCCTTTAACCTAAACACATGAAACAATGGCTTTTGCATATACAAAGCTACAGCAGAAACTTACTGCATTACCTATGTTTACAGTCTTGTGAGATATCTATGCATCAGGTTTTTGTGTTATTTTTTCCCCAATTAGTGTGACTGGGTTCCAGCACAATCTCCATATAAAAGGAACTCAAACAGCTGGGCTGAGGACAGCTTTATGTCATAAGCAAAGACCAACGGCTACTGACTGCACCCAGCTGTCCACAAAAATGCAGTTTAAGGCATGTATAATGTCTTTTTCTTTAAAATCTCACTTTAAAATTTGAACTCAAAGTCTGCTAATTAAGACCATCAAATCCATCAGAATCAAGAGCTAATGGAGGAAGACTCCTTCAAAATCTATTAAATACTGTGCCAACTAGAAATATGCTTTACTTTTCACTACAATCCAATCATCTCCTCTAGGCTCAGTGTTTCTTATATTATTATTACATTTTTCCTGGTTATACAATCATGACAAAAATCAGCGTTTTATAAATGAGCCTAAGAATCCAAAAAGTAAAACCCAGCAACATACGGATCTTTAAACAGCTCTCTTAAATATGCATCACAAAGAATCCATCTAGCAGTATTTTTGAGAACACCAAGAATACAAACACTAAATCACTGATGAACAACAAAATTATCTATGTTGAAAATCTGATACTTCTGACACTTAAAAGCATAAGAATTCTGTATTTCTTTCATGGCAGTAATTTACTTATTTTTTCAATAGCACTTTAAAGGCTTATTGCAGCAGAATGACCTTAATACACTGAATGTTTAAAGATCTATACTAGTTCATATAGTATTTTTAGAGACTGCTCAAAATCTAAAACTCTAAAGGCTTTGTATATGAAAATATTGTTTATACCACCATATTCCAGCCACCTTCTACGCAGCCTTATTGCTCTTTGTCAAATTCACAAAAATCTAGCAATAAACTTTTCCTCTACTAAAAATGTAGTCCTTTCCAGACTCATTTTGCAGTCCTTCTATGTAACTGACGTAGGGATTAGTTCCTGAAAAAAATTATATAGTCTGAATAAAGCCAAATGAGAAGAAAATGTTTCCTAAAAATTATGTGAATATTCATTCCTATCTTTGATTCCTTATTCCAACCACTTAGTATGGAATTATTTTTTAAAGACGACTAAATACAGTTCCTTCACTTCCCCAAAGCAAGGGACCTAATCTATTTGGATGATGTATTTTGTTCCTCTTCCTTTCACTCATATACATGTACAGCACATGTCACACTACCATACACACAAGGACATCACTCTTGCTTTTAGAGTATAATTAAATACTACATGCCACTTGTAAACGTAGATGGAAGCTTTGGTAAGAAAAATAAATCCCATTACCTGTTACGCACATTTCTGCCAGAAATACTGGATTTTAATTCCCAGATCATTACCCTGCCATCACTGACTATGAGAGCTGCAGAATTCTCATTCACTGGGCAACACACCATACTGAAGGGTCGAACTGTTTTTGTTACCCTGATTGCATCACACTGACTTCTTAAATCATAAATGAGCTCCTGAACTGGGTCTGGATCTGTAACATCAATATCCCAGAGAGGGCAAACAATTAGAATGGCAAACATACGATGTGATCAATCAACAGAGGTAAATTTGCAGAACAGCTGAGCTATTTGGTTAAAATCCACATGCTTCTTGTGCAACAATTAGGAAATAATCAAATAATCAAATAATCAAAACCTATATACTGTTGATCTTGCTGTACAAAACACAGCTTTGGAAAGTTCTCCAAAATAGAACTTTATCTTTAAAATGTCCTATTCCACATGAATCCTGCAAAATCTGAATTACTGCTTCATATCCAGGAAGAAAGTGCATCTGTTCTCCACAATCCAAAACTCATTTGGTTTATTGGTAAACCTGGAAGCAAGCTCACTAGAAATGACCAAACTGCCAAAATCAAAACAAACAAACAATAACCAAAAAAATCACTTACTTACATTTGCAGAACTATGTTTTGCTCTCTTTTTTCCAGTCCCGTCCATTATATTTAAAAGGCCATTATTAGTAACATTTTGTAAGAGACAAAAGTTTAATGATTTAATCTAAATTTAAGCCCATGTCTTAGTTCTAAAATCAGTTCTTCCAATTGACCAAATGACTTCCAAAATCTTGTGTTAGCCTGAAAAATATGTTTTTTCTTAAGAAGAAAAAACTAACAATCTTTTAGATAAAACTTTCTTGTATATGTGACTGTTAAGCCACTTCATAATTAGAAGTATTATTTGGTGATAAAAGGATTTGCAGGATATTAGTATCTTATTTTGCACTAAATTTCAGGAAAGTCAAAAACAATTTCGGGAGAATGCCACATAAATTTAATATATAGGAAAAAACACTAGAAGGGCTGTAATTCCCCATCCTGTATGAGGCATGAAGGTTAATATTGGTGTTAAGAGTATTAATTGAATGCTTCACATTAATTTCTGGCAATTTTTGACACAAAACTTACCTGGCTCTTCATTTGGAGTTCCAGTTATACTGCAGTTAGATCTGCGAACTCTTAAAGTTATACAACCATTTTCATGTAGGCAAAATAACCCATCCCGCTGAAAACAAGGAATTACCTAGGTAAAGAGATACCACATTATATCCTTTGCAAAGTACACTGATGTATCTTGATATATAAGCAAGTCCGTAAAAATGTTACCATCTGTGTAACACTTTAATGAATTTCTTTAGCTACAGTACTCGTGACTAAGGGAGTCAATTAATTTGAGAAATTAATTGAAAGTTTTTCTTTGAATTGTTTGCTGGTTTGGTTTTTTGTTTGTTGGGTTTTTTTTAAACAGTAATGTACTCATAAATATTCTTTTTGGCTACCACTTTAAAAAAAAAAAAAAAAAAAAAAAAAAAAAAAAAAAAACCCCCAACTTTTTTTTTTTTTTTTTGCTATCAGAGTTCATGACTCCAAGAGAATAAAGATGCTTCAATAAGACCTCGGACTGGACTTAGCTGTCTAATTAAGCAAAGGCAGATGCTTAGAGAACTAGTATTAACTTGAGTGTAAGCAGCTTAACCACCAGAGAACAAAATGTCCTTTTTCCACATCACTATTTCCACACTGGTGACTTTTGTAACACCACAAAATGAAGTGGGTTTGCTGCAGACTTCAGAAAACTAAATTAAACAATGCTTGGTTCAGAGGACATTCTTCCCCCTGGTGAGCTAGAACTAATCAAAACACAACTATCGGTGGGTCATGAACTAATATATGATCCTAATAAACTATTACAGTGATAGAAACCAATCAAATTTTCCTTACCTGTAGGAAAGGCACACCTGTTCTTTCAATTGCAATCACACCCACTGTCTGATTCACTTCCAAGTCAAGAATCAAAATTTCTCTGGGATACAGTAACAGCATGTAGTTCCTTTTGGAAGGCAAGTATGACAACTGAAGACAGTCATTGAGTGTTACAGATTCAGCACTGCAAAACATCAGATAGAAACTTTAATCAAGTTTAGTATAAACAAATATTTCAAGTTAAAAATAAAGTTACCTGCATTTTTTCAAGTATTCCCTATTTTCATCACTAGGGAACTGTAGATTTCCATTTAATTGCTACAGCAGTGCAAAGCATCACTGACATTTAAAAGACATACACTCTGTTGACTTTTGTCTAAATAAGATTACAGAGTAATTTTTAAAGTAATACATAATTCAAATGGAACAAGTGTAATTCTTGCACATCTCAAATACGAAGCAATTCAATTATGAGCAGTGCTAGCTGCCATGACATTTACTGGTATTCATGGGAATTCACCCTTAAACATACTGCTTACTTCAATTTTTATATTATTATGCATATTGCTGTATTTTGAAATGAACAGAACTAGCCTATCAAAGAAAGTAGCAGAGAAGGGACGTTCGTCATTTTGTTGACTGTCAACAGGAGACAGGCTGCAAGGTAAAGAGGTTCATTAGGTACATGCGATCCAATGAACTGTATTTAAGTCACACTGAAGAAAAACACCCTCATACTGTGCTCAGGTTTGAGTGTCTCTTAACTGATTTAATGTATCATCCCTTTGAGGGGTTTTGTTTTGTGTTAATCTCCTCACTCCACGAAACATTAAATCCCTGTTACACTCTCCTTGCATCTCATTCCTTGCTTCAGCAGTATTATTCACCTCTTCTCTGCAATCA
>NW_009259238.1:114032-120100 GCF_000687185.1 Egretta garzetta | reverse complement strand
AAAACCAGCAAAACCACTGCAGCTACAATTTTTTCTTCCCCTTTTCCCATTCTATTCTTTTTCGTGTGTTCTGGATGGAAAAGGAGAGAGAAAAGAGAAGACTATCATACGCTTAGCTATATTCATATACAATTTAAAATGCAATCAGGAAAATACAGAAAAATGCTGATTTGCTGTTATTACAGAGCATACACAAGGCTGCAGCAACCCATGTACTGTCTCCATATTTGCAAATCAGGTGTACTGTCCGATGCAGCACAAATTAGGCATTACAGAACACAAAATTACAAGATCATGCCATTAACTTCATATAAAAATCAGTTTCTTAAATGATTACCAGAGGAAGTATCATCTTCTCCCCAGTTTGCAATTTAAACACCTTATTAAAACAAGAGTATAATTTCATATCTATACTAAATTTTGGTGTCAAGTGTTACCTGATAATACAGTCTGATTAGTTTGTTCTGAAATTCGCTCTATGTTCCAGGAATATTCTTACCACTCAAATAGGAAGTACAAAAGGAAAAAAAGAATTACACCATGCAAATCCTAATTTTATTTATACAATATTAACTTAAAAAGTGCCTCCTACTACAGTATCATATACAATATCGGAATGACAGCTCTTCTCAGGTATCAGTACTTAACAGAATTGTTATTCACTTGTTCTATCCCTTCTCATACTAGAACCAAAATGAATTACACTAGGCCATTTTCATCTCCCCCCCCCTCCAAGAAAGACGTTTCTGAGTTTCCACCTGCATGAAAATCTGTTAGCAAAGGGAGAACACTATGTCATTAACTTATGTAAAACATGCTGGGATGATATGGCTGTTTTTATGAACAGAACTGGGTGAATGGCCGTCAGTGTTATATCCTTACATATAGGATATCCTGTCATATAGGACAACCAACCATCTGTCTACCCCAATGAATTTTCTTTTTTAAAACTAATTATCTTACACACTTTAATTCTAATTATAGCTATAAAATATACAGGTATACAAAACATTAACCAAGAAGAAATATTTGCAACCTACCTTGGTTTTTCATTACTGATTAAGATTTTTACTTTATCAAAGGCCTTTTTGGCCCCTGTAGCAGCAGCCAGCTTGTTGTGAGAAGGACTGGAATGGGGACTAGAGATATAAACTTTCTTCCCTGAGCTGGCAGGAGCTTTGGAAGGAGAGAAGTCGGAGATGAACACTATTCCTTCACTGGTGAGCACTGTACCAAGAAAAACAATTTTTATTATAGCAAAATACAATCTGCAATTTGATTGTGATGTTCCATTTTAATGACATTTTGGTGGAGAGATATACTAACAACTTTAATAATAACGTACGAGGTAGACAATTCATAATTCTAGACTACAGGCACCTTCACTGAACGACCTGCAGATGGTTCATTACAATTAATTATATCCACAAAACTGATTTTTTCAGAATTAAGTGTATACTAAAAAAAATACTGTGGGGATTACCGGCAGAAACCTCTTGTTTCTTCAGTACAGTTATTCTCTCACATCAACTATTTTTCTTTAAGCTTCACAATGCAAACAAAATGTAGGGTTGCCCACACTGTTTATATCACCATTTTTGTTCTCATGCAGAGCATGGATCAAAGAATCACTAACTCACATTATTTATGTTGCAGCATAAAGATTCAGCTAAGCTGTAAAGATGTAGCTAAGATTTTACTACATGTTTATACAAAAAGAAGGTTTTTTTTTAGGTTGAATGGTATGGCAGATAAAAAAAAAAGACAACTACAAAGCCTGGAAACTGCTCTGTCTCATTATAGATCAGGAGTGATCAAGCTAAATTAAAGAATAAAATGGTGACTCTCTTCTTTCTCTTAGTTTCTTTCTGCTAAGATCTCGGTAAATCTGATCTACATCCCCCTTGACATTTAAATTGCTTCTCAAACTGATACTTACATTCTATTCCTTTAAAAAAATCCTTTTTTTTGAAAATACCATTCATTCTTGGTCTAATCATCTCACTGGATTCTCCCTCAGCATCCATCCTTTTATAGCTTTTTCTGTCAGTTTAACAGGGCTCTCTATACTTGGCTTCCTCCAGCTCCCTGTCTACATGCTTTCTACCTTCTTTATAAGAACATTTATTTCCAGATTTCTATCTTCTATACTGATGCCCACTTTTCCCCTCCCCTCACACAACGGCATCTTATTTTAGAAGATTCCACATTGACCAAAGACTCCCCTGTCTTTCTTTTGAGACTTCTTCTTGGCATTGATGACACTATTCTCTCCAATCCATTATTTTAATCTCACTATTAACATTACAGTTTAGCATTTTTCCTGGTCACTCATGTTACGTCACACTATTTTATACACTCAAACTTACAAGCTAAGTGTGATGGATCAAAGGGGTCAAATGAAAAAGACAGAATGTTTTCAGCATAACTTTTCTTCCAGAGTTTGGTGCCTGTGTCTGCATTCCACAGTATAATATAGTTAGGTGGATGAACAGCAAGGAGTAAATCTCTAGAAGCATCTTGATTCCACAACCACTGCATGTCTGTCAAAAAAAGGAACAACAAACAGTGAAATTAATTTTCAAAAAAAGCTTGTTCTATTTTAAAACTGATTTTTTTCTGCAATACCTCTTCTTTAAAGAAATTAATAGTGACTTGTTAGTAACAAGATGTTTCTATTGCACAATTCAAAAAAAAAGTTCCTTTTACTGCCTGAATTTATGTTTTTAAGAAGCAGTGATACACTGGGTTACACACGTCCACACACATGGACACAACCTACATCCCATCTGAAGAATTTGGATACTTTCATCCAGTGAATTCCTACCTGGAACAACATACTGTATTGTACAGAACTACCGCAGAGTCAAAATGAAAAGAACCATACAACATCCCAACTAATATTTGGGATGATACTATGAACCATACACTATTCCAAACTAATATTTGGGATGGTATCCGTATTGGACATAGAAACAAATGCCTTCTCCACTTCAAATGCTTTTTAACAGAGAGTCTTAAGTTTAGAGTTAAATGAAACTGACTGTAACACACAATCAAGAATACAAGTACAGTACTTAAACTCGAAGGTCAAGCTGAGGAGGTATGTCTGCCAATCATCACAGCTGGGCACCATTTAAACATTCAAGACAAATGGACACAAAAGACTACGTTTTCTGTCAATAAGAACAGAGAGCCACCTCAGTTACTAGAAAGGAACTATATTAGAGCTACATGCTCCACGGGGCCGTGTTTTAGACAATAGAATGTGTCAGGCAGGCAATGGACGATGTCTCCCCAGTCCAGCTCCTACTGCTCACTACATGACCTCACATGAGTCACAGCCTCTACAGCATGTCCATATATACTAATGTTTAAAAAAACTTCCTTCCTCAGCCATTTTTCTGTTTTACCAGTTCAGCTTTTTCAGAGCTGCTAAGTGCTTCTCACTGGGTTTCAGTGAAAAAAAAAAAAAATGTGGAGCCATGTGTGTCCTAATCAGTTACAATGTTTTCCCAGGTGAATGCAGAGTTTGGATCAAATAAAGAGGAGTGCCTTACACTGCAGCACCACTTTTCTCCTCATTGAAACAGTGAGGCTCCAGCTGTTATCCTACAAAGCTCTTGCAGATAACACACAGAGAACCAGCAGATCACTCTGATGCTCAGTCTCTGTGTTTTCGACACTTTCTACAGGCTTGTACAAAACAGCCAGAGGTCTCAGAAACAGATGGAAATGAAAAGAAGCAGCTTTTGTTAGAGGTTATTGCTGAATCAAATCAGGCACTGAGGACAGAACAGAATTTTAATTTTGTTGCTTATTAACTTTTTTTCTTGCCCAGAAGATTGGAAAGCCTTCATTGGGTCTGAAAACCTGGAGAAATCTTCAAATGGCATGGTAAAAACTCCACCAAACGTTCAATGAATCGGTGTCAGAAGTAAATAAAATGCAATTTATAACACAAACAAAAAAAAGAAATAAAATTAATAAAATTAACTGCAGTCAATAAATTTTCAGTGTCCCACTGTCAGACTTACAGACTTACAATATTGTACCTACTTTCACAGCATTTATAAAAACAGAGTAAGAACAAAAACCAATCAAATTTCATAAGCAGGCATTCATATAATACAATTAAAAATAAAAAACAGATATAACACAAGCCTCATCACAAGTTTTTAAAATAGTCCAAATAAACTATAAATTATTCTTAGAAACTCATTATGGTAGTGTCACATGGGAAAAAAGAAAAAAAAAAAGTGTTCTAAATTTTACTTCAGAAATAATTTGTAGACATATTGCTAGTGTGGACAGCAGTAGCAATAAGCTGAAATCCAGAACACTTTTTTGGGGGGAGTTATCCCTCCCAACTAATTCTGAAAGAGCCAGTCCAATGCTGGAAGCAGTCCACTCGCAGCATCGGCTCAGGTACTGGAAGCAGACCAGCCACAGCAGCACAGCCACAAAGCTAACCAGATTCCACTGCTCCAGCCAGCTCCAGGTCAGCTCTGTTAGGAGTGGTTCCAACACACAGAATAATGCCCACCATGAGTAATTACAACGAAAAAAACAAGTTTAACAATAGTAGGAGAGTACTGCTATGAACTACAACCCACACCAATTAAAGCAACAGTAAAAATGATACTGAGTGTGTGATGCAACAGGGAATGAAGTCCAGATCTTTTGATTCCCTTTTCTGAGTTCTAACCACTACCTTAACTTTTTCATTGATGAAGTACAAGATGCTAACTAATGAAAGGGAGCATTTGATGGATGACACTTACTAATAGGTGAGCACAGAAGAAGCAAGGAAAAAGACAGTTATTCCTTTCCAGTATATTCTCTTAATTGTGTTATACCTGGCCAGTGGCTACATTTTCTGTCCTCTATCCTTCATCAGACCAATTAAGATAGTACTGACCTCTATGCCAGGCTTCTAGACATTTCTGCCTCCAGCACAGGCAAACTTCCTATAGCTTACATCATCATAAACACATAGCTCCTTTCTCCAGACTTTTTGATTGATTGTTTGGCGTTTTTTTTGGGGGGGGGGATTTTGGTTGCTTGGTTGTTTTTTGCTTTTGTTTTTTACTTCTCCCAGAGACTTGTGAAATTCCTGAATGAGATCTTTTTTTTTTTTCTGGTAATGGGATAAAGAATCTTCAAACATCCAGCTGCCCAGAACTGTTTGGGTAGAATTTATTGGGTATTTTTCAAATCGTCCCAGCTGCACTGGGCTACCACCCACAGAACAGAATCAAAAGTAGCAAATACCACTGCTAAACTGTCTTCTCAAATGAAAGCCAAAACCAGTTATGTATACCATCTGAGCTTCCTCTCTCTTGACTGTGTTAATCCTGACCATTTATGTCCACTGAATTACACTTGAAACCTAATTCAAATGTGGCATAGTCAGTTTCAAGACTTCCTACTGCTAACTCCAACTGTATGCAAAACCTACCTTATTTACAATTATCTTCTGTGCTAAAATTTACACAGTATCTTGTCCCTTCTCCATTTCACTTTTCACATCTTAATAATGCTATCAATGCATAGAAAAGCCTCACAGAATCACAGAATCGCAAGGGTTGGAAGGGACCTCGGGAGATCATCTAGTCCAACCCCCCTGCTAAAGCAGGCTCTCCTAGAGCAATCTACACAGGACTTCATCCAGGCGGGCTTTGAATATCTCCAGAGAAGGAGACTCCACAATCTCCCTGGGCAGCCTGCTCCAGTGCTCTGTCACCCTTAGAGTAAAGAAGTTTTTCCTCATATTCAACTGAAACCTCTTATGTTTCAGTTTGCACCCATTGCCCCTAGTCCTGTCGCTGGACACCACTGCAAACAGACTGCTTCCATCCTCGTGACTTCTGCCCTTAAGATATTTGTATGTGTTGATAAGGTCCCCTCTGAGTCTTCTCTTCTTCAGGCTGAACAAGCCCAACTCTCTCAGCCTTTCCTCGTAGGGGCGGTGCTCCAGTCCCTTTAGTATCCTAGTTGCTCTCCTCTGGACTCTTTCTAGGAGTTCCTCATCTTTCTTGAACTGGGGAGCCCAGAACTGGACACAG
>NW_009259238.1:107386-114011 GCF_000687185.1 Egretta garzetta | reverse complement strand
CCCTCTCAGCAGAGCTGCTTTCCAGCAGGTCAGCTCCCAGCCTGTACTGGTGCATGGGGTTTGACCTCCCCAGGTGCAGCACTCGACACTTGCCCTTGTTGAACTTCATCAGGTTCCTCTCAGCCCAACTCTCCAGTCTGTCCAGGTCCCGCTGAATGGCAGTGCAGCCTTCCAGTGTATCAGCCACTCCTCCCAGTTTTGTGTCATCAACGAACTTGCTGATGGTACACTCCGTCCCCTCGTCCAGGTCATTGATGAACAAGTTGAACAAGACTGGGCAGAGTACCGAGCCCTGGGGAACTCCACTAGCTACCGGCATCCAACTGGACTCTGCCCCGCTGATCAGAACCCTCTGAGCCCTGCCATTCAGCCAGTTCCCAATCCACCTCACTGTCCACTCATCCAACCCATACTTCTTGAGCTTCCCTATGAGGGTGTTATGGGAAACAGTGTCAAAAGCCTTGCTGAAGTCAAGGTAGACAACATCCACCGCTCTCCCCTCATCTACCCAGCCGGTCATGCCATCATAGAAGGCTATCAGATTGGTCAGGCATGATTTCCCCTTGGTGAATCCGTGCTCCCTGCTCCTATGAATCAGGCAACTACACAGATGCTCAAAAAAACCCCTTCTCTAGTTACATTGCAAATTTATGTTATTGTGCTAGTATATTTGATCAGAAGCAGCTTTAAAATGAATTATCTAAAAAATTGTTGAAGTACACGTGCACAATCAAAACTCTTAACTTACAGCAATGTAATACTGTTAAAGTACTACACCACTATAGATGACATTAAAGTTCAGGTGCAATGCAAACTGCACTATATCCCCAGTTCAAAAGCAGGAAGATGTACTTGACACTGTAAATATTACTATTTCAACCATAACATTAATAAAAATACTTTTAATAAAAAAAAACTTTTTTTCACAAGATCTTGGAAAATATTACCATAATGAATTAAATCTCTCAGCATTCCTCTGGGAGACCGTAAGTCTTACGCTTACACACAAAATCAATAGAGAAACATAGAGAAAGCTAGTAATCCCAACAGTAAAATTCAGTGGCAGAACTGAGCATATTTAGCAAGACCTAGGTGATGGATTTGTACACAATGCTCCATAAAATAACGTCCATACAAAGATCATGCACTGTTATTACCTTGAATTGGTTTTGCATGTTCTTGTATTTCACAGCGAGCTGTTCCTGTTGCCACATCCCATACAATTATTTTTCCAGTAACATCAGCAGAAGCTAAACGTAAAGAATATGGAGAGCCAATATTGTGATGGTAATTTTCTTTAGCCCACTTAACCTGAAGATACAGATGAAAACTGGTCAAAGGAGGCAAACACATATAAGAAAGACACCATATTTTATATTTTTCAGATGGATAAACAAGTACTAAACAAAAAAAAGCACAGTAATGTTAATAGCATCTCTGTAAGCATATCTTTAAGCTACCATCAGTTGTGCAAATTTAAGGTATGTTGCAACTCTGCTGCATGACTGCATGGCTGGTATTTTCAAATTACATAAATCCTTGTTCCTGAAGGTAACTACAATAGTACATAAATATATGCCATGTATATAAAAAGTTTACTCAAATATTTAGAAGAAACTAAATGGCAATGTTTAAGGCTCTGTGGGCATCTACAAACCTACACCCACTGATTTCCAAACAAAGGAGTCGAAAATTTACCATCCAACTTTTATACACATACTAAAACATGTTATTTTTCTAATCTGTCAAACATAAATATATTATGATACTGAGGAGGAAGGAAGGTTAGTCTTTCACCTCTGTGTTGTCTCATGTCAAGATATTGCTGACATTTGCAATCTTTTTGGTCCTTTTCAGCATGTTGCCACCATTCATTTCCACATACCACTTTCTGGTTTAGGATTTCAAGCTACACAGGCTCGCAAATTGGCAATACTTATGAAAACTATGTGTCTTGAAATTTGAAACATTCTGTCTACAAGTCTTCCAAGATTATAAGGAGATAACACTGACTCTTTCCTTATCTATTTAATGTGGACTTGTTTTGTTAGCTGCTTTAAAGGTGAACTTCTGTCCCAAAGAGAAACTGAAGACACTAACAGAATAAAGAAATCTCAATGCCAAGCTAATGGGAGTTTACCTACTACAAAAATGACACTGTAGCTCACTAGTTGTGTGCTGTCACAGTACCTGACAGAGAAAGGGTAAGGCCAAACACAGCATTTTTTGCAGATATTTAAAGCATGACATTAAAAAAATAGAAATAGAATTTATCATTAGGCACCACTAACTTTGCAACATGAATTAGATTTGTAACAGCATTCAGAAGACTGTAGCCACCTTTGTGCCACCCCTCTCAGAGATGTGACAAGGATGAATCTCAAAAGCCTAGCTGAATAAATTAAACAAACATTACACAGCAAGCAATCTTCAAAAAGCTCTAGCTATAAGCCCAAAGCGTGTTTTTACCAGAATAACAAAAAAATTCTTGAGAGACTGTCCTCTACCTGCAAATTTCAGTGTTACAATTCCTGCTTCCCTGCTGTTCAAAAAAAATTACCCATGAGGATACCTGCATATAGCTATGTGGCTGTTAAAAAAAGTAATTACAGAAACCTGCAAAGCTGTTTCTTCCTCAGTTAAAAATGTACTACTCTGAAGCAAATTCCAAGTCTGGAAAGCATTATTTCCCAAGGGAGGAACTGTCACCAAGTTATGAACAACAAAAAGGACACCTTTATACGATCAGTCTCAACCAAAAAAAAACCAGGTATTATCCACTCCATACAAAGTTATCAGTCCCTCACAAATACCATATGAACACGTGGACAGCTAGTATGGATCAATTTTCAGTGAAATCATTGCCTGCTCCAGACACAGTATGACAGCCAAAGGCCAGGAAGTATTTAAAGAAAAATATTTAAATGGACTACAAAAGGATTATGAAACAGTCACTTTTCTCTTTGCTTTTTTATTGCAGATAGTAGTGTGTTTTGAAATTTTTCAAAGCTGAAAGCATGGGTTTTGGGAGAGAAGATCCCCTGTAGACTGAGTTTGCTGGTGTGAACCTCTACTACAAAGAGTTTAAGTCAGACATAGAAAGCAGGCTTCTTACAGACCCCCTCCAGCTTATTTATGCTTTTAGCTTTTACAAACAAAAAAATAAGTCAGTTAGGAATTGAAGAAAATTTCTTACAAATGCATATAAAGGTATCTACAATGATCATGGCCTCATAATAATTTTTCATCTAATGATTACTTCTTAAAGCAGAATAGAATTTCTCTTTATTCTTCCGCCTCATCAGTTAATAATTTTTTTACAGCCTATTTCTGTTAATACAGTGGTTCTGAAAAATTATCTATAAATTATGTAAAAACTGTTTGGACTTCAGCATTTGGTTTCCTATGGAAATAATGTTACTTCTCAAAGCTAGTGAATGTAACTGAAGCAGATTAAAATGCTATCATTACATGGATCAAAAACCAATTTTGCTAAAATTATTACCCAAGCTAAGTGGAAATTTTAAAGCAGAGTCATCGTTATAGCTGCTACCTCCATACCACTTATATTTTCTATTTTTTACACAATTACAAACATTGGAATTGATTTGTTCATTTTAAAGGGTAGCCTGAAGACAACCAAGGCTAAGGGTATGCTTACCCAAACAAGCTGCCAAAAGCCAAGCAAAGGTATTGATTTCACAGAGTGCCACTGAGTCCGTGGCTGCTGTTGTGTCTGAGACAACTAAGAAATAACTTCTCCTCAAGAGTCACATAAGTTGCCTCAAGTTTGTCACCAGAAATATTATTCATATCAGCGGCACAAGCTCTAACTGTCAGTAATGTTTGGGGGCAACCCTGGCAATCTCAAAAGTCATTGAAAGATTTGGGCACGTATACAAACATGCTGGAAGAAATCAGGTTTTGGTCCTTGGTGACATTTTAGCATTATTTTTAAAACACATCACAGCACACAAGTCTCAAAAAATTTTGAAACCTAACCCTTTTACCATCCTTTTTGCCAGTCAGGCTCAAAATTCTCTCTAATCAAGCAAAATTAATTCCTAAATCTTACGACCATTTTTAAAAAGCTACAATGTCATTATCTGTATGGCTCTTGGCCAAGATCTTGTATGGATCCGTATCAGTTTAGCCCTAGCCAGTATTTTCAACAAGGATTTGAACAGTTTATTTATTATAATAAAGCACACTTAATTGGACTCTCTAGCACAGAAATAAATTATACTATATAAAGAATCAGAAACACCACCACCTGCATAAATACTGAATATACTGACATTTCAAAACCACTCACCAAAAAATTGAAGCTCTTTAGCATGCAGAAAGATAGCATCAGAACACGATGACTCAGAATTCAGTAAGTTATCAAACCCGAAGACAAAATAATTGTGTTTAATTTTAAAATACCAGAGTGGCCATATCTGATATAGTATGAGTGTATCTATATGAAGATGGTCTACTTAAAGAAAATTACACATGGGAAAAAATAGCAATTTACAGCAGGCATGTTCAAACTTTTTATTATAAAAAACCACCAAAATCCTCCCCCATCTAAAAATCTGATTTTCTTCATGACTTACTGACTGCCTTCTAATATAGCATTTGAGCTACAGACTATCAAACATTACATCTGCCAGCCAAACATTCCTCTAAACCTGACTGTCATTCCCCACAGTCAAAGAAATGATGTGTCAAAGAAATACATCCTGTTCCACACTTGACCCAAAGTCAAACTCACTGCAATTTCAAGTCAAAGACCTTCAAAGGAAAGCACAGGTACCCTACACTTAAGCTTAAATTTTAGCCATTTCTTATTGCTAAAATAAATGTTTGGGTTTTTTCTGCTATTGTTCCTTTTCTATAGGTAAGAGCAGAAGTAAAAACTTAAATGTAAAAACGTAAAAGTAACTTCCTAGTCAAATGGTGCACTGGTTACCTCCACAACAGGGATGATTAGCAAGGGCATCAACTAAGACATGCATCTGATATTTTGTAATGTTCATTTGAAATTCTGTCACGTTAAGAGCTTTCTTAGAAATGTTTCTATCTGTGTGTTCTATAACACTACCAAATGTTTCTACATATTCTATACCTTCTATATATTCTATACCTCCCATAAAGGTATACCATCAACCTCAGGTCAAATTTCAGCATGTATGGTTTGATTTAGCTGTAAGAGAGAACATGTAAAATATAGGTATTTTACAATAGATTTTATGTGAAAATCAAGTGCAATATAATGTCAAGTATTCAGTCATTTAGAAAAATAATATATACACCAGAATCAAGAAATATACCTTAAAACATGTATGTCTCACCTTGACAACACTAGCTTTGTGTCTTTCCAAAACCTGTAAAGTCTGAGCAGTATTGGTATCAACTATCAGCACAAGAGAATGACATCCATATGCAATCAAACCTTGCCAGCCCCTAGAAAAGCATATATCACCATCAAAAAAGATCAAAAAAGAACAAAAAGCACATCAAGAATGAGGCTTTTTTTTTTGAGTGCATGTGACTAGACATAAACACGAAACAGTAAAAGTCTTTAATAACATAAAACTCAAAAGCATTATAAAATGCCATTGCTACACTGTCTGCTGACCCATTTGCTGATGGAACCTTAAGCCACTGCAAAGCGCCTCTTTGTGTCCATCTATAAAAGCCCTCTTCTGTAAATTTAAGACATCACATAGGAATTCACAAACAGTATTCCTAAATTTTACACATAAGCATGCAGGTAAGCAACGTATTTGCAATTATATAATTAATTGCATCTCTTTTTTTCCTTTTCCTTTTTTGGAGACAGAAAAGGAGCATGTGAACAATGATTACAGCAATGGTGAAAATCCACTGAGGCCTGTCTGACTTCAGGAAGGGTTACTGCAGCCACCAATGACAACTATGAAGTTATGAGCACCAAGCAAGTGGGAACAGTCAAAGGAGAAAATAAAAGTTTCAGACTAAGACTTCAATGTTCACTGCTTTGCAAGCTGACAAATGTAAAGGCCACAGTTTTCAAAACTTACTTAGTTCAGCTACTTCATTTCATTTTCTCTCCCTAAGATTCAGCAGTACTACATTAATGCTTTTCAGCACAGCTTGGGTAGTCTCTGCTCAGAAAAACGTGTACGAAACCCAATATATGTACTGGCTTTGTACAACAGCTCTCAAAAAAAACAACAGAAACAGAAACCAGAAGAAGCTGCTCTCATCTCTACAGTTTGTTGCACCAAACAGACCTCTGCCCAGAGAAGCACAGGTCATTGCCAGAAGGGACTGGCCCATGCTTTTCTACGACCATGGCTTTGCTCTCGCTCGAGAGCTGGACAGCAGCAACTCCACAGGGCCCCCTGCCGGCTGGGAAAGGGGAGAGGACGGGGACGTCCTCGCAGTGCCTAGCAGGAGGATGCGGCTTGCCTTGGACACAACAGCACAGCATGCCCATTCCCAACGGGCAAAAGTAAGGACCCGAGTATTCGCCCCCGCCGTGGCCCAGGCGGCTGTTAGCGATTCCCTCGCAGAAGGGCACAACCAGCTCCCCAAAGGGATGGCTACCACCGCTTTAGGCGCTCCCGACAGCTGCCGGCGCTGGCTGAGCCCC
>NW_009259238.1:64147-106911 GCF_000687185.1 Egretta garzetta | reverse complement strand
GGCTGCCCGCTTCCTGCCACCCCAGGCACCGGCCCGGGTGTCTGGTTTCCAGCACGCCCCGCGGCGCTTCCGGGCAACCCCAGAGCCGCCACCCGCGCCTATGCAGTTAAACGGCTTAAAGTTTGATACTTACTGTTTGTATAGCAATCAAAAGTGTATCATTGTATTTACAGATGAGTTAGAATACTAAGTGCCTTGACATGAGCATTTTGCATTCTTGCTTAGCAATGATTTAAATGAAATGTGTAAGACCAACAAATTACATCCTCTATCTCTTTTAAATGTGGGCATGCGTATTTTCTGTCTGGCTTTGGTGGACTTTTGTGAAGGGAAACTCAGAAACTATTTAGGTATTGGAACCATACAGTGTAATGATGCTGGACCACAATATTGGGGTGGCTTAATCCTATGAATAGTGGTGACTATTACTAGAGTTCAGACACTGGCTCTTGTACACGCATATCTGCTCTAGGTAAGCATGGGATTGTTGTGCCTAGGATGCCAGGCACTGGTCAATAGATATGAATGCCACTAAATGACCCAGAGAATGGATAAAAGGAGAGAAGCTTGGAGTACTTCAAAGCTTTGAAAATGTCCTAGCAATCGGAGAAAGCATTTGTTTACTCTTTTATTAGGTATGTACATGAAGTATTTTTTTATAGCTAATAAGCAATTTATCAGCGTTAGTGCATTTTACTCTAAGATAGAGAATAAGAGCAACAGTGACATGAAGTTGGGATTTGAAATCTATGTGAAACAATGCAGTATACTCAAGACTGATAAATTGGTGTTCCTGACAACCCCATGTTCCATGGCATAAATGTTTAAGGAAGAAGAAATATCTAAGAAGACATGCTTCATAAAAAACCTGATTTTAAGATCCACCTGCGACTCCATGACTACAGCTAATAAAAATTTGAATATAGTAATTTATTGAATTTGATAAAGCATATATTGAGAAATAAGTGTCCTTGTGCATATTGCATATTAAATGGGTGGGAAAAGTTTTAATCCATGTTATTAATGTTTTGGGTTGTGCGGTTTTTTTAAATTAAATTCAGAAATTCAAATTTCCAGAAACCATGGTAACCATGTATATCCAGTAGAGTGTTATTAATTGCTGCATATCATATATCCCACTCACCAATATTTAGGTTGGATACAGCCCACAAAATATTTTTATGAGAGCGTAAACTTTCAGTTATTCTTATTTCATAATGTATAACATTTTCATTACATGGTTTTTACATTCTTCAGAAAATTAAATATTAGGACTTGTGTGATTCCAATGTCCAGTGAAATTTGGGAGCTGATGTCGAAGTATGGCTGTGCTTCAAGGGTTTAGATGGAAGACATCCATGGAAAATCTCAATATGGTGCAAAATAACTGTGTATAATTCAATATGTGGCAGTGCAATCTGCATGCGGCAAGAAAACAAACAGCCTAGCATATCAGCCACTTGAACCACGATAATTCCTTCACCAGTGTCTTTCCTCTACAAAATGGGACATGAATTCTGTGGTCTGGACTGGTTTATGACTAACCAATACTGTGGAGCTTTGAGCCTCTAAACCTCTTATAAGCTCAAGGATGCTTAAAGCTTGGTAAGATAATGCAATATAAAGAATCAAATAAAAGGCTAAGATGGCCAGTGAAAGATAAAGTCCCTGTTTAAACACAAACAGCCTTAGCTAGCAGACAGTGACATTATTTTAAAGTAAACTTTTGTTTACCACATTTGATGGACCTCCAGTCCTCATGGCAGTTACTCAGCTATCAGCTGATGCTATGAATGACCACTGCTATTGCAGGTTGTGGATGTATTCCCACCAGATCCTCTGAGAGGTATCAGCAGCTTTAGGTACTAGTTTCTGATAAGGCATTACATAGTCAATCTCAGTAGCAGCTTTACACTTGTTCATTTTTTTCTAATAAAATAACTTTTATGACTGTTACACAATGTTTTGCTATGGGATTTGGGTTCTTTGGTGAACCTTGCTGCTCTTTCTTGAAAAGTGTCTTGGAAAATGCTCTGATCTCTTTGATATACTGGTATATAACAGGTGGAGGACCAAAGCCTGGCAGGTAAGCAGAAGCAAAAAAAAATAGAAGTTCCAGGAAAATGTTGGAAATACAATACACAAAGCTTGCTTTCCTTCTTACCTGGCACAGTGATGACCTGTCACAATTCTTTTTCCTCTGGAGTAATTATAAATTGATCACAGACAGGAAGAAAATATGCAGGTTTTGGAACTAAAGGTGCAAGTGCACCAGAGTTCCTGGTCAACTTGATTTGTCACTTTTCCAGTTTAAATAAAGCAAAGAATGATCACCAGTCAGTAAGAATCAGAAAACCATGCAGCAGTCTGGCAGAACAAAATTATAAACTGTGCAATCTATATATTGGTAGCAGAACAAAATACCCAGATTTGTGACAGTCAGAGACAGTAATTCTACACAGCTGCTGGAATCCAAATATTAAATAAACATGCTTAAAAAAATCAGTTTCTGAAGTTGGTTCACTGATGATGCTTTACAGGCTGCTTCACAGGTTGTGGCTCTTGGGCATGCAGGGGAGGGACATTGGTTCATCCTGGAGGAAGGAATAGCAAACCTCCTTTGAGGTTTGCTTAAAGATGAAAGAAGACTCTGGAAAAGGCTCTGAAAGCAAACCAGTGCAGTGAGCAGCACAGGAGCATGGCTATGGGAAGCTGTGTGGTTTGGATGGCCTCCACCTCACCACAGGGGAGCACATGTGCCTGGGGGGCAGACTGGCAGGAGCAGGTAGAAGGTAGCTCTGCAGAAACATCGCATGCATGGGAAGTGGAAAGAAGTGGAAGTCGATAACAATTAGTTTAGATTAGAGTCTGGGAAGCATGGGAAAGGGAGAAATATGTGGTCAGTGCAGTGAAGGCAGCTCACAAGGGCTTTTTCTTCCAGTAAGGCTGACTCCTGCAGTGGCTGTTTTTCACACTTTAAACTGCTTTCTCATATGGCCTTAAGTTACTGAAAAAAATCAAGTGATTCTTAGTACTTTTTCTACTATTTCTATGAATACCATTCAGATTTCAGATTTTAAAGAGCTTGTGTAAATGTTTCCCATAAGTACAGTAATTATTTGATCTAACTTTGAAACAGTGCTGAAAAAGCAAGTTTTATGATCACTGATAAAGGTATACAGAGGTAAAAATCCTCACAAGACCCACCACATTTGACATATAAAGTGTCCTGTTCTTATAAATGTCTGCAGGGTAGGAAATGACTTGGCTGAAATATCATATCTATTAATAGACAAATAACATGTATTCATATATATGAATTTGTATTCATGTATATGAATATGAATTCATATTCATTCATATATTTCATCCTCTGAGGAGTCCATTAAACAAAATACTGATATTGTATTGTAGTAGAGATCAGACCCGTGCCTCACCAGCTATGAATAAAATGTATTCCTTCACAGCCCTGTTTGAGCTGTGTATGTTGGTTTATATCCTGTGGCATCAGCAGTATTCATCTATTTTTTCCCCTTGAGTGTAAGTAGGAGAGAAGGTTGTATCTTTGCTTTATTGGTGTTTTTCTAACATGCTCACATCCTCTTCTTTAAAGAAGATACTTTAAAATGTAAAATTGTTCTCCCAACATGCAGCGGATGTCAGAGAGAAATAACAATAGCTGTTGTTTTAGTTCATTCTCATACATGCAAGAGAGAGTTTGACTGGCTTCAGCCATGTGATAATCTGACTTTAAGGCCCTCCATACTGTGGCAATATTCCCATGCTTGATTTTATTTACCTTTCACTTCTGACTTTTCTCTCTTCAGCACAGAAGAAAATCAAAGGCAGATTTAAAAAAAAAAAAAAACAACACACACACAGAACCAAACAAAAAAAACCCAGGCCTTCAGGGATTGGCACACAATTCTTTCTAGGAGTTTTATCAGTTAAAGATATCTCATGCCTCGGAATAATGATCTCTGTTCAAATGGGAACTATGATTAAATGCAGGGCTAAGAAATCTCTGCAATCTAGGACTTCTACAAGGGTACACAGTGTTCTTCCATGCTTCATTAAGCTTGCCTGAAATGACCCAATCAGTGTTGAAAAAGTTCAGAAGAGATAAGCTGCTTCAGAATTTTTTTTTTTTTTTTAACTTCACTCACTGTAGGGTCATAGAGCAGAGCTATAAGAAATGCATGTAGGAACTGAAATTTACAGGGCAATTTATACAGGAATGCACAAACGTAGTGATTTTTTCACACAAGTAATATTTGAAAGCATCTGACAACTGATTTTTCAAGACAAACTTATGTGGAAATAAACTTTAAAAGCAACACTGCATAAGGTAATTTAAGAAGTCAGGTTTTTCCAGAGTGGAATGTGGCTGGGGAATTTAAAATCTGTGGCATTAAGTGGGATTTTGTTACTCGTGAAAATGTACCTCTATCTCTTCCTTGCAAAACATTTTCAGATTGTCACCTTGAAACTCTGCCATAAAGGAGTTGCTATGTTCCTATACTGCAAACACTGGGGATTATTTCAGTTTTCTGTTGTTTCTCCTCTCTAAAGTAGGCCTCCCACGAGGTCAGGAGGGAAGGAATATACTCAGTTTGAAGCCAGTTCTCTCAGACCATATTTACAATAATATATTTGATGACTGGCATTCTTAATGGGACATAAATTGTCAGAGTAAGAAACCTTTATTTCCAAATATTGCTATATGTAACTATTTCTTTTTTCTCCCTCTAAAACAATAAAACAAATTTCACTCTAAGCCAAATCTTCAATTCTGACAGTGCTGAGTAAGTACTTCTTTCCATTAAAATTACAGCTGAACTTTTGGTTCTCTATTGATAATTTCTGTATCTACATCCTAGAGAAAGTACTCTTTGTGCTACATGCTTGAGCTGGCACAAAGAAGCATCCCACTCCTGAGGTCCCTGCCACTGGAGCCTGCCCATCCAGCTGCCAATTAGTTTTCCTAAATTATGAAAGTGCTGACAGTAGGTTGTAGACAAAGCAAAACTGTTACTCTTCCTCTGTGGAGCAAGGGGATATTTTCCCTAATTCAACAAATACACAGTTTACTTAATCCGTTTTCCTCTCACTTTGTGATGCATTTGTCTGCAAAATTTACCTGGCAAGTTTAGATAAAATATTTCGATACTTCACTATGCTAAAATTCCCCAGATCCTTTATAATGGGATTTTCACAGTTCTGCAATATAGGAAGCAAGAATATTCTTTTACTAGGTACGTGACATATATTCATCTTCCCTTGAGAAGGAAGTAATTGGAAAGAACTACCACCAAAATTAGTATAGTTTAAGGACTTAATTCTTAATGGATATAATTTGATAAATATATGTGTTGATGATCATGTGGCATCAGTATACCTAAGGTTTTCAGTATGGGAGAAATTACTTTTATAAGACTGTGCTCTTGAAGGCTGTTGGAAGAAGAATATTTCTTGAACTCACTTTGGGAAAAGCCAGCAAATTTCAAGGCTTACCTGTCTGTACTAAAAGCACAGTAACTGATGCCATCAAAGCTCCCATCATCAAACTTTAATGTGCAGTAAATATGATGTAAACACAGGTGGCTGCTTGTGGTAGCAATGGAATTACATGTCTGCATGCTGCCTGTGATGCAAGACTTAACACATGAAGCATTTCTCACATACTTTCAAGAAGCAGAGACTACTTCGATCCCTTCTCTTCTTTGACAATATGTACAAAGCATGAAAGAAAGGAAGCTCAATAGGGTTGAGAAGCACCAATCTGCAGAGCAGTCAAATGAAAAAAAAAGCTGTTAATATTTTATCACACATTCTGTTATATGTTATCAACGATATAAAAAAAAATTTTATAAACTAAAAATGACATGCATATCAGAATGCTGGTGCCTCCTACATACTGTGGGAAGATGAATTCTCTCCAGTCCTGGGATGATGCTTCTTCACATGATGTCATTTGGGATTCATGGAGTGCCCTAACTCTTCAAAGTCAATGGCCTGCATTTCTCTCTGAATGTACTCCTGGCCAAACAAATGGCGTCAGCCCTGTTGTAAGCAAAGATCAGTTGCATAAAAGTTTTGACAAAGTAAAAAGCAGATTACTGCAGTATCAGAATACGGATATGATTCCCCAGTCCAGAGGAACTCATGCTCTCTCTCTGCTAAGGAAGCTATCATTCTCATTTCAATAGGGAGCTAGTTCCCTGTATTTTCCTTATATTTTCATGTTCCTTCTTTTTGTTCCTCTTTGCTACATTTTGCACACACTGGGGAATACAGATGTTTTTCATATAGTGGATTATTGTAGTTGAATTTTCCATGATAGAACAGTTCTTTAGCTCCATATTCTCCACAGAAGTTTAAATGAAATATCCCTGATTTGAAGAAAAAATAATCAATCAGAATCACATCCCAGACATGCAAGCTTCAGAGCAGAAAATATAAAAAAAGATTAAATATTTAGCATGAGTTATACAATATTGAAACCAAAGGAGATTTGAAGTCAGGGTGGTGATATTTACAAAGCATTTGATACCAAAAAAGGTTTAACCTGTTAAAAAATAATTTCTTAAATAAAACCACAAGTTCCTATATCTAACTTTCTAACTTTTTATAGAATGTATCTCTGAAATTTTAATACAAAACTTCTGACTTGCATTTTTGCAATTAAGTTTCTTTTGCTTCCTAAATATGAGTGTTCTGACTTTTTAAGGCTTTCTAATAATTTTTGTTATATCAAATATAGAACTGATAGTCCTTGCAGAGTCATTTTCAGCCTAGCAGGAGCCACAGTCATCCTGTCCCTAGCAATCAACTTCTCAGGGCTTACTTACCCACCAGTGAGTGCTGAGGTTTCCACTTCAGAGAGCTCACGTACAAAGACCATTTGCTCCATTATGTCTTCAGTAGAACAAGAATTTCTTTCTCTCTGCAAAAGGAAAGGCAGCCAAGGTAGGCTGCCTTCCATATATAGGAAAGGAGGAAAAACCTTCCAGAAAGAGAGAACATACTACCATAAGTTAATCCTCCTCTTATTTGGCCTGAATATAAGAACCTTTCGTGCACACTATACTCACAATATTGTTGAGCATACAAAGTGTGCTTGTATTTTGTTCTTGTCAAAACTATTTTAAGTACAAAGCCTTCAATTCCAGATTTTAAGTCCCCTGATTTTCCAGGGTGTAGATATGCTGATTGACGTGTAGAAGTCAACAAATTGGATAGATGCAGACGATTTGCATGGCCAACAGTCACGATTTCTTGCACAATTATAAGGAAGGAAGAAAACCAGTTTTGAAACATAATCTTGTATTTTTTAGTCCTTTCTAAAGTAATTTAAACACAAGTAATCTCAAAGGCTTGATTTTTACATGGTAACGACAAGCATGTCTAATCGATTGTGCTACAATTTACTAAGGGATAATTGCTAATTTGCAGAGAAAAAAAACCACAAAAAACCTTAGCCAATTGTTCCCCTCTAAATGATACCACATTTCTTCAATTTTTGCTTCATTTTCCATGTTTTTAAAACTTGGAAGGACTAGTTATGTGACTCAGGAAGGTATTTTTGCAACAGATGAGACTAATTATGCTGGCACTGTGAATATTTACACTGTTCTAGCCCTCTTCATATCCTTGTTTATGCATTAAATGTTGGACAGTAGTTTAACAATCATTTTCACAAGATTAGAAATTACAAAAGGATGGTGGCAAGAAGGAATAAGAAGACAACCAAATGGAAACCTGATTATTTCAGATATTACCATTGGGATCATATAATTAAGTGCATTCCTCATTTCATTACAAAATTCAGTGAAAAGAACAGCTGCATTATTCTTAACAGTCAGCAACCTTTTTTTTTCCAGTTTTCATGTTGATCTTCTCAGTCCTCAGAAGGTCTACTGGGTAAAATGAATTCTTGCATCTTTGATTAGGTTGAAAACAAGCTGATTTGCAATTTTTCACTATTTGTTCTATTCTGTTGAGTCACTCTCTAAGACACCTTAGTGTACAAGATTTAGTAATATGCAACACTGTCAGATTGCAGATAGGTCACAAAATACTAGTAAATATGTCAGGGGTGGGAAAATGGTGGTTTGTTTGTAACTAGCTCTGAAGCAGGAATACAAAAACTGTGCTACCCATACACTGTGTTTTCCAATAAAGGAACCATTTACTGGTTGAAACTCAGCAGTACGCTAGATATCAAAAAGTTTGCCTTTGGTTAATTGTGATTCCTCACATTATGTGAAGTGGTAAGCACAGTGGCAATTAGTCCTGTTAAGTGTTTGCTGCTGATGTCCATGGGCGCTAGTGGCCTGGCAAAGGCATTCACAGAAGGGATCAACAATAGACATCTGCTTTAAAAAGAAAAGGTTTCTTTTCTTATAATTGAAATAAGAATACTTAGGTGTTGTAGTGCACTTAACATTCCTCCACACACATCTTCTAAGGGAAAGAAATGCCATGATGCTTATTTTGCTGTAGGAAAAACTGTCTCACAGGAAGATATAGAGGTTCATCCAGGTCACCGAACATACTGGTGGCACACCTGGGAAGAATGTGAGTCTCTTATGTCCCAGTCTGATGCCCTATCCATGTTCCTTCAAATAAAAAGATTCACAAAAAGCAGGACGCTGCGTAGCAAAACCTCCTCATTAACTGATGCGTTTTCTTTGAAAAACACTGTTTAGCTGTGAATAACTCAGGCGTTTCCCATAAAAGTACTTGTAACACTGAAACCACTTGCAGCTATAGGGAAACAAAGCACATCTGTCAAAAGAAAATCCCCATCAATAAAGTATGAGAATTCTGGCTCTTTTACACAGTCTTAATATGACACAAAACCCCTTCTCACTTCTTGTGACAATTTAGTCTTTGAAAATAATGAAGTTTTCTAATGTGAGCTCACATCAGTGGATTTACTGCAAGGATTAATTTGATCCATTCTTTTCTCTCTTAGCAGCAATGAAGAAAGCAGGTGCAATAAGAAGAAATAGTTGCAAAAGACGCATGTGTCCTGGTTTCGGCTGGGATAGAGTTAATTTTCTTCATAGTAGCTAGCATAGTGCTGTGGTTTGGATTTAGTACCAGAAGAATGTTGATAACACACTGATGTTTTTAGCTGTTGCCAAGTAGTGCTCAGACTACTCAAGGACTTTTTGAGCTTCTCCTGCTCGGCCAGCTGCATAACAAGCTGGGAGTACAGCACAGCTAGGACAGCTAACCCAAACTGACCAAAAGCTATTCCATACCGTATAACGTCATGCTCAGGCGGGGGGGTTAGTTCGGTCGGTCGGTCGCGGGCAGAGTGGTCGCAGCTTGGGCTGTGTGATCGCGGCTCGGGGGAGAGTGATCGCTGCTCGGGACGGGCTGGGCATCGGTCAGCGGGTGGTTAGCAATTGCATTGTGCATCACTTGTTATATATATATATTCTGTATATTCTCTTACCATTATTATTATCACTATTGTTATTCTTCTCTCTTATTAAACTGTCTCTATCTCAACACACGGGTCTTACTTTTTTTCTTTTCTACGATTCTCTCCCCCATCCCACTGAGGGAGGGGGGAGAGTGAGCGAGCGGCTGCGTGGCGCTGAGTTGCCAGCTGGGTTAAACCACGACAGCATGAAAGCAAACATGCTGTTCTAGCTCTTCTGTTTTTTTGCACATACCGTGGAAGTGGAGCCAATGCTGTGCACACACAGAGATGTGAACACTCTCGCCATGCACATTTGGCCACTCTCTTGGCGAAAGGGATGCTGCCTGGAACCAGCATTTGATTCATTTGCTCGTGACTTACCGAAATGCAGCCTACATGTTAATATTTCTCATATTAAGTAAGCCTTAGTATTCAGCTGAAAAAGTACAACAGCAGCAAATTAATTGATTCAGTGAAAAATTTTGCCCTTTCAACAAAGCTTCTAAATTTCCACAACAGCAACTGGTATGAAACTTGAGGCATTTACATTTTTAATTTTCCCTTGCCATGACTGGCAAGGGAAAATTAAATAATTGGACTCGATGATCTTAAAGGTCTTTTCCAACCAAAGTGATTCTATGATTCTATGACTGGTTTTAATTAACAAAAATTACAGTGGCAGTGACTGGCACAGATAGATGCTGGAACTAATTACTAAGATGACATGAGTTAAGATTTAAAATTTAGATTTAATTGTGGAAAAGAACAATGAAAAAAAGATCAACCCTACAGCCTTTATAAAGATAACGGATTGCACCAATGAGATGACCTGTCTCTTCAACTCACTTACAGGAAAGTGGATTTAGTCAGCGTATTTTCATGCAATACTCTGCCATATTTACTGTAGCCTTTCCCAAAGGCAAATGCACATACAT
This sequence comes from Egretta garzetta, assembly GCF_000687185.1. Taxonomy (NCBI): domain Eukaryota; kingdom Metazoa; phylum Chordata; class Aves; order Pelecaniformes; family Ardeidae; genus Egretta; species Egretta garzetta. The sequence goes on along the minus strand of NW_009259238.1, from coordinate 96,537 downwards.
TTAAAATTCCTGTCCATCTCTTTGATTAAACAATTGAACCCCCTTGTAGCTTTTCTATTTTTACATATTTTGATCCAATTGGTCACTATAGGGATATGTTTTCAAAGCTGTCTAGAAGTATGCAAAGACTTTTGGAATTTTGATTGTACCACCTGGAGTCCTCAAGGCAATGGCATTTTCTAATTAACAAATTGCTCTGAGTATATTAAAAACATATCCCCACAAGTTCATGGTTAAGAAAAAAAGATTTAGAAATTAGGTTGAGTTGGTTTTTGTTATGCTTTATTGCTCTTGTGTTTTTTTTATATATTAGTCTTTTCCCAAAGTCAAAGAATAGGGAAAAGGAGACCAGAAATGGGGTGCAAAGTAGAAATGGAAAGAAAAAGAACAGAGAAAGGATGGGAGAATGGGATTTCAGTCACATCTAGGAGTGATAAATCAAAGGTTTCCAAAGCACTAGGTCAAATATACCTGTTGCTTTCCCCTGCTATATTTTACAGTCAGCAAGTGGCTATTTTTCTGTGTAATCAGTGTAAATCATTTGGGTAACAGTCCTGTTTTGTGGACTAGCCATCTGTTACTATTTCTTAATGCCCTAGAATTAAAAAGTTTGGATATTAGAAGTCTCTTTGTTGAGTTTAAATATATATATTCTGCTTATATATTTTGCAACACATTGCAAAATGTTAATGTTTTGTGATTTTTAATTCATTTTCTGTGTTCCATAGATAACTTTTTTAGTAATGTCCCTTTTAACTCAGTCTTTAAAACAGTTGCTTTTTTAAAGTGCAAGTAGCAGATTCCCCAAATTTCTTCTGTTTCTAGCCATGTTTAATGTCCATGAGGGATGAGGGAATCTGCTTTGTCACACTCTCAAGCAATGGGACTTCTTAGCCCTAAGGCTAAAGGCTGGATAAAGTCACAAGTCAGAACGATGGAGACCCCAGACTTTGTTTGGAATGCAAACTAAGCATCTCCCTGCTTGGCACCTGAGAAGAGAGTTTTCTCTGAAATGATAGAAAAGTAGCCAGGATAGCCTTCAGGGTACAAACTATTTTAATAAGTCTCATTCTAATATTGCCCAAAGCACTAAGGGTAAAGGCTCCCCTCTGGATTAAAGTGCATCTTTGATCAATTTTAACCAATTTCTCCATTTCATTACACTGAAAAATATAACATTTAGATTAACAACTACCATTATCATGTTTTCCAAAAGTCAGAAATTATGCCAGTAATTTCAAATTTCTGACAATCACCTTTATTTGAGATATATGTAAAAGCACTAGGTTTAATGTTCTTTTAATGTTCTTTTTGGCTTAGCATTATTTCATACATTTACTGGGATGCATGAAAGGTAATAACCAAAATGTGACCTACTCTTTTCTATGGGAATGTAATCAGTGACCTAATGATAGGTCTCTGGCAGTTCTCAAGTGTCTCTATGTACTTCAGGGACAGAAGAGCTCCGGCTCCTTAGTGCAGCAAAAGTGCATTCCTTATTTTGCTCCATAGTGCAGCAAAAATGCATTCATTTGTTGACCCATTCATGTATAGCCCGTTATTGCCTAATACTGGGATAGTATTTCCTTAAGCAGATTGTAAGAAGGAATTAATCAATGGAACTGTGGGGATGATACATGCTTCTAAGCTGATCAACAGTAATTGATGGCTATAATTGATAGGATTAAGCAATCAAATGGCAATCAATCAGATCATAGACAGGTTATATAGTAATGTTTTGCAAATTCCAGAGACTTTCTGAGTAGTTTGGTTCTCTGTCACAGATAATACCTATCATTTTTTCAGGAGAGTGAGGAAAATAATTACTTCTTCTAATACTATCTATTATGAAAGAAATGCAGAACATACTTACTGTCAGTAAAAGAAATTGTCTTAATTCTACAGACCATAAAGGGTGCAAGAAATGAAATTGTAGGAAGAAACTACTGTCTTCTCACCAAAATGATCATGCAGAGAAAACAACCTGCAGCTCACTCTAATGGTTCCCTGCAATTTCTTTATTAATATTACTGTTGTAATAATAATGTATATAATAAGTCTTTTCAGCCAGAGAGAATTTGACGAACTGATGCTTACATAGTGTAAAATGGTGCTCCTCTACTGAAATGAATGCAGCTATGCTGAGTGATATGTGAACGATAAACTAGCTGATTACTGACAAAGTGGGAAAAGAGAAACGACAGTGGTGGTTTGGGCAGACAGAAGTTGCTCAGATTTGAGGGATGCTAAGTTTAAGATTCCAGCAAAAAGTGAAAAACAATCTTTCTTAACAACAGCCCCCCCATGATCCTGACTGATGGCCTCACACAAAAACACTTGCTAAGTCACATTAAATCATTTCCTCGGAGTGGGAAGGAGAGTGAAAGACGTGACCCCAGTATTGATTACAGTATATTTCTCCAGAAGTCACCCACTGCATTTTCACTTCAGAAAGTAGCTGCAAATGCCTCACTCTGCCAAGCAAATAGCACTTTTGGGGTTGAGACCACCTTCAGGAGTGTTTATAGCCTTCTCAGTTAGGGACTGCTAGGCACTGCTGGAGAGCTATAAGAAATAGCAGCTTAGGAAGCTCAGGATATCTTTAAAAACACAATTTTTTTTGCCTAGAAAGCAAACCCGTTCAAGGACATTTGCTCAGTGAGACATCCTCTCCACCTGCATCCTCTTCTCTGCAGCCAGAGCTCATGGTGCTAATGAGGACTACAGCCAACCCTCTAATCCCTCTTAGGTAAAAACCTGAACCTCCCACTGTTGTGAGATACTGTGGCTAATGTGCAGTATTTTCCAGGTACACTGTAGCAGTGCCCATACTGCACTATTAACAAGTAGAGTAAATGTTAACCAGAGGGCTATCATCATTTAGATGCTTATTCTTTTTCTAACAGTTTCATTTCCTCTTTATCAGTGACATATGTTAAACATACACCTTCCTGAAATGTGAAAGGAGGTTGGGGCAAGGCGGGGGGTGGAACTGCAACAGTAAATCATTTATGACAGAAAATTTCCTAGCTTCGTGCTATGGGCAAAATTAGGGTTAGTGGGAAACAAACATCCTTATGGGTAAAATTAGAACTGTTTTCCACCAGCAAAAAAAAAAAAAATGCTATTGGAGCACTGACACTGGCAAAGCTTTGTTTCAAAGATTATTATTTTGGCTGCATTTTAATTGTGTCCATTATCTGTGAGTGTGTGTAGCCTAAAAAAACATACGATAGCTGCATGAATGTTTCTTGAAAGTCTTCATTAACTGATGACATTAGGCTAATGATAAAATAATGGCCTGTGCAGGACTATTGTTTTTACTGTAACTTAATAGTCCAAGAAGAGTGTTTTGGATCACTTTGTTATTTCCTTTAAGTAATTGCTAAAACTCTATGATTTTTGCTAGGCTATTTTCTTCTTCCAGAATATCCAGGGAAAGCAAATACCATAGCATGTTGCCTTTCCAGCATGCAATGTACTGTAGTTTGATAAATAGCTGGTTGTGATAACATTTATGGTTAGTAGACCTCAACCATGTTTCAAAAGCCTGAGGCTTGAAGCGACCTCCCCATGCCAGTTCCATGTGGACTTTACAAGCTGCAGTAGAACTGGACTCTGTGAGATGCTGAATGTCAGCAATTTCCTGAGTGTTTAGAGACACACACTGGGGTGATACAAAACTTTTACAGCATCCTGAGACCATGGGTAGATATGGAAAAGTCCTAGTGCACTCCAGAAACATGAGAAATTCACCCTACCATAATCTTTAGCTTTCCTCAGCCCTTTGAGAGATTGTATGTATGTGCCCCACTGATGCTGAGCCTAAGACTTTCCTGACTCCCTCTGAAATAAGGAAGAGCCAAGGAGCAAAGTCACCCAAGCTGCAGGAACTGAGACAGGGCAACTTCCCCAGATCTCCACCAAGCTTATAGCTGGGCAAGGCATAACCAACCTCATCCTCAGTGTCTGCAAATGTCCCAACTACCCGTCTCTTCATACTCTCTGCCAATGCTTCCTTTAAGCTTTTCTGATCTGCCTAATCCAACAGTCCTCCACCTGCCTCTTCCTTGTCAAAATAGACAAAATGTTGGATGGATAGTTTCACTATAACTCCCTCCCATCACTTTCTCATCCCACTAGCTACCCACTTAACAGAACAGTCTGGCCCAGGCTGAATCTTTTCACATATCCATACTTGCTGCAGGTTCAGCTTGTTTTCTATAAAACACTTCATTTATGGACTTAGGTAAAGCTCCCTGCCTTGGATGTCCTGACTGTGAGCTGTAGATAACAGTTAGTTATTAGAGCTAGATAGAATAAACTAAGTAAAATATTTTCCATGATTCAAGGCATATGCAACAGTGAATTATTCATATACCCTTTACAAGGGTCACAGGACAGTGAACACAGCAAATAAGAACACTTAAAATAGCAGTTGCAGTTTTTCAGGTAGGCTGAGTAGTTTGCATGCATTAACAGTTTGAAGAGAGTCCTTAATTGCAAAAACTAACATATTTTAAAAGTAACTGAGTAATCCAGATGTGAAAATTCTGGGGTGATTCAAGGAGAGAATGAATAATATAAAAAAACCCCACAAACCCAGAGTCATTCATGCAATATAAGCCAATTTGAGCTCTTACTCAGGTTTTATTGACTCAGTGTGATCGGTCAGCCAAAGGATACCCTCAGTTGTCACATGGCAAAGTTGTTAGACTCAACATTTCCAGCAAAGCAGAACAGGTTATTGCCATTGACTCCTGTGGGTAGTTTCTCTAATTATATGTCAGAGAAAGATGCAATAATAACCTAGAATTTGGTAGCTTTAAGTAATAGGCTCCATATTAGGATTTTCATATGCTCATTATCTAAATGTACTCTTTGCAAAGATGATTTATGGCAGGTCAGTATCTGCTTATTCTTACGTATTTGCAGCATGATTTGTTGACTTAAGTGAAACATATGATCATGCAACTCTACTGATTTCTTAGAGAAACATTAACTTTTCTTAGCAGAGTGGGCATATATCGTAAAAGGAAGTTCATTCTCTATGCTTCAAATCACAGGGGTGAATGAAGAACATGAACTATTTTACATTTTGTCTCAAGAGAATTATAAATAATGAATCCTCTAACATAAGGTCACTGCTATTTCTGTTTTTCACTCTAGGATGACAGCAAAAACCATTTTTTCTTCCTATGTATTCTCTCTTTCTCTCACACTGCCATCAGAAATTCAGCTTTTGCCTAAATAACAGGAATCATCCTTCCTTATGTAATTCTGATTTTTTCCACAGAGAAGATTTTTCTCCACAGTTTGGTGGTGACTTCATCTTTGGTGCCTTTTCCTCAAGACTCCTTGTTAATCCCTAAAGGCATTCTCCAGTTTTCTTTCATCTGCTACCACCTCTTTGATCTTGGGGACTTTTCTTTATCGGTCATGAAGCTTATAAGCCAAATTTTCAGAATTAAAGCTGAAACTGCAAAGGACAGCATGGAATAAAAGACATGTATTGTTAGCTGTGACCATGCTGGAATATAAAATAAATTATCTCAACCAAACAAAAATACACTGCAGAACAGGCCAACAGAAAATAACCTAAGTAGCTGAAATCACACAATACTCTAAATACTCGGTTTTCTCTGCTGTGAGCCACACTAAACATGAATCCTTGCTGTCTGGATATTTTTTCTAGATATCCCCTCTTTAATTGTATTCAGCTATGACAGGAAGCTGAGTAGATGCAAAAAAGCATCTTAAAGATTAATATCTGTATAGTAAATAAAAGGTTCTAAGAACTTTGCTTTATGAGTTTTTTAAGTTAGTTGCAGTTTGCTATCTGATTCAAAGTCTGCCACTGGGAGCTAGTAACTTTGATGTTGGAAACGTAAATGCTGTTGGAAGTGTGATCCAGTTAATGGAAAGTTATATACTCCTTGTTATTGATTAGGAGACAATCAGTTGCTGTTCATCAATGGTCTTTTACTCTTAATTTCTACAGATGAAAAACAACAAAGTCAAGAGAAAAATGGTGGAGGAAACGAAGTACCACAAGTCATACAGAAGAGTTGCAGAAAGACTTGGAGAAGGAAGAGAACCTCCTGGAGCAACAGAAGAAGAGTTGGAGGGCTGGTAAAGTGCAGAAGACTTATACATCTGTGAGGTGTAGAGGAAATATTGCTTTTCCTTTTCCAGCCCAGAAAAAGCCAGACCACAGGTCTGTTCATTTACTATTGTAAGGACTCAGGGCATGGGCTATACCCAAGCTCTCCAGATCTTAAAAGTCACTTAAAAAGCCTGATTTTCAGAGGATGAATTTTCTGCATCTTCAGGCCTCTCTAATGTCTCCCTGTGTGCAAAAAGCTAAGGCATCCAAACCAGGTGATACACTCTCCATCAGTTGTCTTTCCTGTTGCTTGTGACAGAAGGGCAGGGAAGTCTAAATAGGTGACGGGATAAATGACAGGAAAACCAGAAGCCGGGGAGAACAGAGACCTTATTAGAGCCCCGTGGAGATAAGGGACATAAGGTGGAGCTCAGCCCTTATCTGTCCCCAAGAGGCAGGGAGGCAGCTGGGCAAAGGACCAGGTCTGATCCAGCAAAGCAATCTGGGATCAGAGAAGGGAGCCAACTGGGGATGCTAGGAAGCAGGGAGAGGTATTTGGAGATGTGGGAAGAAGGTGGATGCTTTCCTGAAGTACAATCTGAAAAGGACAGTGAATAGCATGAAGAAAAATAGAGACAGCTTTGGAAAAGAGGAAGCAAGTGAGCTTTGTTCACTATTTTAGTGGAAAAACCATACACATGTATCTGTATGCTTTGTTAGTCTGTCCTCTCACCTTTTCCCAAAACACTAGGCTGGTTGTCCTTTTTCCTTCCTCTGTGGAGAAAGAAAGTCATGCACAGAGAGAAACCCACTGCAGAACAGCACGGCGAAGCTGATCCTGGTGCCTACATGACCTCTTGATGTGTGCCCTTCGCTCCCCAGCTTTTTAATGTTTCCAAATTGGCTGCCTTTTCATACAGACTGAAAACCTGTATTTATAGCTATTCACAGAGAAGTTGGTTTCTTCTAAGGCTACATAATAAATTGCCTTAGTTAATAACTTTTTTCACAATAATAATAGCCTCCAATTTAATAGAGTTATAAAAGTTTAACACGAATTCTGTTGATTTCATTGTAAAGCAGAGAGATTTAGAAAGATTCAATAAATTATAAGAGCTTTTGGACTGTAAAAACCAAGATTTTTTAACCAAATCTTTATGCTTGTCAGATTGAAAGCATATGAATGTTCTTCAGATGTATATTTCTGTGTATGCACAGGCTGCGAAACAGTAATATAAAAATATTAAAAAGAATGATCAACTAGACAAAGACAGTTAAGGGTTTCTGAAAAACATAGTATTACATTTTGTAACATGATGAACATCCTAAAATGAGATGTTATAGCAAAATCAATGTTCACTGCTCAGTATGCAAGTATTTAACATGGAGAAGTAAAACTTTTGAATATCCTAACCAGTTCTTAGCAATATCCATGCAACTATAATAAATTACCAAAGTCATTCATGCAGGAAATTACTCAGAGATTGTTATGGATATCAGTTCTCCAGAATGTCTCTTGTATTAGCAAGTAAATTCACAGAGGTGTCACTAATAAAAGGCACTGGACTGTAAGTTTTGGAAGTAAGAGTTTGCTAGACATAAGACGTACAAAACCACTACTAATAATGAAACCCATCCCATTTTTCCTCTGATACACCTCAGCTGTCATGCAGAGGGAATACATAAAATGAGCAAGTAATTCTGCTTCCAGTCCTGGGTTATCTGTGTTGATTGCTCCAGAGTGCTGCTGCTTTATTTATCTGTGTCTGTGCACATGTGTGATAATGAAGGGTTGCAAGCTAGGCATTGGTTATCTAGCACAGCTCAAGCCCATGAAAGGTCTGCTTTACTTTATCCATATAAAAGTGGTATTATTAAATTTGCTATATTGAACTTGGTGAAGGTAAGAAATGGTCTGTGGCAGGTTTGGATGAAATGGTAGGTACTATCTCAGCTAGGGATCTGTGCTTTCTCACCAGTGGCATTTCCTAGTTCATAAGCAGATGTGACACTCCTGTCCTGATCCAATGTCGGGGAGGTTTCGATACGATCCCAAGGACGAGATTAAGACACTAAATCCGGTCAAATGTCGTACAACCTTTCAACTTTATTTTCAACACAGAGGGAGGAGGGAACCACGTGAGGAGGTAACAGAGGAGGTGAATGGGGAAAGGCAAAGGGGAAGAACCGAGAAAAAAAAGGGGGACGAGAGAAAAGGAGAGCTAGAAAGGGAGCGGGTTAACGTCAGGGAGGACAGGGTGAACGAGAGAGAGAGAAAAAGAGAGACAGAAAGAGAGGACTAGCTACCACTGCCCCGGGTCCAGCGACGTTCCGGCGCCTCCATCTGTGGCATAGTAAGACGCTCCGGCGCCCCCGTCTGCTACTCCAGGTTCAGTCCATGCAATGCTGGCTTCGTCAAGGCGGGTTCCAAGTGGTCCGAAGGGGAGGGACAAAGACGGGAAAGGGCCCCCCTACTGGAGCACACACACTCCTTTTATAGGGGTTGGGGTCCCTTGCTCATGCGCAGATCGCACTTGGCGTACGTGCAGTTCATGCCATACGTGCTGTCTCCTTAGGACGCCTTCTACCTTCTTCACGCCTTGGGCCTTGCACAGGCGTATGATGTTTGTCTGCAGACCGTGAGGGCAGGATCTTCTGAGTGGTGGGAAGTGGTGGTACAATGGCAATGTTGAGACAAATTCAGTAATGGTTCTCTACAGCTCCATGAACAAGTAGGAATCTCTGGAAGGTCACTGTTCCCTTGCACGGCATCTTGCTCTGGACTAGATACTCCCATGCTCACTCCCAGTTTCTCTTTAGAGCTTGGAGGCCAAGGATGGCCTGCAGTGTGGTGGCCTGAGGACTACACTGCATCACCAGACATCTTCGGGAAATACTGCAGGAATCATCAAGCGAGTGCAGGTCATGCAATAGACAAACCTATGTGCAAGCTAAATGTATCTGCACAACTTCAATTTTACAGCAGGACAAAACCTGCAGGGATAAAGCCATGATACTGGGGCAGAACTATTTTTATGGTAGGCAACTTTGAAAACATCCACACAGAAAAAGTTTGCTTTCATGATTGCTACCCACAGCAAGGACTGAAACTGACATTTGAGAAGTGGCAGAAATTGAGTATTGAATTATGTAGCAGAAAGGGAGAAGAAGCATACATTTCCACCCCTCCTCAGTCTAATGCAATACCTACTACCGTGATGCTTAACTGAGACTATTAACCTTGTCCTTGCACCTATACTTTTTCATGCTTTCATGTCTGCTGGGTTGTGGATGTCAATAACTCTATACACGTGAGTGAGCTTAGAAGTGCTCATAAAGCAAAGGGTGCTCTGCAGTTCATCCACTTCTTAACTGCAGAGCTGATTTTTCACACAGCTTTGACAGTACTGGCAAACTAGCAGTAGGTATACTTGTGCCCAATATCTAAAACCCTATCAAGTTGCTGATGTATGAGCACTTGGGAGCTCATACTGTCTGTGAGAACAACCATCAGCCATGCCTGGAGTCAGCCTTGTGGCTGCTCTCCTCAAGCAATATAAGCATACAGTGTTGGACTTTCAAGTCCCAGTTAAGACTTAAGAAGTTGGTATTTTAAATTAGACTGATTTCCCAAATCTGCCTTGCAGAGTGAGCCACACTAAGAATCAAACGCCCCAAAGTATTAGACTTTCATCCCCAAAAGATACCAGCTAAGGAACCAGCTAAGGATTCTCAGGTGAATCTCATCTGATGCCTGCTGGACACTTCCATTGACATTAGATACACTTATAAATATACATAAAAGAGCTGAAAAATCCTTATTTAGTAAACAGGAAAAAAATTAAAACCCAGCATCTGCCCCTAGAAACCAAGACCCACACAACAGAACAAGCGTCCTTATTCCATCAGTCTCAAGCCAGATCCAAACACTGTGATTCTCATAGAATTTTAACATGCAGCTCTCTTACATATAATATTCATTATAAATGCCACCAGTTATTAATAAATGATATATTTTTGTCATTTTCTCCAGGGAAATTTGCTTAAAACCTTAAAACATTGTCTCGCTCTGCAGGCTGATGTATTACCTTGTAATTTCAGACACACATGACCTTTACTATTATAGTTTCCTTTAATCCCTATTATTTATGCAGTTCCCAATAGCACACAAGACATTTGTTAATATTCTGTGTTTTGAAGTACTAAATGTAAAACAGGTTACCCATAGGAATTTATTCCTTAAGCTTCCTGTTTCATCATATCATTATGAAATCTAGTATTTTTATAATACAGTTCCCTGAATTACAGGTTCATGGTCAATTACATGGCTCTAAAGCAGTTTCTGGACAGAATGGGTTTTTCAGGTAATAACTCTTAAAACTCCAGAACTACTGTGATGAGAACTTAAAGGTACCAACCCATCCACAACATCAATGCCCTGTATGTGTTGTCATTTCAGTCAGGACTGCAAAACTGTGGCTGATTCTCAATGTCCAGCCGACCTTCCTGGCAGCAGGGTTCAGAGACAGAAGAGGCCCAGTGGGGACTTTTGTTGTACTTTTTTTGGAAGGGCAAGCAGATGGCCCAGCCACTCCTTTTTGCTTAACTCCTGTAGATATCTCAGATTAGTTTTTCAAAGATACAGCCCAAAGGACAAATACTGATTTGTAGAAGTGTCAAAATCATACCTGAAGGCTCCTCTGTTTTTGTCTTCTTTAGAACAAAATAATTCTTGCATGCCAACTTTAGTTAATGCCTTCACTGGAGAGTCTTTAATAAGAGAATGTCTGCAATAATTTAAAAAGAAGTTTGAGCCCTTTCCTGAGCCAAATACTACTTACTACCCACATCAGATATAACTACACAGGACAGAGCCTTCGAGCTTACTATAAAGGAAATGTTTGAGGTCCCTTGGGACAGTTCCATACTCTTTCATGCAACCTGGACAGGCCAGGTGAAGAACAGGCATAAAGCCTTGCGCCTCATGGATATCCTGACCTGACTTCTAAACATAGTATGGACAATTCAAACCCAACATATGAGTGTTTTTAGCCACCATTTTGTACAAAATCTGTTGAAGAAAGAAAAATGTGTTTCTCAGGAAATAGCTTTCACTGGAAACTACTCTTTACATGACTGTCCACACAGCCCAAGAAGCTCTGTAAGACATTGGTCATGTTCAAATTCAGATCAGACCAAACTAGGAAGCTTGAAAAGCACCATTCACTTGTAAACTCAATATCTGATTCAGGTTGGGTGCTTTCTTTTTGTACAGAGTCTCTATTTTTATGAGAGTAGTATCATGAAGTGGGAGACAATCACCAGAGCAGAACATTTGGTCTGAAGATCTGATGTACTCACCCTACTTACTTTGCTATGTGTTTTGGACTGGTCTGGTCCAATTGATTGGGCACCCATTAGTGGTAGGAATGCATCTTGTGATTTAGTTTCTTCAAAAAGGATTTGACTGTGAACTCCAAGACCACTCCACGACACAAACTTAAAAGTGGTGAAGGGGGATAAGTTTGAATCATGCCAAAAGCTCACTCCTGACCTGAACTAAAATGATAATGTTTGACCTGCCTACAGAAAAAATGAGCAGCAACTCCAGAAAGTTTGTCTTTTGCTGGTGGAGATTCTTCCACTGTTACTAATTTGCTGGGCTATTTACTCCACATCAAACTCTCTGAAATGGGAAATGTTGATGCATTACAATCTGAGTCAGGGAGAATTGGTTTTAACAAAAGGTCAGCCTCAAAGGGTAACTGTCAGCTTTCAGTGAGTGATACCATTAGTGGCCTTTTTCATAGCAGCTGAATGGCATAAGCAGTGCTGCAGATTTGTAATTTTAACAGGACAATCTAAGTTCAGCTGTAGTGATTTTTTTTTTCTTTTTAAATCTCTTAAGTACTTCCCCATCCCCCGTATGCTCACCTTCTCCCTGACCTTGGAGAAGTCAGCACTGATTGTATCTTTATTTTCTCTCCTTTTTAAGAAAGTGTTAATAATACTTATCTAACTACATCCTTTGCTTTCTTCTAAAAGACTTGACAAGCAGATATCATAGGGATATGAATATTAAAGAAGAATCACTAGGTAATATAAAACCTACACTTCCACCATTGACACAGAAGTGTACGTACCAAAAGTGCTCAAATGCTGTGTAGCAAAGAATAACCAAAGAAGAAATCGCTATTCAGAAGAGCTTCACAGAGCTGATTAGGATGCATGACTTCCAGATCCCAGTACATTTCATTGACAGAACCAGACAATTTTAAAGTTCCTGCAAGTTCCCCAAATGTTGTGTGTGAAGATGTTTTCAGTAATTTTCACTGTAGTGGTAAAAAAAAAAAAAAAAAAAAGGAAGACGAAAACCACCACTCAATAGAGCATCTTCATGTTTACCTGACTGAAAATGGACTTTTATGCAAAAAGTATTCTCAATCCTCATTTCAGCCCCATGACATTCAGTATGACATTGAACCTCCCTCCTAGTGGGAAGTACAACTCTTCATTGTACAGCTGTGACTAAGATCAAGAATCTTGTACTCCAACTATATGAGAACTGCCATATTTGCTCTCCTTGATGAATATCCTGGTCCTGTACAGTGCACAACAAACCAACATAGATTGCCTGTCTACCAACAGACAAGAATCCTTCTTCCTTTACTGATAATTAAAGTCAAAAGTGTGGGTGTTGCCCTTCCCATGTAAAAAAAGTTGGAGCTACTTCTGTTACAGCACTCCCCCAGTCTCAAACTTTCAGAAAGGTGGGTGGTTATTCAGTACAGAGCAGCATAGCTAATTTACTATCATGTTTCCTTTGATCATGAAAACATTCCTGAGGAATACATTTGAAATAGGTTTGAGGTCTTTTTGTCACGAGAAGTCCCCACAGAAAGCACAACCTGATGATGCTAGTGATACCGTGGCTTAATTTGAACATCCAGTGCAGAAGGTGTTAAAATATTCAAAGATAAAGATTGTCATGCACATAGCCATAAGCTTAAGATCTCATCAACCTCTGTAGGTTTAAGACCTGGGTTCACCTGTGGGCTAAGCAGGGAATATCTTGGCAGCTTGTCAAACACCACAATCTGGCCACATAAATAAAGACATGACCATGTCACATTTCAAATAACACATTGAAGGACAGGCTGTCTGATGCCCAAATTACATATATTAAAGAGCAAGAACAAGGTGGAATGGCTTTTCTCATACCATAGCAATATCCACACAAGGTAACTAAGGAAAATTGATCACCATAGATGTCTCAGCCTAAAGTGACATTTATAAAGCAGGTAGAGCACACTAAAGGAAGAAACTGATCATGACATTTTTCAGAGAAAACAAAACCAACAAAAAACCAACCAACCAAAAAAAAAAACTTTCCAAACAAAAAAACCCACCACCATACACCACAAAATTGCTTGGTTTGATATGAGCCTTGGCATCTACTAGATGCCATGTAGTCACATCACTGAATCATGCCATATCACAAAGAACCAATTTGCTGAGAGACACTTTTCCCTTGCTTTCAGTAAAGCCAAGATCAGACCTTTGGTACATTAAATGAAAACCAAACTAATCACATCATCACTTCTTAGACATCAGACCCAAACTGTTTCTTTGATTTTTAGGGTATCAAGACTGCATCTGGATCCTTAAGCTCCCTTTTTTACATATCAAACCACCTTTATTCATCAGCCGCATTTTACAGCAGCCAGGAGAAAGCTGGATCTATCTCTAAGAAAGACACGCTGTTCTCTTTACAATTAAGGCTAGCATATTGAATGCAATAGATTTCTTCTCCCACACTCTGCACCTGCAAAATTATGCTTCAGGCTGTTGGTTGGCTAACCAATCCTTACTGATTTACAAAAGACGAGAAAACTGTTACATTCATCTACAATTTCCAGTTTGTTTTTCCCTTTTTTTCCCTCCCTTCAGGGTAATTTAGAGTCTCAAAAGCCTTAATCTCATGAATGGTCTGAAATAGGTGCCACACAAGTTCCTCTCCATGGTTGACTTTGAGGATGAGAAAGAGATGAAGCATGCTTTAGATTATGAAGATACTGAAGTATCCTTTAGCTAGTGTCTTCCTTGTTAATCATAGGATAGGATAAACATAAGGACAGAGGATAGAAAAAGGAGGTGGAATTAAAAATATTTTAGGCTCTTGAATGTAGTTTCCATCTAATGAAAGAACATGGGAGTTAAGCGAGTGTAGTGAAAGGAGATAAATTAGGTGTAGACAAAACAAAATTAATCACTTTGGAGGGGGAGGGGGGAAGAAGAAAAGGACAAAAGGAGATGCTAGAGTTAGGGGGCGAGAGAAATACAAGTTACATGGACAAAAGCATGCTTAGTAGAGTGCAGAGAAGAAAAGGGAGGGGATCTAGACTGGAAGCCTAAAAATGACCATTAAAAAAAATCTCATTAAAGAAGGAAGAGGAAATACTTGAAAGGAAAAATAGCTGCTAAAAGGAGATGAAAATCAGAAGAGAAATCACATGCACTTGAAAGACTGTGAAAAGAGATGATGAAATAACAGAATGTACATAAGACAAAAATAGCCTGAGGGGGAAATGAGGCTGAAAAAGAATAAAACAACAGAAAGTGTTCAAGCAGAGAAAAAAAGATCAAAAACTTGGATGGAGAGGACAGAGCGTGTTGTACAATATTTTACGAAAGGATGGAGCATACTTTCCATCTTCAAGGCTTAGCACTTTCTTAGTCTCAAAAGATTTAAACTAAAGCAGTTTTCTGGCACCTGATCACGCACTCCTGTTTTACAAGGATGTAATTCCTCCTATTTGTTTTTCTGTATTCAGATGTTGCCCCTTTCCATTACCTTAAAACCAGCTCACTGAATGCCAAAGCAGATGACTCTTAACACCAGCTCCTGTACACAGCATGTGTCTTTGTGGGCAACAGTGAAGATAAAATCCGACCCAAGTAATGTTGTTAGCAAAACATCCATTTCTTGCCTGACTCCCAGCATCACTTGCTGCAAATCTCACTTTACTACCGTCTTCAGTTTCTGCCCTTTAAGCATTACAGTGTATGCATGATTTTATTTTCAAATTAGTGTGTGGAGTCACTGTAATTAAGCAATAAATAAAATTAAAGAAAAAACAAGTTTCAGCCTTCACTGGTGCTAATAAGAATCAGGTACAGCTGCAGTGGTGTTATTCCAATATCATGGAGTAATTGAAAGCAAAAGTCACATGCAATTTGTTCCTGACTATCACACACAGTGCCAAGGACATAGGAAAACATTGAGGTTTAACCCCAGCCAGCAACTAAGCCCCACACAGCCACTCACTCGCTTCCCCCGCAGTGGGATGGGGGAGAGAATTAGAAGAGTAAGAGTGAGAAAACTCATAGGTTGAGATAAAGACACTTTAATAGGCAAAGCAAAAGCTGCACATGCAAACAAAGCAAAACAAGGAATTCATTCCTTCCTTCCCATCAGCAGGTGGGTGTTCAGCCCAGGAAAGCAGGGCTCCATCACGTGTAACAGTGACTTGGGAAGACAATGGCATCACTTGAATATCCTCCCTCCCTTCTTCTTCCCCCAGCTTTATATGCTGATCATGACATCACATAGTATGGAATACCCCTTTGGTCAGTTGGGGTCAGCTATCCCAGCTGTGTCCCATCCCAGCTCATTGCGCACTTCCCCCAGCCTGATCGCTGGTGGGGTGGGGTGAGGAGCAGAAAAGGCCTTGGCTCTGTCTCAGCACTACTCAGCAATAATGACAACATCCCCGAATTATCAATGCTGTTTTCAGCACAAATCTAGAACATAGCCCCATAATAGCTACTGTGGAGCGCTGGAACAGGCTGCCCAGGGGCGTTGTGGAGTCTCCTTCTCTGGAGATATTCAAAGCCCGCCTGGACGAAGTCCTGTGTAACATGCTCTAGGAGAACCTGCTTTAGCAGGGGGGTCGCACTAGATGATCTTCCAAGGTCCCTTCCAACCCTTGCAATTCTGTGTGATTCTGTGATTCTATCCTAGCCAAACCCAGCAGGTTTGGAAAGGTACTTTATTTTTAAAGAAATATCTTTGCTTATTTCAAATATTCTTTTTCACTATTTTGTTCTATTCTTCAAGAAAATAAAAAGAGCGCTCTTATTTCATGGAGCAACAATGTGCAGAGATATTAAACCTGAAGTGATCAAACAGTAGGAGAGTCACAGAAGCACCAAGAGAAGGAATAAGCTGTGCTTTAATTAGCAATCTTTGGTCCTTATCAGTTTACCAATTTGTATTTCCTGAAATAGACAAGATTTTCAGCATATCTTGAATTTAAACACGCTGAAATCTGATGGAAGCCAAAACTGACACAAGCAGGTATAGGAATACTCTGCTGAGGGATTTTATAATCTGGTGTACATAGGTTCAGAACTGTAAATATAATTATTTCATAACTCATGTACTTGATAAAATTGATAACAAAAGAATGCATGAGTTGCTTTATAGCTGCAACACACGCTGGATCCAGTAAGTGATATAAACCAGAGCCAGATTTTATGTTCAAGCTTGCATAACATTCTTTCTCAGATAAGTAGTTTGCCATCTTCACAGTCCTGAGACATATACATACACCTTTGCAAGAAGATATTTTGGATGACTAGATAAATGGAATCATTAGCAACACACACAAAAATAACCCACGGATGGTTGTAGGCTCATTATGAATAGGGTTTCTGGGGTTTTTGTTTGTTTCTTTTTTACTTAGTTTAAATCCATCAAAGCCAATAAGCTGATGAATGTGTTTGTAGGTATGTTATTTACTTTATTCTTTATCAGGAAAAAAATAAATAAAAGAGGGGCAATCATAGTAGGGTTTAATGGCAGAGTCTCTCTCGAATCTCTTGCAGGCATCTGGGTTTTTTAAGATGTGTGATTAGGGCTTTAGTTTATTTATTCTCTAGGTATCCCAGATTTTCCTGTGATGGCTCATTTACTCTGGGAGAATTCCCTTCCAGACTACAGAGATTCCAACCCAATGTTCACAGGTCATGGTGGGGGACACAGGAAGGAGTTCAATGGTAAAGTGGTTTTAGCAGTGCATTGTTCTGTAATCTTAACTACTTCTACAATTTTAAATGGATAAGAAACAGCATTCCCTCTATACTATAACCCCACTCTTCCAAGGAGACAGAATGGATTAGTAAATATCCCCTCCCTGACTTCTGGGCATCAGGTTCCCCTGGAAATACTGGGGGTACAAGGGTGGCCTTTGTTTCACTTTAGGTAGCCCCATGCAAAGGACGCCATCACAGATATTTTTCAAAGTTCATGTGAAACTATTTTCTCAGATTTAGCTACCAGTGTCATACTAGCCTGCACTCTTCATTGCCCTCCTCTGCTTCAAACAGCCACAGTTCCCCAATTTAGATGCAACACAGCAAAGCTTAATCATTACCCATCCCTGATGTCCCTTAGTTATTTGGCTCTGGAAAACTATAAACTCAATCTAAGTAACTTTGATAGTTTAATTTCATTTGGAAAATTTCCCTTCCAATGCACTCTGACTGTGGCAGAGAAGCTATTCCAATGGCTAATTAATGCATTTACATGCCCCTTGTCATTATGCAGCAAAATATCTTTTCAGAAAAAGACACATTCATGTTGGATTACTGGGAATCACTGACAAAGAGATTTTTCCTTTTTGAACAGCACTGAACAAGCCAAATTCAGTGGTTCATACACAGCACTCATAACCACCTTGGACATATTCAGAATATTGTTCGATTGCTGCTCATCAGAATATGTATTTCTATCGTTCATTTTCTCTGAGATATAGCTTTTGTTAATGATGATGGGCTTTCACTTTAAATAAAATGAGAGTTGTTGTTCTTAGGTACCAATGCAATTCATTACAACCTGTCACAGAAATCAAATGCTGACGCTGTGCATGGACAAAATCCAACAGCACACACCTATCTACAACAAAAAGAAAAATGCTTGAGACAAAAAGTCCTATCTCATTGTATCAGTATCAGTCTGTGTTTGTTTGAATAACCATTCACATATCACTGCCTGGGGCTCCTGCACTATCATTTTGTAACCTCTGACAGAGACCATTTGGATTTTTAATGTTTTCCCTATGGAAAGTAATTAAGGCAGATGAAAATCTTTGTACTGCAATGGTTTAGGGCTTTTCTTTTGCTACTAATTATTTTGACTGAAAAGGAAACCTTTGTTGCAGCTCTTGGTACAGTCAGGTGTTTTATAGCTTTTCCTGTATAGCTGCTCTGAATATTCGTATTTGCTGGACTGAGTCCCACAGTTAGGAATTGCCATTATACTGCAGGAGAAGCACTTTAGCAGTGAAGGAAAGCTGCCCTGACATTCCCTTCATTTGGTCTTGCCTGCCTATATCTTCTATTACAGCTCATGGCTATCTTAGGCAGTGTTATTGGAAAAGTTAATATAAGGAACCTTTTGGCCAGTTAGAGAGGTCAAAAAAACAGAACAGAAAATAAGTTTTTTTTAAATATGGCAGTGCACTTTCCATTCACCTGGTTGTCATTAATATATTGATATTTAAATATTAAGTTTTCTAATCAGGACATTCCTGTATAGTTATCAGGCTGTTGTTTACATCCAGCAGCCAATTAGAGTCAGTTGGGTTTTCTGACAAAAAAAAATAAAATGCTTTCCAGTACCTTCTGGAAAGAAACAATTAACAGATGATCTTCCATGACTGCTCTCGACAACAGTATACATTTCATTATTGTTTGTCATCTCTCGCCTTCAGTGCATAAGCAGAGAAAGATTTTCCCAGGGGTACATCTATGTCAACATGTGGTTCTACACTGACAGGTTCAAATTAGTAGTTGACATGAATTACCATAAAACTTGGCATCTTTCCTCTTCATCACTGAAAATGAAATTTAATTGAGGAAAGCAGCAGTAGGTGGAATTAAAGCTTGTCCATTTAGAGCTCTAGTGATAAACGCCAGAGATTTAGAAAATAAATACTGAGTTTAGGGAAGAGCTGGTGTGGCAGAAGAAATCAGAACTGCAGTTGGAGAACTTGCATAAAAGCAGACTCCAGAGTTTTGAAATAGGTATGAGACAACTGCAGACAAAGTGCTTGGCTGAAACCTAAAGACCTTTTGGCATGGTGAAAAAGGGTAGAAGAAAGACTTGGCATTAAAATGGAGAATAAGGTAGGGTAAAATAGGTTGGGCAAAAAACAGCCAGTGAAAAACATTGATGAAAACTTGGCTGGCAACAGAAAGTATATGAGTAGTTTGGATACAAACCATTCATTTTTATTTCAAGAGGGAAAGGATTCTCTATCCTGAAAGCAGGAGGCAAAGTGCTTGGAAATCTGTGTTCATTTCCCTCTTCTGCCATGACCTGTTTATGTGCCCTTGAGCCAGCCACTTGTGCCAACATTTTCAAATGCAATTGTCCTAATTAAACCATGACTTTTAGATGGTCTATTGGGCATCCACAACATCTCCAGAAATAGAGAGACATTGTAGCTAGGAAAAGAATCATAGAATGTTTTGGGTTGGAAGGGACCCCTAGAGGTCATCTAGTCCAACCCCCCTGCAGGGAGCAAGGACACCACTAACTAGATCAGGCTGCTCAGAGCCTCGTCCAACCTGGTCTTGAATGTTCCTAGGGATGGGGCCTCCACTACCTCTCCGGGCAACCTGTTCCAGTGTTTCATCACCCGCATTTTAAAGAATTTCCTCCTTATATCTAGTCTAAACCCACCCTGTTTTAGTTTAAAACCATTACCCCTTGTCCTGTCACAACCGGCCCTACTAAAAAAGATCTTCCCCATCTTTCTTATAGGTCCCCTTTAGGTATTGGAAGGTTGCAATCAGGTCTCCCCACAGCCTTCTCTTCTCCAGGCTGAACAAGCCCAACTCTCCCAGCCTGTCCTCATAAAAGAGGTGCTCCAGCCCTTAGATCATTTTAGTAGCCCTCCTCTGGGCCTGCTCCAACAGGTCCATGTCCTTCTTGTGCTGAGGGCTCCAGAGCTGGATGCAGGGCTCCAGGTGAGGTCTCACCAGAGCAGAGCAGAATCACCTCCCTCGACCTGCTGGCCACGCTTCTTTTGATGCAGCCCAATGCAGGGTTGACCTTCTGGGCTGCCAGAGCACATTGCCGGCTCGTGTCCAGCTTTTTTTCCATCAGTACCCCATTAAACCTAGAAAACCACTGAAGAAATTAACAGATAGCTCAGAAAAGTATATTAGGAAGATTAGATGTACAGCTCTAAACAAACTGTGTCTTTTTATGATTGTTTTAGTTTGTGTGGATGTTAAAACCCTGAAGTTCTCCCTGAACTTATGCATGTGAACTGAACAATAAAACTTCAAAAGTATTTCAAATAGGATTACCCAGACTAAATGTATGTCGTGGTTTAACCCGGCTGGCAACTCAGCACCACGCAGGCGCTCGCTCACTCCCCCCCTCCCTCAGTGGGATGGGGGAGAGAATCGGAAAGAAAATAAAAGGTTAGAGCCGAGGGCTGAGATAAAGACAGTTTAATAAGAGAAAATAATAATAATAGTAATAATGAGAATGATAACAGAATACACAGAATATACAAAACGAATGATGCACAATGCAATTGCTCACCACCCACCGACCGATGCCCAGCCCGTCCCAAGCCGCGAGCAGTCCCCGAGCCGCGATCACTCTCCCCGCAACTGACTGACAGAACTAACTCCCCCCGAGCATGACGTTATATGGTATGGAATAGCTCTTTGGTCAGTTTGGGTTAGCTGTCCTAGCTGTGCTGTACTCCCAGCTTGTTATGTACCTGGCTGAGCAGGAGAAGCTCAAAAAGTCCTTGAGTAGTCTGAGCACTACTTGGCAACAACTAAAAACATCAGTGTGTTATCAACATTCTTCTGGTACTAAATCCAAAACACAGCACTGTGCTAGCTACTATGAAGAAAATTAACTCTATCCCAGCCGAAACCAGGACAATGTAATTTTTTAATACTCAGTTCTTTCTTGATACATGTAGAACACTGCCGGTTTATAATGGTTGGGCAGATGGTACACAAACCCTTAGTCTCCAAAAAAATCATGTTAGCACAGATTCATTTAAGAGGCTAGAAGTGTTTGGTCTGCATTTTTGGTACCCTAAAATTTAATCTCTTTAACATGGCTAGAAGAACAGTATTTCCCCCTCTACATTCAGAGTAACTTTCCATGACAAACAATGCCCAAAAGTTTTAAATAAGTCATGAAGAACCGTTTCTGCCCCGCCCCCAAAACTTGTTCCATTTTCATATCCTACCATGCACAGAGTTCCCAGGTTAAGCTAGGCAAATCATACATGCATTTTCACTGTCCACTCATTTTGTCAGACCTCAGCTTGGGAGTGATATTTGCAGCCAGGGCTGCTTAAACTGGTTTGTTTGACAAGCAATATCTGCTGCAAAAGGAGTATGTAAAGTTTTTCTGTTTATTTCTTGTAAAGGTATAAAATTAATCATGCAATAAATCTACTTATTCTCCTGTGTGCTTAATACTATCAAACAAATATCCTGTTCATTCTTTCTCACACATATTTGCGATAGTGCCACTGAGCCGTAGCTTCAAATTTCTGCTTTCCTTCAATTTGGCTGAGGATTTCTTTAGCAAATTCTCTCTCACCATTTTCACAGCAGGCCTAAGTCAGATCTCTCTCCTTAACATAAAACATAAGCCACTTCACTTTGCCCTTATTTTTTTGTTTTGTATTAAGAAAGAGCAACCCAGGCCACTATAGATGAAGATATCAAAGTGCAACTTAGCGTTTCATAGGTTTTCGGTTTATTCTGCTTAGAACTTACATTCAGTCTTTCACATCACTTGCACTTTTAACCCATTACAGTATTATTAAGGTGGCTCTATTTTCAGTGCCCAGCAGCAGTAATTGGTTAAGGTGCCATGGCATTCCAGTGGCAGAGGAAGGGTTCAGACCTGCAGTTCCTGTGTTGCGTTCCTAGGTCTCTCTGGCATACCCTACAGACACTGGCAGGACAATTGGCTGACTCTATGCCATGTCACACAGACACACAGTCTTCCTGCTCCTTGGACCCAGGTGTCCCTTGCATTTCCCCATCATTACATTAGACAATTCTCAACAGCAAAGGCACACAGGTAGAACTCTCCATGCAATGCAGTGCAAGCATTGCAGCAACATGCTGTCCATGAGAACTGAATCAAGTTAAATTGTGAAATTCCCTTGTATTGTATCCAAAATCTCCTCTTTAAGTATTGATGTTCTGTGTACTCACCTCAGAGGTGACTGATGAGAATTAGGTAGCTGCCAGTGGTGGCTCAGTTGATAAATTGGTTCACATTTGAGGCACTATACCATGAGATCAGGTGGCCTCAGATTGGCATTACACTCCTCTTAAATAGCCTGGCAGATTACTGGATTAGAGTCGGCATGGACAGGAGAGAAGCTTTCCAGTGAGAAAACAAATGGATATGTCTGGCAGGACAATACTGAAAATCATCAAGAGAAGGAAACTGGTGAGATTGTCTGCTGAATCAGTAGGCAGGCTCAAAAGTAGACCAAAGGAAGCAGATAAAGGCGAGTATGGAGCATTTTCCACCCTTCATTTCAGTATTTTACCTAAACCTACTTGCCATTACAAAGGATTCAGATAATTGTGTTGACAAAACAACTCTGTAAATCACAACAAAAAGCCTGGTGCAACAGTCAGTGCTATTTTATGCTTGTAAACGACCTTCTAAAAAGATTTCTTGTGGTTTGTGTTTGGGGGGTTTGTTTTGGTTTTTTAAGTCAAGCCCAGGACAATGCGGCGAGTTTTAGCTTTCCAAAAGGGAATGCAGCATGAAAACCGAGCTTTTTGTAGCTCAGTTATTTTATATTCCTTCCAAATAATGGCTAATCCAGCCATCATCTTCTGCCTTTCAGGTATGGAGCTCCCCAGCTCTCCTTTGCCAGTGACTCTAGCCAGACCATTAACAGCAAATTGATAGTATGCTCCTCTAACTGATACTTGGCCTTACACCAGAGGAATCCTTATGCCCAATCATGAGTAGCACACATAATATCAGACTGCTTTAACTTAATTTGTTTCTAATAAAATAGGTTAGCCATTGAATCCAATAATGGAAGCCAACTCTGTATTTTGTCAGCCCACTATTTCTCCTTCATTTTTTCATTTGTGCTAATATTTTGATTAGAATCAAACCAACTACGTAATAGCTATACAATTTCTACTATAATTATTTCTGACTGCCACAGCCAGGATTCAGGATTTTGGTGTCCGAGACACCATACTTGGATGGTACAATTCCTATACAAGCCCCTAAGCCTATAGTTTTATATAAGGTAAGAGACACTGAAGAACCGGGGCCAGCCAATAGAGCGTGAAATCACAGGGTCCCTGTTAAAGGGCCAAGGACTCCAGAACGCATGAAGAACAGAGAAAGAAAAGACAAAGCAAACTGAAGCCATTAACCATGAGCCTCTTTCTGATCAGCCTGAGCAGTCTGACAGCTTTGCAAGAGGTTGGAATCTCTGCCTATTCCCCTGCCATAGTACTATTCGGCTAGATATTGATTCTTCATATCCAAATATACAGCAGCTATAAAATCACATATTCCACTGAGGTGAACACAGCAACCCTTTGGACCTGACCAGTTTCTCAGCTCCATACTCTTTGACTGCGCTCAAGGTAAATACGCTCACTGCTACCATAATAGCATACGCAGTAATGAATAACAGGGTTTGACTTGATTTTTAATCAAATAAGGCTGTCCCCATTAAGCTGAATTGTTTTTATTTCAGTATAATGGTTTCATTTTACTTTAATATTTCCCCCATTTAAGATAAATTTACAGATCTAGTTTTCCATTTATTTTCAGTTCCTTAATCTTTTCCTAGTGAATAGGAATTATCTTGGCGCCCTGTGATGTCTATGTTTGTCCAGCAATGTTCATTTAGAGGGTACACAAACACTTCCACATGTTGATATTTTGAAATCTGGACTTAATTAGAGTAATTTGTATTCAAACAGGCATATCAAGAAGAAAGCAAGAGGAGGCTGGATTTCTTGGTGTACTGCCTGAAGATGTGCATTAAAGACATAAGGAGCCAATTTTTTTTTTATTCTTTTCCTCTTCAGACATCCTTAGAATACTAAAGCAATGCACAGCCTGTAGGAAAATGCAGTAAGTTTTGTTACACCAACTGGTACATCCAAAAGAAGCACACATGCACCTGGGCACATAACTCTGAGCATGGCAGCTGAAGACCAAGTATTTATTTGCCTAGCAGAGGCTGAGTGGCTTCTGTCAAGGACAGTGTGGATATCCTCAGATAGAAAGGGGACCAGTGTGCAGGAGGCCAACAGGGAGCGATCCCACAAGGGACAGCAGCAGAGTCCTCTCACAAAGACAGGCGGCAGTCTCCCTCTACCTCCACCTAAGAAAAAGTAATGAAGCTCTGCCCACATTGATCCAGCTATGGGCATGTCCATCATGAGTTTTTTCCTGAAGAGTTTTTAGGCTACAGAAAATGCAGGGTGAGTGAAAGCTGATGAATGAATTAGCAGTAATTGTTTCCCCCATACCATAAAAAAAAAATCACCCCCAAACCCACACAAACGCAATGACGAAAACCAAAACAACAATAACCGTAGGATAGAGTTTTGACTCGAAGTGCCCAGTAGCCCCATTGAGCTCTGAGGCATTAGGAAGACATCTAGAACCAGAAAATGAGTTATTTTGCTGTTCAGAATGATCCTCTGAAACTAGAAAAAAAATATATTTAAGGCAGCTCGTAGCATTGGTTTCACTATTATTTCACCAGGTGCTCACTAGATCTTTCATTGCACACAAACTTGCTTGGGCTTTTGATGACTAAGAGCTGCAGCTACTAATTAAAAATATTTACTTCACTTCCCAACCTCTTATTTAACATGCCACAGCAGACCTCAGCTGTATTCAGCCTCACTAGCCATTGCCAGCAAACAGTGATTAAAAGAAAATGGTTTATCACACAGAAAAAAGCTCCAGGCTCTGATCTCAGCAGTGTACAGATGTGACTATGCACTCTGCTCAAAAGAGCTCTACCATAAAGGGGCAGGAGCAGATTACTTTTCAGGAACAGGATGCAGCAACCCAGAAGAAGCATTGGGAAGCATGTGTTTCCTCCCAAGCATTCAATGAATACAGAAGGAAGCAGGTATAATCTCTCAACCTCCCATAGCTTGTGGACCAGACCAGGCTAGTGAGACATACAAAGGAGGTAGCTTTGGACACAACTCCGTGGTGGCACCTTACCCACCACCCACTGCAGAGTCCACAGAATAACACAGTATGTTGATGGAGGGAATTTCACAATACCTTACAGGAAGCAATAGGCTGTCCAATTATCCCTGACAGTAAAAACATTCCTGTGACTAAGGGTGGGCACACACAGGCAATCCATACATGAGCAATGGCAAATTGGGTGACATAACATGTATTTCAGAAAGAATCTCTTCATGGGTACATGTACCACTATGGCCAAATATTTGGGATTCCCAATGCTTTCTTTTCTAAGATTTTTTTTTTTCATTTTATAACCAGAAGAGGTATTCTCCAACCAAATCATATACCTTTTTGCCTATTTCTAAAAGAGATTGCCAAGTCCCCTCAAAAAAAGACATGCAACCCAGCACAATATTTTCTGAAATCACAAGTTTCCAGTATTCTCCATCATACTCAGTGGACACTAAGATTTTAAGCACACATTAAATAGTAGCAGTTACATAGATGTTACATCTCAAGAACTTTAAATATCCACACAGAACAGTTAAGGTTAAATTTACTCAAATCACTGAAATGTGAAGCAGCCACAACCACATATTAACTTTACTCCAAGGAAAAAATATGCAGAGAAACAATAATTTCTAAAAAATGCTCAACTAGTGCTAGTTTTCCAAGTAGAAAATTAAATTTCCCACTGCTTTCCATTCCTTTGGATTCTTAGAAGAGCTTAATTCATCACTGAGCAAGCTTGGCTTTTCACTTTAGCTGTTCCCCATTTTGCTCCACAGCTTCTGATCTTACCAGTTGCAAGTGCTGCAGACTTAAATCACATTTGGTATCTGCTGACACCAGTACACATGATGAGCAACCCAAAAATTACAGGCTAAGTCAGAATTTCTTGATTTAAAGAAAATAGAAACTCAGTGGGGGTGAGGGACAGAAGCGTTGAGGTGAAGTGTATGGGGAACAGCAGCATGAGCTTACTTCTTCACAAGTCACAGGTGTAACATTTAAAAATTAATATCTAGCTTATAAAATTTAATTCCCTTTGCCGCTGACAGAACTTTTCTTTCCCCCAGAAAATTCACAGGAGTCTGTAAAAGGAGTTGCAGAAAGGCAGTATTTTTTTACGCTAACATCAACATGCACAGTATTAAAACCACTGAGATTTTTTTTCTTTTTATTACAGGAAAAAAGGGGGGGTTTAACACATGCAGGGCTCAGTAGAAAAACAAATGCCATCCCTGTTGCTTTCAGATTACATATACACAGAATTAAAATGAACTTACATTTTTGCTACTACTGCATCAAAGTTGTGTTGTTAGGCACAGTCTTAAAGGAAGCAGGAGGATGTAGTATCATGCTGGTTTCAAAATAAGCAACAATAGTACTAAGGCTATTCAAAAGAACATATTTTAAAAAAATACACCAAACCAGCACTAAAACATCCTAACTGAAAGAAAAAAAAAACAAATAGACAAATAAATGTAGCCAAGAACTTTTTCTGTGTAAACCATGTCTTTGAAGCAAGAATAATACCTGCTAAAGAGCTCTTTATATCCCCATTCTGCATGCTCTTTGGCACTGGTGGGTTCCTATTGACTTCAGCTGCCCATTTTTACAGCAGCTGTTTCCTGCACTCCCCATTGCAAATGTGCCTCTGCTTTGGGGGTTTTCGTCCCTCCTTCCTGCACATGGTTTATGAGCTGTGTGAGATCAGCCATGGAGAGTGGTGTCAAGCAAACATCTATGCTAAGGTGTCTAGGTCTGCAGTGAGGAAAGACGGGAGGTAACCAGACACTGTACAAAAACACCCTATGGCAAAGCATTAACAGTAACTCACTGCAGATAGGGTTTAAATCAGACATTGACCTCAAGCCTTGGACTTACAGTCTCTAGCAGTTCTGTGGCTGAAATTCTGCTTTTGCTGCAGCAGGGAGCAAGTTCCTTTTGATCTGGTTCTCAAAACAGTGGCATGAAGACCCCTGTTAAAGACTGCAAAAGGCATCCTATTTCAGGATTAGGTACTCTAGTGACAAAATGTTTGTTTATGGTAAATACAGAGATATTTATAAGAAAAAAGATGAAATCCTAAATGTAGCTTTCTATGCACTCACTGCACTGCATAGCCAGAACCCAAAAGCCCTCACCCTAATACAGTAAACTTCCCAGCTTGCATAAATATGGATATAAATTATCCCTGTGCTTCCTGCTTTTCTGAAGCAATCAGAAGCACTTGGTTTGGGCGTGTTTAGGAGCACAAGAAATAGTATTACAATTTTTTAAAAAATAAATCTGGAAAAGTCATATAGCTTTAGATATAGATTAGTAGGTTATCTGGAGTACTCCAGCATGTGTCTGGGTCACAGGGCATTCACTTTTTACTTAGACTAGATTTGCTATCAAGGGTAGTGTAAAGGTGTAGTGCTCTTACCACAATTTTGGGGGCTATTTATTTAATGACATGCCAAAATTGGCAGTTGTTTACTGATGGAAATATGTGGGTCAGTTTCTCTAGAAATAACCAAGCCTGTGGTAAACTAAAATTGATTTTGAAGCTAATTTTCCAGAGGACCTTCCACTGAACACAGAAAAATTTTCATCTCCAAAAAAAAAAAAAAATCACTGGCCAGTTATCACGTGTATAGCTCATGTGCTTAACACACATGTGGCACAGTCAGTATCTCTGGACTCCCACAACACAAAAAAATTTTCTCCTCCAAAAAAAAAAAAAAATCACTGGCCAGTTATCACGTGTATAGCTCATGTGCTTAACACACATGTGGCACAGTCAGTATCTCTGGAAGGCTTTTCTATTTAACAAATATGCCCTCTCAGCACTGCTATCTAATTCAATTTTCTATTGACTGTCTGCCTCTGGGACTTTTTTATTTTCCAGGATGTGGTTTTGGCTTTCAGCACCCTACCACTCATCACGGGGAGCTACAGTCCATACCTTTGTGTGCAATAAACCTTTAGGGCTGAAGAGGAAAGGCATACAGCTTTCTCTGTGACATTTCATTTCAGCAACTGTGCCAGATCTTTAAATATCCAGAGTACTTAGCTCATAGAGTCCTACTAGCTCATTAAGGGTCTGTGATTCCATCATAACCCAGCAGAAGTAATATGTGCTTTGAAAGATCCACTTTCCTCAGTTCTCTGCCAGGTAAGAAGAGTTTGCAACAGCTTTCTCAGCTTTTGGTGCAATTCCCTTGCTCTATTGGAGTCAGATATTGCTGCAAGCTGTGTTTCTAGGCTAAAAGTTCTTCCTCTCATTTCCACCATCCATACATATTTTTACATCAGTGGTAGATTGAAAAAGATTAATTGGGGGGAAAAACGGCTTCTGAAAGGATTATGTTCCCATCATATTTGTTTCCCTCCGGTCTCTTTTG
Organism: Egretta garzetta; assembly: GCF_000687185.1. Classification (NCBI taxonomy): domain Eukaryota; kingdom Metazoa; phylum Chordata; class Aves; order Pelecaniformes; family Ardeidae; genus Egretta; species Egretta garzetta. The sequence continues at coordinate 67,763 of NW_009259238.1, read as the reverse complement.
TAGCCTGCCTGAAATCAAAGTCACCTACTGGCAGTACTATTTTGTTGTTAATGCTTGTTTCATTACTGGCTCTGTCAACACTTTTAGAATATTCAGGTTCCCCCCCCCTACCCCAATGGAGGGCTCTGGTCTCCACTGGCGCAGACTGATCCCCATCAGCCAACTCACTACCAGATCTTAAGTCATGCCAGCAATTCTTTAATATCTATTTGTTCCTGCTTATGCCCGCAGCAGACACCTCCGAAGTTGTACTATTTTGTTTCATTTATGTTAGCTCATTTTCCTAAGCTTCTGTGGCATATTCAAGAGAACAGTGTGCCACATTTTCCTCCGACTTGCAGGAGGTGGAGAATTAAACAGCCTGTTCTCACCAAATTTCTTTATTCTTACAGCAGTGACAAATTAATGCTGCTTGCTCCAGTGCAAATCCCTTTCAATCTTTCAGAGTTTGAAGGCGGCGAATCCCCACTTCTCCTTAAATAAATATAGATGCACAGGGAATACACTCAGGTCTATCAACTTTGGCTTTTAGTGATGATAAACCTTTGGCAGATGCTCCCATGGAAGTCACAATGCCACTGGCTCCACAGGGCTACCTGAGATGAAAGGTGTCTTCTCAGACATCTCCAGCCACGACAGTTTTGAACATCACGTCTTCTGGTTTGCTGCTTCAGACAGCTCCAGATTGCCATCAGAAATCTTTTTCACTGGCACAGATGATGAATGATTTCTATCTGGAAAAGCAAAGCAGTGAGAAGTAGTTTTTGATTTTGTCGCATTCTGCACTAGAGCCAGCCAGTTTTGTCATGAAGGTTTCACAGATCCAAGATGAAGTTTATAGGAAAAATGAAAGAAAATATTAAAACAAACTGACAGCAGAAAAGTCTATACTATTGATTCCTGATCAAAGAGGATTTAACCATTAGCACACAAAAAAAACCCTAATAAATAGCAAAAAACCAGCTACTTTGTTTTAAACCACAACTTACTGATGTATTATGTGCTGCAGGAAACTGATGTATCAAAATTCGCTGCAAAACCTTATGAAAGTGAAGGTAATAATTTAGTTTCATTCAGACTTGGTTATCACACTCCTCTTGTATGCATGTAATCACAAGCACCAAAATGTGTGCATTAAAAATTGTCTGGCCAGGGTCACTGGTATGTGACACAGACAGCAAGGTTTATCAATATACACCAATCTGTTAAACCCACTCTATTGTTTCTTCTGGAGCTCCTGCACATGAACACTTCCATTCATACATTTATTCAGACCAATTTTAACATTTCTCATGTAAATCTCTGCAATACCATGGTTTTCTCCATTAGTCAGGGCCAAATCGTGACAAATGAGCAAGTTACATCTTCCTTCCTGTAACTACTGTAGAGAATTGAGAAATTCTTCCTGACTTTAGCCAAAGACCAAGTGTTCTGTGGCCATAAATCATTGCCAGAATATCTTAGTCCTGCTTGTTTATTTGGGATGAAGTTTCCTAAATCTAAATGTATTAAAAAATTAATTCCTGGTTTTAAGGCACTGTCATCTGCAGGAAAATTAAGAGGTTTTTCCCATTGTACAGTTGTATTATCTTAATAAAACACATATAGTATTGTGGCATTTTTCTGTCTAGATTGAGAGCCAATGCCATGTAAGCTTAAGCAGTTCTCTCCCCTTCACAAAGTCCTCTGATGGGGAACACAGTAGGAACTACAACCCTATTTTAAAAACCCTGAGGCACTCCAGCAGACCCATCTTCCCACTTGCCATGCATGCTCCTGGCTGCATCACCAACCGCTCTACCAGCTTCCAGCCCTCTGCACCCACCACTTGATCTCTCAGGTGAACAACAGGGTATTCTCACACATTTTATGACTGCAGCTATGTTGGGTAAAGACAATATCAGCCATGACCTATCCTGTGCCACTAGTTGTGATGTGGTTTGGTTGGTCAGGCCCTGCATGATTGCTTCTTGCCCATTTTGAACACCACAAGTTTGGTTTGTGAAGATCCAGCATTTAACTCTGATACATTCTTGCAATCCACAGCTGTTTTTCCTAAAGAATGGGCCTTGATTGCTCTTTCTCTTTAGCATTTCCAGCATTTAACAAGGCTTAGGTGTGAGATGGTCTTTTCGTTCAAAAGACCCCTAATAACAGTCATCAAGGGCTTTCAGTGTGACAATCACTTTCTAACATTGAAAATCCAACTTAAATACGAGGGATGTGGAAACAATTACCCAAATTGTCGTAGCCACTGAAGACCGAAGTTTGTCCAGTAGAAAGAAAATGCCTGTTATTGTCAGTGACTACCCTGCCAGGGTTAGTGTTGCACTGCTGAAGGCCCCTATCAGAGTCCCAGTTGAATGGTATGGGAAGTGGATTGCTCTTCCCCCAACCACCAGCACCAAGCCCTGCTGTTTCTTACTGGTCTTCCCCATGATGCTAAGAACAGCTTCTCTCAGTTTAAAGGGTAGAACAGAAGGGAATGAAAAGGAGAAGCTCTCACCATGTTAAAAAGAGGAAGGAGTGTGTTCATGGGCAGGGCCTCTCCTACATATCTGCTGAGAGAAGCACCACACTGTTTTTTCATACAATGAGAAACTACAGCTTTTGATTAAAAAGGGGGTATCTAGGCAGTCTTACGCTCTTGTTTCCTATCCATTCTTCTGCTGTATGCCCATCCAAAGCCACGTAATTTAATCTGAGAATAGTCCTGAATACACCTGGGGAGATACGCAATTATGCATTCTCGTGACTCACTAGTAACAAAATACACCTTAAGGACCCAATCTGAAGTCCTTATTTAAACAAAACACATGACAACATCTTTATGCTTCAGATTTGGAAGTTTTATGTCCCAAAACCTAGCACAGGTGTGCTAGGATGGGAGTGAATTATTCGGCAGTCCACATCTGATATCGGTGACACATCCATTTCAGACACTGGTGCCTCTCTCTACCTTGAGACTGCTAACAAGAAGTGTAGGTCAAGAAAAAGAAAAAATTCTACATCTAAGCACATGCTGAGGTTAAATAGTTGTCTCAAAAACCATTGCAGCTATTGCATCACACTTGGATCCAGTAGAGCCATGCTTTAGAGATTCCCTGAACTGGAACCACATTTATATGAAAAAGTCAGGAGTAAAAATTATCACCAAAACCACATAGTTTGCCAACAATCCTATTTACATAGAAATAAGTTTAAGAGCAAAACCCTCCTCCGCATCCAGAATTTGGATATTATGACTTTTAACATTCCATGATTTTAACATTCCAAGTATTTAAAAATTTCACACCTGACATAAACTACATAGTTACCATTTTTTGAATTTTTGTCATTTTGTTTGGATATGGAATTGAAAAACCTAGCCTAAAAAATTTGGAAGGATTTACACTGTCATTGGCAGTGCAGGAAGAACGGTATTTTTGTGATTGACCTTGAAATGGGAAAGCTTAGAGCCAGCTCATTTAATTTTAGCCCACATTTATTTCATCTGGTATTATGTCAAAATGGGGCATTAATTTTTCTCTTGGTGATTGAGAAAGCATCCCAGATGTTATATATGTCCATCTGATTCGTGTTAATATGAAACAGTGCTAGGGCCGCATGATGACAT
>NW_009259238.1:52077-63925 GCF_000687185.1 Egretta garzetta | reverse complement strand
GCCCCCCGCCGCACCCAGCGCTGTTTGCTTGCCTTTATTCGTTTAATAAATTGTTAATTTTGATTGAAACCCTATTTGGGACTCAGTCATTTATCACACCAGATAATCAGCAAATCAGATAGGTCTGTCAGGCAGAAACTCTAAGTTCCTCATACTTAACCAGACCAGGCATTTCTGAAGCCCAAAAGGAACAGGGGCTGCACTTGTAAAGGAGGATATGCTATTTGGAATAGACTGGTCAATGATGAGGAGTATGTTATTGTGAAAGAAAATCAATGTGGAGACATGGCAGTGGAGCCAAAGAGTAAACAGCTGGTAAATGAACATGTGTCTCCTTTATGGTCTGGTCCCAAAACTTCTTTGAGGTTTTTTCCTAGGAAATCAGACTGTATTTATTCTTAATTTGAATTGATTTCCTCAGGTGCCTACAGATATTAGAAGCAGCCACTCACCTTTGAATAAAAAAACCTAACATGAAAGTAAAACTACCAACTAATGCATGTTATAAACAATCTGACTCATGGATTCCTCACTAGGTTATAATAAATTTATGACCATTTTTATTGTAATATTTTACTATAAGGTGAGAAAAACTATGGTAGTGTTGCCCTCTGCATTCAACAGAAACTATTAAAAATAACGTGTTTTTTGCAAAGTCTCACAAATTATGCATCACTTTTGAGAAGAGTAAAAACACTCCTAATGCAGCAAACTGCTAGCAGTTAAATTAACGTGGAGATGAAATAAAGTTTTAGGTATGAAAGAGAGAAGAGAAAAAACCCAGAACACCAAAACCAAACAAAAAACCCTACTTGCAGACTTCAGCAGAGAGAGCTGGTTAATGTTACCCAATGCCAAATTCAAATCATCAATTTTGGCTTCCATTTTTAAGATCCTATTAAAACTATGACGTGCGGAAACAGACTCCACAATCTGTAAGATTGTAAAGTAGGTATGTTTACTCAGCGCTGGGCAGCATGGGGTCCCACCAAAGTCGTGCGCACTGCAACACGGCAGCTTGTCCTGTTTATATGTAGCAAAGTGTTACATATACATGAGGTTTCCCAATATGCCTTGTGATAAATGACTGAGTCCCAAATAGGGTTGCAATCAAAATTTACAATTTATTAAGCGAACAGAGGCAAGCAAACAGCGCTGGGTGCGCCGGGAGTCTCCACTCCACCAAGACGCATACTGTACAGTTCCTTTTTCTGGTTTATATGTCTTCCAGGAATAGGCGTCTCTCAAAGCTCCTCTTCCTTTGGTTAGCAGCAGTCCCTTGCTTTAGCTAGCAACAATTTCTTGCTTCGGTTAGCAATAAATTAGCAATAACCTCTTGCTTTGGCTAGCAACAATTCTTCTTCGGTTAGCAATAAGACCAGTTTAAGCTGGTATGCTGGAATGTCTGTCAGGCGACCCCCGCCAGCCACAGGAGCTACATACATCCAGTTCCTGGTTTTTTTTTTTAGGCTTGCAGTTATACAGGGGTATGTAAGACAGAAGGTCGTATTTCATCATGCGACCCTAGCATTGTTCCATATCGACACAAATCAGATGGACACATTTTACATGCCTCTACATAGGCATGTGAAATATGTCCATCTGATTCGTGTTAATACGGAACAATGCTAGGGCCGCATGATGAAATCTGTCTTACATACCCTTGTATAACCACAAGCCTAAGAAAAGCAGAGAGGTTAATGTATATAGTTCTTATCTTGCACCCCCCCAGCCGCCTCCTCACGAGGGGGAGGGGGCCGGGTGAGGTCACCTGCCGGGCGCTTCAGCACAACAGGGTAAACCGGTTCTGTTACCAACCAAAACAAGAGAAGTTTAAGACACGCCTACTGCTGGAGGATATATAAACCAGAAATAAGAACTGTATGGGGTGCATCTTGGCTCCCGGCACACCCAGCGCTGTTCGCTTGCCTTTATTCATTTAATAAATTGTTAATTTTGACTGAAATCCTATTTGGGACTCAGTCATTTATCACAGGCATAACCTGTCCCGGCTTCATATTAAAATTAGTTTCAAGAGGTCATTTCCATAAGTCCCTCCCAGCTGCGCATGCTCAGTGATTTGAGTTGGTGTTCTTCAGGGGTCGTTTACTTCATCCACTCCTCTTCTTCACCTTGTCCTTTTGGTGAATTCCAGCTTCTACCTCCCACTGTCAGAACAACACAGCCGGTACCAACTGGCTCCCCATCCTTGGCTATCCTCATATCGACAAAGTGCTAGACACTTTGCTCTCCTACCTGCCTTCCAAGGCCTGTAACAAAGATGGGCCATTTGCTACTCATCTCCCCTCTTCCACACTCCCTACAGTGTTAGTTTCTTATCTATAGTTTACTTCATATGATTAGTAAGTTAATCTAAAACACAATGCTAGCAATTTAAGATGGATCGACAGTTGGCTTCGCAAAGGTCCTTTTGTTAACCCTTTAGCCTCCCTTCAGCTAAACATCCCAAGACCTTTTTTATAAATATACTGTGATGAATAAAAAACCCAAACCCTAAACTCAAAAGATTTAAATGAATACATTATGAGAGATAAAAGTGCATTCCTCAAAGAAGTTAATTAATGTAGTAAGGTTACTATTGTACACTGAACTTTAATGGGTCTTTGAGCAGCAAAAGAACCTGATGTTTGGCACTGCTGTGTATATTTTAACTTTTTCAAATAATTTTTTTTTGCTGTTTTGAAGGGGAAAAAGATGGTCCTTTCATGTTATTTTCATTCTGTAGTCATCTGGGTTTGCTATGTGTATTTAAATGTTCATTACCAGACAGGTAATGTTAACAGAAGTATAATATTTTTAGAAGTTTATGGAATTTCTGACAAATACCTGATGCTAGCTGGGAGTTCAGTGACTCTTTGTAATGGTATCCTCCATCCATCTTCAGCAGGGTAAAATCAACGCTGTCATCAACCCTATTGATTAGATCATCTTGATGTAAACCTGTGAAGAAGTCCTCCACGAGAGAATGAAAGACTAGTTTATTCATCTGGGACTTTCAGTCTTTTGGCACCAAATGCTAGGTCTAAGAATGAATGTGACTACTGTAATAGAAGCATGCAGCTCCTGTGAACTGCACTAAGGTAATTTCCAAACAGGTACATATGTACCCTGACTCACTATATGGGCTATCTTTGACTTGAGAGGATGTCAGACTGGGCTGTTAGTCAACAATCACCATCTGGAGATATCTTCCGTACCCATTGACATGAAGGATTGAGAATCTATTTTTCCAAGTCTTTCAGCCTGGCTGAACTAAGCTGTAGTTTAGCTCAACATAGTGTCTGCCAACTGAGTCCTATCTTAAAACTTAATTTTCAGATATAATAATTTTGCCATGCTGTCACCGAAATCGGGAAGAATGAACCTCGTAACACCAATGTAGTGTTAGAAGGCAGGCATTCTTTATTCACGGCGCCGGATGCACGGGGGATCGCTCCACCTAACGTGCATACCATCAAGTGGCAACTTGCCCGTTTATATGTAGCAAAGTGTTACATATGTATAAAGTTTTCCGATATGCCTATACATATGTATAACCTGTCTCCGCTTTGTATTAAAATTAGCTTCAGGAGGTCATTTCCATAAATCCCTCCCCACTGCGCCTGCTCAGTGCCTCCTTGTGGTGGTCGTCGGGGGTCATGGGGATGAAGGCTGAGGCCTCCTCTTCGTCACCGCTAGTAACCCCTTGTTCTTGCGCAGACTCAGTTGCTCCTTGGCTCTTGCCCAAACTGCAGGGTCGGTGTAGACCAGCTCTTGAGGTAAACACCTGGTTCTTATCAAAAAACTGTCCTTTGTAAGGAGCCACAAATCTTTCTACATCAATTAGTTCTCATTCCTTCTAGTCTGGCAACCTTGGCAAACCGTTATTATCTTCTTGCTTCATCCCCTCCCGGTTCTCCCCGTCCTTGTTCTAAATTCACTAAGTAACTATACTACAGACTTTAAGAAGAACAAAAAAATCCAAGCTAGACACTACTGACTTTAACAAAGCAACCGCAAGCTAGACAATACTAATAACAAAGCAACAGCAAGCTAGAAAATACTAATTTTAGCAAAGTAACAGCAAGCTAGACAATAAGGCCTAAATCTTATGCATGTAAGCCATTTTACATTTGGGGTCTTTTTGACCCTTAGGGTATCAATGCCACAGACAGAAGTGAGACAGTCCTATTCAGGCTTTCATACACATTTAGTTTGCATTATTCACCTTGCCCATTAGAATGTAGGAAACTGTTTCCAAAATAACCAGTCTGCCCTCTTTTCTATTATTGGTCATAACTTTTGACACTACAGTACATTAAGCCAATGACATTTTGCCCTTGTTCAGTTTTCTTTTTGAACAAGAATGACAAGAAAAACATGGAAAAGTCTGGCCATGAAGAGTCAGAAGAGCTCACTCTCATTTGACAAGACAGAACAAAATTTACTCAGAGAGCTAAAAGAAACTGATAATATTTAAGTGTTAGTTTATTCTTCTGATGACCTGAGCTACAGGAAGTTAGTACAGTTCAGCTGTACTGAATAGGTTCTGCCGCTTCATTTGATATCTTTAAATAAAAAGGACAAATACAGATTCCCCATTTAATAACCCAAATGAAAGTTTACAATAAAATTGTTAGTGTTCAGCTGAAACACCTTGAATATGTATTCAAGTGGAAGCAGATGAGAAGAGTTTCACTCTTAAATTGCATTCTCATAAAGGCCAGTTGGTCCTCATCAGTCTGAAGAGGAAAGCTGACAGTGTACACACACAGTAGAGCCTTTAAAAAGCCTCTAGAAGTAATAAAAATGGGTAACTTGACATTTTTCATAGACCTTTAACTGCTACAAGATATTTGGAAAATAAAATACAAAACAAGTTAAAACTGCTTAGAGTAGCTGGTTATCAGTGAAAGCTAGATAAATTTTTCTTGCATGTTTGTTTTCTCCTTTATTTTGAACTGCTTTTCAGCGAAGACATGTTAAAATAAGTTCTTGTTACACAAGAGGTAAAAAAAAAGAGCATTACCGTATTCCATTTCCCAGAAATGTCTATTGTAGAAGTAAAAGCAGATGGCACCAGAAACAAAAGAACATCAACTATTCTGGAAGTGAAGTATGTCTAATTAGATCAGGTTGGTTTTGATGAAGATAATGACTTTTGAAAATTCGTCAATTTTTATGCAATAAAAAGAAATTGCAGCAAACATTCTCAATAGCTTGTAATACTTGCATCCAGGCAGAGTGTTAATTTAATTGGTCTGCCAAAGGTTGATCTTGCAAAGGTCTGAGCACTTTTTTATTTCTTGCTGAACTGACAGAGAGATAAAGGCACTCAAAAATTTTCAGGGGCCTGCTAGCAACAATCCACACCCAACTGAACAGAGCTCAGTTTGGTCAAAGGCATGGCTACAACACTGCAGTGCCAAATGCTTTTTTTGCCCTATTAGCTGGGGTTTTATTGCTGATCGTTCTGAAAGACACATACACCTACACTGAGTTAACATCTGCCCTGGAACTACCATGTCTTAGGGACATGGTTTAGTGGTGGGATGGCAGTGTTAAGGTTAAAGGTTGGACTCTATGATCTTAAAGATCTTTTCCAACCAAAGTGATTCTATAATTCTATTCTATGATTCTACTATGTTTATGCTGATAATGCAATACAGGACTGTAGGTGCTATGGCCATGGATGCAAGTGATTTCCAGCCATGTGGATTTCAAATGTCTATTCATATTTGTATATCTCTTTTTCACCTATATGGACACTTAGGGTGTCCGTTACCACATGGTTCTGCATGTAGAAAGGGTAAGTATAAGGTAGGACAATAAAACATTACCACACCTGCACCTTGTATGGAATAGCTGGAAAAAGTTTCTCCGCATCTGCCTAGGAGTCTTGTAGGGATTTCCAGAAGTCTGATTAAATCATTCCTATTTGAAGAACACAATGTTATACCTATGATTTTTAAAGTTTGCACTTATCTTTTCTATTATTTTCCTACATTCAGCTCAAAGACAGCTTAGATTTTCCATGCTTGGCATATCTCTCTCTGCCCTGTTGTAACTGCAGTCACTTCTCTTTGCCTTTTGCTGTGAAATTCCACAACAGAAAACATAAAAGTAGCCCCACGCTTCATCTAGCTTTCATCATTTTGTCATTCTATGGGATTTCCAGTGCTTCTCCTTGTAACATCCTCCCTAAAGTCTCCAGGAATAACTGGACAGAAATGCTGTCCTGGTTTCGGCTGGGATAGAGCTCATTTTCTTCATAGTAGCTAGCATAGTGCTGTGTTTTGGATTTAGTACCAGAAGAATGTTGATAACACACTGATGTTTTCAGCTGTTGCCAAGTAGTGCTCAGACTACTCAAGGACTTTTTGAGCTTCTCCTGCTCAGCCAGGTGCATAACAAGCTGGGAGTACAGCACAGCTAGCACAGCTAACCCAAACTGCCCAAAGAGCTATTCCATACCATATAACGTCATGCTGGGGGGGGGTTAGTTAGTTCGGGTGGTCGGTTGGTCGGGGGGAGACTGCTCGCAGCTCGGGGAGACTGCGCGCGGCTCGGGGACTGCTCGCGGCTCAGGACGGGCTGGGCATCGGTCAGCGGGTGGTGAGCAATTGCGTTGTGCCTCATTCGTTTTGTATATTCTGTATATTCTGTTATCATTCTCATTATTACTATTATTATTATTTTCTCTTATTAAACTGTCTTTATCTCAGCCCTCGGCTCTAACCTTTTATTTTCTTTCCAGTTCTCTCCCCCATCCCACTGAGGGAGGGGGGGAGTGAGCGAGCGCCTGCGTGGTGCTGAGTTGCCAGCCTGGTGAAACCACGACAGTCCTTTTTGGCGCCCAATGTGGGGCTCGAAGGGCTTGAGATAACGACAGACTATCCAGAGAATATTAAGGAATTTATATCTGCTCTAACCTTTTATTTTCTTTCCGATTCTCTCCCCCATCCCATTGAGGGAGGGGGGGGAGTGAGCGAGCGGCTGCGTGGTGCTGAGTTGCCCGCCGGGTTAAACCACGACAGTCCTTTTTGGCGCCCAACGTGGGGCTCGAAGGGCTTGAGATAACGACAGACTATCCAGAGAATATTAAGGAATTTGTATCTGTTAAACAGTTGTGGATCACGATTTGATTCATTTGTTCTTGATCTTAGTTTATCCAATCTGCACCATGCTCCCTCCTTTGCTGTACTTGTTGAAAGTTGGTGCTGGTTTTTGCAGTTTGTTATGCTCTGCGGTGACTAAACATGTTTTGCTTGGGAAACTTGTTATTAAAACAATGACCTTGAGCCTTATCTGGTATTTGGGTTTCATGTCGAAGTCTGTACTGCACTTTGGGTACCACCTTGCGGGGAAAATTAGCAATTATACATCGGATTCTGAAAAGTTTGTTCTGGAGGAAATACAGAATGGCACTTTCTCTGCCTTCTTTGATGATGTTTCCTCCTTCATTACAATAACTTTTCAGTATCTTGAACATCCTTGGATAGTTAAGATATATCTATTGATATCTATTTGGAATATTTTTTCAGTTTTGTCCAAAGTTAGTAAGCAACTTAATAATACCATCCAGATGTCTGCCCCAGGGCTGGATAGTTATGAGTGGCGTGGGATCTGGGGTAGTATGGGTAAATGCCTAGAACGATGGGCACCTCCAATGTTTTGGAAATTCACTCCTGAACAAGTGCAGAATCCTGAAAAACTGGTAGAATATTTGGAAAAGGTGTGCTGTCACCCTGGCAATTCTAAGCAAACACAAATCACTGCAATGTGCTGGGGCCTGGCCCATGCTTACCGAACCCTGTTCAACACTCTTCAATACAACCAAAGGGAAGAGAAAGTCTCTGGATCTGATGACAAGGCCACAGCCACTGCAGCTACTCCGACCCCAGTGGTATGCACTGCAGCTACTCCGACCCAGGCCACAGGCACTGCAGCTGAACCAGCGAACCAACCCGTGCCAGTATCAGTCGCGCCTATACAAAAGAAGAAATCTTGGAAGCGAAAGTCAACTCGTTTAGAAAGGGAGGATGAAAAAGCGGGGCCATCACAAGAGGAGGAAGAGCTCATAAGCGAGACAGAAACCACCCGATCCCTATCCTTGAGTGAGCTGCGAGATGTGCGAAAAGATTTCAGCCGTCGTCCAGGTGAACACCTTGTCACCTGGCTACTCCGATGCTGGGATAGTGGGGCCAGTAGCCTGGAACTGGAGGGTAAGGAAGCCAAACAGCTGGGATCCCTTTCTAGGGAAGGGGGCATTGACAAAGCGATTGGAAAAGGGACACAAGTCCTCAGCCTCTGGAGGCGACTACTGTCAGCCATGAAGGAAAGATATCCCTTCAAGGAAGATGTCACACATCGCCCAGGTAAATGGACCACCGTGGAGAAAGGCATCCAGTACCTGAGGGAATTGGCTGTCCTGGAAGTGATTTATAGTGACCTGGACAATGACCAGCTGCCCAAAGATCCAGATAGTGTCCAGTGCACGCGACCCATGTGGCGGAAGTTGTTACGGAGCGCACCAACATCATATGCCAACACATGGGCAATGATGAGCTGGGAAGCTGGACGGGGACCAACAGTGGATGAATTGGCTAGCCAGCTCCGGGAATATGAAGAAAATATCTCTTCTTCCCTCGTCTCTGCTGTGGATAAACTGTCCCAGAAGTTTGAACAATTTGAAAAGCGTATGTCCTACTCCCCTCCTGTACAGACCAGTATCTCAGCCATTAGAAGTAAGCGCCCTTCTGCTCAAGGAAAAGAATATCAAGGGTACACACCACGGGGCACTCTATGGTTTTACCTGCGTGACCATGGAGAGGACATGAGGAAATGGGACGGAAAACCTACCTCGACCCTAGAGTCACGAGTACGCGAGTTGCAAAGAAAAACAAACACAAAAGGGGGCTCTTCCAAGAAACTTGTTGCTCCAATTTCCAGAGACTGGGCAGACTGTAGATTTTTCAGACAGAATAGAAGTACTGATCTTAATTCTGATTGTGATGAAGGAACTTCTGACTCATACACACAAACCATGGGCAACAGTGACTGGGATTAGAGGGGCCCTGCCTCCAGCCAGGTGGAGGAAAGGGACAACAGGGTCTACTGGACTGTGTGGATTCGATGGCCTGGCACGTCAGACCCACAGAAGTATAGAGCTCTGGTAGACACCGGTGCACAGTGTACTCTAGTGCCATCAAGCCATATAGGGGCAGAATCCATTTGTATTTATGGAGTGACAGGGGGATCTCAAGAGCTGACTGTATTGGAGGCCGAAGTGAGCCTAACTGGGAATGAGTGGCAAAAGCACCCCATTGTGACTGGCCCAGATGCTCCGTGCATCCTTGGCACAGACTACCTCGGGAGAGGGTATTTCAAGGACCCAAAAGGGTACCGGTGGGCTTTTGGTATAGCTGCATTGGAGGCAGAAGAAATTAAGCAGCTGTCTACCTTGCCTGGTCTCTCAACGGACCCCTCACTTGTGGGGTTGCTGAAGGCTGAAGAACAAGTGCTGATTGCCACCACAACAGTGCACAGGCGGCAATATCGCACCAACCGAGACTCCCTGATTCCCATCCATAAGCTGATTCGTCGACTGGAGAGCCAAGGAGTGATCAGCAAGACTCGATCACCCTTTAACAGTCCCATATGGCCAGTGAGAAAGTCTGATGGAGAGTGGAGACTGACAGTAGACTATCGTGGCCTGAATGAAGTTACACCACCACTGAGTGCTGCTGTGCCGGACATGTTAGAACTTCAATACGAACTGGAGTCAAAGGCAGCCAAGTGGTATGCCACAATTGATATTGCAAATGCTTTCTTTTCAATCCCTTTGGCAGCAGAGTGCAGGCCACAGTTTGCTTTCACTTGGAGGGGCATCCAGTATACCTGGAATCGACTGCCCCAGGGGTGGAAACACAGCCCTACCATTTGCCATGGACTGATCCAGACTGCACTGGAACAGGGTGAGGCTCCAGAGCACCTGCAATACATTGATGACATCATTGTGTGGGGCAACACAGCAGAAGAAGTTTTTGAGAAAGGGAAGAAAATAGTCCAAATCCTTCTGAAGGCCGGTTTTGCCATTAAACAAAGTAAGGTCAAGGGACCTGCACAGGAGATCCAGTTTTTAGGAATCAAATGGCAAGATGGACGTCGTCAGATTCCAATGGATGTGATCAACAAAATAACAGCTATGTCTCCACCAACTAGCAAAAAGGAAACACAAGCTTTCTTGGGCGTTGTGGGTTTTTGGAGAATGCATATTCCAAATTACAGCCAGATTGTAAGCCCTCTCTACCAAGTGACCCGGAAGAAGAATGATTTCAAATGGGGCCCTGAACAACGACAAGCCTTTGAACAAATTAAACGGGAGATAGTGCATGCAGTAGCCCTTGGGCCGGTCCGGGCAGGGCAAGATGTAAAGAATGTGCTCTACACCGCAGCCGGAGAGAACGGCCCTACCTGGAGCCTCTGGCAGAAAGCACCTGGAGAGACTCGAGGCCGACCACTAGGCTTTTGGAGTCGAGGATACAGAGGATCTGAAGCCAACTATACTCCAACTGAGAAAGAGATATTAGCAGCATATGAAGGGGTTCGAGCTGCTTCTGAAGTCATTGGTACTGAAGCACAGCTCCTGTTGGCACCCCGACTGCCAGTGCTGTGCTGGATGTTCAAAGGGCAGGTCCCCTCTACACATCACGCAACTGATGCTACGTGGAGTAAGTGGGTCGCACTGATTACACAACGGGCTCGAATAGGAAACCTCAGTCGCCCAGGAATCTTGGAAGTGATCATGGACTGGCCAGAAGGCAAAGATTTTGGATTATCACCAGAGGATGAAGTGGTACGTGCTGAAGAAGCCCCGCTGTACAATAAATTGCCAGAAAATGAGAAGCAATATGCCCTGTTCACTGATGGATCATGCCGTCTTGTGGGAAAGCATCGAAGGTGGAAAGCTGCTGTATGGAGTCCTACAAGACAAGTTGCAGAGACTGCTGAAGGAGAAGGTGAATCAAGTCAGTTTGCAGAGGTGAAAGCCATCCAGCTGGCTTTAGATATTGCTGAAAGAGAAAAATGGCCAGTGCTCTATCTCTATACTGACTCATGGATGGTGGCAAATGCCCTGTGGGGGTGGTTGCAGCAATGGAAGCAGAGCAACTGGCAGCGCAGAGGCAAACCCATCTGGCCTGCCGCACTGTGGCAAGATATTGCTGCCCGGGTAGAGAACCTGGTTGTAAAAGTGCGTCATGTAGATGCTCATGTACCCAAGAGTCGGGCCTCTGAAGAACATCAAAACAACCAGCAGGCAGATCAGGCTGCTAAGATTGAAGTGGCTCAGGTAGATCTGGACTGGCAACATAAGGGTGAATTGTTTCTAGCTCGGTGGGCCCATGACACCTCAGGTCATCAAGGAAGAGATGCAACATACAGATGGGCTCGTGATCGAGGGGTGGACTTAACTATGGACGCTATTGCACAGGTTATCCATGAAGGTGAAACATGTGCTGCGATCAAACAAGCCAAGCGGTTAAAGCCTCTCTGGTATCAAGGACGGTGGCTGAAATACAAATATGGGGAGGCTTGGCAGATTGATTATATCCCCCCCCCACAACCCCGCCATGGCAAGCGCTATGTGCTCACCATGGTGGAAGCAACCACCGGATGGTTGGAAACATACCCTGTGCCCCATGCCACTGCTCGAAACACTATCCTAGGCCTTGAAAAACAAGGGCTATGGCGACATGGCACCCCAGAAAGAATTGAGTCAGACAATGGAACTCATTTCCGAAACAGCCTCATAGACAAATGGCCCAAAGAGCATGGCATTGAGTGG
>NW_009259238.1:42724-49941 GCF_000687185.1 Egretta garzetta | reverse complement strand
TATTATTATTATTTTCTCTTATTAAACTGTCTTTATCTCAGCCCTCGGCTCTAACCTTTTATTTTCTTTCCAATTCTCTCCCCCATCCCACTGAGGGAGGGGGGGAGTGAGCGAGCGCCTGCGTGGTGCTGAGTTGCCAGCCGGGTTAAACCACGACAAATGCCATTGAAAACAATACAGACATTAAGACTTTTTGAATTCCCATTTGCCTATCCTGCACAATAGTATTCTTGTTTCTTCTACAAACATCAAAAAACATTAAAATCAGACATCTGGAAAAAAGATAATATTCTCTGGAACAGTCTCCTCCCTCTCAAGCACTTCTGAGAATACGCAATTCACATCAAAACCAAGCAGAGTTGCAAATTCCTTGTCTCTGATCATGGACATTAAAGCATGGATGACTATGGACATTAGCAATTAATCTCAGGTTAATATGCCCACTGTTTCTCAATGAAAACTAAAAGGAAATCACACCACTCTCCCTCCAAAATGGCCCAATAGCATTAAATTGACAAAGTTTAATAGGATTTGGCAGTTAAGATATAGAAACTGGCACTGGATAAATTGAGGAAAGTCCAGCTTCACTCCACAACTCTAATCAAAACTCATTACAGATTACTTCTGAATATTTACCCAAGAAATAAAATGTTGTGAATCAAATTAATTTGTTTCTAAGAGAGCAGGAAAATTAAGTACAAATGTGTTTAAACACAAATAAAATATTGACATTTTCATGTATGCCAAACGTCTAAGAAGCGTTTTGTAGGGCTTAGTCTCCATACCTCACAAAAGCGTGTAAGCATTATTTATAATCGGGACATTTACATACAACTCAAAATTTAGAACACCTCTAATCTGAGATTTTGCATTGAGACCAACAAAGATACCTTATCAAAATATAGCTCAAGATGATTTTTTAAATACAAAATAAATAATACCTTTGACAAAGGGAGAGCTCAATAAAAGATAGAGGATTTAGTAAAGAAAAAAAACAATCTCTAACATAGGGTGATGCTTATTAGGATTAGAGCTATTATAATGACGAACCCGGACTTGACATAAAGGAATAGGGTTTTGTCAGTATGAATAGAAAAAGAAAGGAAAGAAGCTTGAAAACATGGAGCCACTAGAGCATTACCATGTAATATAAATATGTTAATATATGTCAATGAATTTTGTCTAGCTGAAGCATACCCATTTCCATATCACTTACTGGAGATAATTACTTAACATTTTAGTTAATATTAAATGTTAATTAAATAGGCTGACAGGAGAGATATGGCTCAACATCTTTTGCCTCTTCTCTCTTCTTTATTAAAGCAACTTTGGCCTCAGGACAGTAAAGGATTTTGCTACTTAACACTAGCATCATTAAGCATCATCTCATCAAAGAGACCAAGTTTTCACATGGTTTTCTATGAAGTTTCCTCAGTCTGCTCATACGTACTGTAAGTTATTTCATTGTATTCAGTACAACTTTGCTGGAGAGAAAAACATCCATCAGGTTCACATCCAAGATGTTAGAAAGATTCAATCAGAAAAAGTTCTTTGATTTAGACAATTTGGCCCGCTGCTTTGATTTTTTTTGCTTAGAAAGGTTTGTGTAAGCCATAAAATACTTCACTGATTCCCTAGGCTTACACAAGTTTGGTTCTTTTGTAATTTTTGACAGCTGCAACATTGGCAGCACTGTTGGATTTAATTAACCTGACAAAATGTCTGCTGGTCCTTTCCTTCCAGAACTTTTTTGTTCACTGAAGAAGACTCAGATGTTAGGACAGGTCTGTGAATTGTGAAGGCTGAAGACAACTGATAATGTCCCTGTCCATATCCACAAACAATAAGGCACCTGATTTGCCTGATGGAGAGAGTAGGGTCTAGACAGTTTAAGCTCATGCACAATGTGGTTTATGAGTAAATATGCAGCTAATTATGAACCATCCTGCCTACCTTGGATGATGTCTACTGAGCTAGGTTGTTACATGCTTCTCTGTAGCCCAGCAGGGATCACTGAAATTATTTTATGGCTGGCTGAGATTTTTCACGTTCAGAAAACTCATATAGCCCATAATGCTTCCACAAAACTGCCTGGGACCCTGTTTCAAGGACCACCTCGGTGCTGCCGCTCCATTTGTTCAGTCTTTGGATACGCACAGTTTCCTTTCTCTTTGTCACTGAAGCACTATGAGAAAGCTATCTAGATGTTCCCAAAATATATTGCCAAAAAGGCAGTTATGTGCAGACATGACTTTGCCACATAAGCATGGCCATATCAGTAAGCATAGAATCATAGAATGGTTTGGGTTGGAAGGGAACTTTAAAGGCCATCTAGTCCAACCCAATACAGGGACATCTTCAACTGGATCAGGTTCTCAGAGCCCTGTCCAGTCTGACCTTGAACATTTCCAGGGATGGGGCATCTACCACCTCTCTGGGCAACCTGTGCCAGTGTTTCACCACCCTCACGGTAAAAAATTCTTCCTTATATCTAGTCTGAATCTACCCTCTTTTAGTTTAAAACCATTGCCCCTTGTCCTATCACTACAAGCCCTATTAAAAAGTCTGTCCCTCTCTTTCTCATCAGCCCCCTTTAAGTAGTGAAATGCTGCAATCAGGTCTCCCTGCAGCCTTCTCTTCCCTGGGCTGAACAACCCCAACTCTCTCAGCCTAGCCTTGTAGGAGATGCTCCAGCCCTCAGATCAAGCCTGTGGCCTCCCCTGTACCTGCTCCAACAGTTCTATGTCTGTCCTGTGCTGGGGACCCCTGAGCTGGATGCAGGTCTTGCGGGAGGGGTCTCACCAGCACAGAGCAGAGAAGCAGAATCCCCTCCCTCGACTTGCCAGTGATGCAGCCCAGGTTACAGTCAGCTTCTGGGCTGTAAGCACACATTGTCAGCTCATGTCCAGCTTTTCATCCACCAGCACCCCCAAGTCCCTGTTCACAGGGCTGCTCTAAATCCTTTCATCTCCCAGCCTGTATTGATACTGGAGGTTGCCCCGACCCAGGTGCGGGACCTTGCACTTGGCCTTGTTGAACCTCATAAGGTTCACATGGGCCCACTTCTTGAGCTTGTCCTGGTCCCTCTGGATGGCATCCCATCCCTCAGGCGTCTCAAGTGCACCACTCAGCATTGGTGTCATCCGCAAATTTGCTGAGGGTGCACGTGATCCACTGTCTGTCACTGATGAGGTCTTGATGGTATATTATGAGGCATAGAGATGAGGTCTTGCTAAGTGTTTTTCTGCTCCAGTCCCCGTAATGATTACTTTGATTTCTGAAGACAATAGAAAGATGTTAACAGGAATAGACATGTAACAGTAAAAGGGATATGACAGCATTTTTCTTTTTCCTTTGCTTATGATCTCTCTCATCCCCTTTTTCTTGGCTCTCGTCTAACAAAAATCTGCAGCTGGGAGGTTCAATATTTTTATCACCAACACTTCTAAATTTCAGCTCTCTGGAGCCATGGCTTATAAATGAAAAAACCGTGACTCACCTTTCAGACCTCTGTTCAAGGCAGTGCGGGGTACGATAAGGTGGAGCTGCCAAGTCCCATACCTGGAGAAGCAGGTTCCAACACCAGCAGGTTCCCTTTACCTGCACAAGTCATGGGCCCTTCTGGAAAAGATGGATGAAAACATCAGTAGAGTTCAGGCATGGTGTTTTCTACCTTTTCTTGTGCCATGGTGCTGGTCCCATGCTTTCTGTACAGGTTTCATCCAATCTAGATATGCTCAGAGTGAGGAGCTGATCTCCCTCACAAAAATAATTTTGTTATGCTCAAAAGGGAAAGCTCTGTCAGGCTTCTCCCATAAATCAAGCTCTTTATTCCTGCTCCTGTTCCAACTAACATTCATCTTCCTTTGCCCATTTGTGTGCCCAGATTTGCACAGGGAACTCCACATGAGGCTTCATCACTGCCTGCTGTAAGACAAGAGGATCTCCTCACCTTTACATTTTACATGCCTGGATACACGCAGACTCCTTCATCAGTTGAATATCAAGAAAAAAAAACATCATGTAGTGCCCTTGGTAATCTATTAATAAAAATTTAAGATGTTGAGATCACGGACAACTGTAGATGTGGGAAGAAGGAATCCCACAGCCTCATGTTTTTCCTTCAGCAAACACATAGCACGGGCTTTGCCTCATAGGAACCAGACCATTTGACAAGTGGGTTTATAGTCCTCTTCCAGTTATCCCCAGCTGCTACCGTGCCTTATGAAATCTAGTTTAAAGTAACTCAGCTGAACTGGGAAGGAAAGTAGCTCTGGATGGTGAAGTGTATCTATTGGGGCAGTGCATAATGCCACAGGGAAACATCATCTGACCTCCAAGGAAGTCCCCCTAATGCCAGGAGGGACTGGGAGGATTTAAAGTGATATAAATTGATGATCCGCTTTCTTCTATAAGTAAACACTGATCTTTGCCTTTGCCTATGT
Source organism: Egretta garzetta (assembly GCF_000687185.1). NCBI lineage: Eukaryota > Metazoa > Chordata > Aves > Pelecaniformes > Ardeidae > Egretta > Egretta garzetta. The sequence goes on along the minus strand of NW_009259238.1, from coordinate 45,496 downwards.
ATAACATACATATATACAAATCCATGGGAAACAGAACAGAAGCTGTTTGTGAGCAGTAATAAAAGGAAGTGCAAATATCATTAAAAAAAAGAGGAAGGATTTATTTTTATTATCACTAGTTTTAGGGTTTTTTTTAATGGATTGTATTACAAGCTTTTGAGAAGAAAGTTTTAAAAACCCACCTGCCAAAGTCATTCCCAATGCTTGGAGAAGAGCAGGGCATCTACCAAGAATAAAATTAATACTGATAGCTTAATTTAATACTGTCACATCACACAATCAAGGTTTTCCTTGCCAGTTCTCATTTGTTTCCCATCACAGCCAGTACAACCAGCACCAACTTTATAAGCAGGGCTGAATAAACACAGACTTTATAAGCTGACACCATATAAGGCAGCCCTCAAAATAATTTTCTTCGCTGAGGAGCAGTTGTTCCTTTACTCATGTACATGAATAGGCTCCAGCCAGCAGTCATGGGGCTCTGTGCTGGCCATAATCCTGTGGTCTCCCTGACACTGGTTGCATGCTGAGCATGTAATGTCAGCCCAGCAGGTCCTCCCTACCTTAGGCTTTTCCATTTCTAGCCTCAGTAGGTTCCTCAGAATAATTACGTGCTTGAAATGGATTAGAGAATTTCTATACTGGGACTGCCAGAAGTAAATGCAAAAATCTGTAGGTACACCTGCATCAGTTGTCCAAGAAATGAAAAATGCCAACTGTTCCTTGTCCTGCATCTGGAAGATGGGGACCATTACGTGGTACAAAAGCGGAGCAAAGCCATGTTGCTTTAGTTTAGAGCAACTGTTTTAACCCTCTTGATTTTTTTGCTAAATTTCTTGCATTAAGTTTAAAACTGGAAGTAACTTATCTTCTAAAGAATATTTCCATTTTGATCTTTTGCTGAAGCTATTGTCTACACTAGACCTGAATTTGCAACAAAACCTGTCACTCTGAAATCATATTTTCCAACAATAATCTATTTAGTAAGATGACTTTGCTGGGTGTGGTTTATTCCCCGATTGTAGGCTGCCTCAGGTCTTTCTGCCCCTTGTCAAAGGAGTGTTGGGAAATGACTCCATGAGGACACTAAGACCCGAAGAGGCTCTCACAGCGCAATGAGAAATATATCACAATCCCTGGGATTTCAGTGTCTTCTTAAGATACAGAGTCTCCCCTCCCCAGAATGGATCTTTTCTGAACATTAATGTATTTGGGTTTATCACCTTCCTGGGCCCAGCTGGTATGGACTTGCTTGAGTCCAGACTATTCAAAACTGGCACCCTTTAAGGCAGGCTCTATCTACATTGCCTGAATTGAGAACAGATTAAAAATAAGATATTCAGTTCTGAAGTCAGACTCTAGTTAGAAGCAGTCATCCTCCAGTGCCTGAAATTGGGAAAGACTGAGAGTGCCAAATTAACCGTAAAAAATGCTTTTGAATTCAGTTTTTAAAAATTCTGTCTGCATGGTAGTTTCTTCCTTTGACTTCAATTGAGGTATTTTATTTTCTACTAGTGGAAAATGTAGACTACTGAGCAACTTCAAGTTTCTGTCTATCTGAATACCATCTCAAGACCAAGTTTACCGCTAACAGAAACCCAGTAAAGTGCTAAGATTTTGATATGGTTAGAAAAAAATCAGAGAGAAAACCAAGGTGCTAATGGAGCTCTTCACAAGGGAAACTTGTAATCAGGAAAGCACATATTCAAGATGCATAATCACTCCAAATTTGACAATGTAAAATACCACAGTTTGGTAATGAAAACAGAGATTGCACATATAATGGCAGCTCATCAGTCAAAGAGGGAAAAAACAGCCTAAGTAATAACAGCCTAACTGAATAAATTCAAGTGAGGTCCGAAAACAATGCACATACAAAGGTGGATGGGGGCTAAAGGAGGGGTGCCTATCACATCCCACTCATTTTCAACACTGGAAGAAAAGGTAACATGCAAAGAGTAGCACAAACGATGGTACGAGGTGACGACATGGGGAAGCAATGAGAATAACCTGATGGTACGCTTTAATCTGGAAAACAGTATTCCACAAGGTGCTTTAGCCAAGCACAGTACAGCCTCACTAATCTGTGTTTAAAACAAGCATCCTATGATAACAGCAAACATCCATAACAGAAAAACATCTTGCATAAGGGTGAAGACACAAAATTCTCTGGAGCCTCTGCATCCTCCTTACCCCCATCTAATCATTGAAAAGCACTCCTTGCCCAAAGAATCACTTTGATTAAGAAAACCATGGATTTAGTGAGGATCTCATCTTAGCTATTTATGCAGGGGTTTCCTAAGGTCAAAATGCACAGTACCATTTTCTGTTTGCTTTTTATTTCTCACGTACAAGAACCTTTCGCATTAAAATTCCTGGACTTTACTAACCTATTCCCATTATCTTATAAATATTTTTTTTCTACCTTACTGGAGGCTTTATATTCACCGTGAAATCTACCTTGGCAATCAAAAAACATTAGGCACTAAACTTTCTGATAGAAAAAATGCTGTATTTCGTGAAGAAGTCAGAGACAGTTACCATAAATCTGGGAGCAATGGCTTGCTCTAAGGCCAGGATCCACATGCCTCCAGGTAATCAGGACTTGCCTTCTGCCCCCAGCTATGGGCCATTCCAGTAGTGGTCTGCCCATACGTAACTGGGATGTTTCACTGGTGTCTGCCAAGAAGAGATGAACACTTGGAAGCTCGTCCCCATTTTTAGCTTCTCAATAATTGTTCCAGCGGATTGCAAATACTGTGATTAAAATTA
>NW_009259238.1:30715-42675 GCF_000687185.1 Egretta garzetta | reverse complement strand
GGTCAGATTATGCTGTTCTGTTCTTTTTCTAAGCAGAAACAGATAAAAAGAAGGCAGTGTTTATTGAAAATTGCTTTATTACACTTGTCAGTGAAACAGCTTTGTAGTTTCAGGAGATGCTCTGGTTTTTAAGTGCTTCAATAAAAGCACAGAAAGGGAAGAAAAACGACAACCTTAATAGCATGGGGCAGATTTAATGTTGAGTTGGGGTGCTTTTATTTTTTTACAAGTGAAAGAGAACTTTCAGGAATGGCAGCATATTTTCCAGGCAACACAGGCTTTTTGCTTTTTATTCATTAAAGCTTCCGTAACACCTTCTTGCAGCATGGGGATGTTTTTTAAGAACTTAGATGCAAAAGAAAGCTGACAAGACAATATTCTTCATCACTAGACAGCACAACTGCTAGGATGTAGCAAATTTCATACTCAGCTTGCTTGTCAGCCTTGAGGGTTTTACAGGGACAGATTTTGGTCTTTTAGTTTTCTAAGATGTTTAGTAGAAACAAGAACTCGGAGAGCACTCCAGACTAGCGCATTGTAAGGCTGCATCTGCAGTGAGGCGATAGCATACAGGAGAAAATAAAGCCACATCTAATTGTGGGGTGAACAATTACAATATGGCATGGCTAATGTAAGCAGAGCATAATTTCAAATCAGGAAATGGTTTTATTCAATGCTAATCAGCTGCCTCAATCAATTGAAGAAAAATTATGGATGATTGTGTTGCAAAATTCCAAATCCTGGTCTGACCCCCTCTTGCAACTTGTTTGTTTTGCTGGTATCTGCGAACAGCCACATGACTATGTTTTATTAGGAGTTTAGGGGATTCACAAATGAACAAATCTCTGCATGCAATTGACTCTGAGTTTTACTTTACTTATGCCAGTTTTAGATGTTGGAGAAAGGACATGCCTTTATTCCACATAAGCAATAGTCACTGGAAAGTCCATCAAATTCTCTGAGTGTTCAGAGATCTTTAACAAATCTATTCTAACTCAGCCAACACAGCTGCAAAATTGTTTTCTACTCCTTGATTGTGGAATAAGCAAATACCCTTCACTAAACCCATTATTTTTGTAGCTTACCTGTGGGAATAGCAAAGCCAGGACCTGCTTTCATCTGGGAGGAAGAAGAGAAATTCCGGGTTCCTTGTAACCATTTCTTCCTTGTCAAAATTTTAGAAGCAGCATGAGGCATCTCTCACAGCCTCACCAAGCTGGATGAGACACTGGCACTGCTAAGTACGCAGTGACACAACTGTACTGTGCCAATGCAGGAGATGTCAAAACATTGGGCCACAAAGATAAGGGGAGGGAAGGTGGCTACAGATCAGTGGCTGCTTTACTCTTGCATTAGTGCCATACCATCCATGCAAAAACCTAGAGAAAGAATTCATTGCTTATACAAGCTGGAGAGGTGGGCCCATGTGAACCTCATGAGGTTCAAAAAGGCCAAGTGCAAGGTCCTGCACCTGGGTCACGGCAAACCCCAGTATCGATACAGACTGGGAGTTGAAAGGATTGAGAGCAGCCCTGCTGAGAGGGACTGGAGGTACTGATGGATGAAAAGCTGGACATGAGCCGACAATGTGTGCTGGCAGCCCAGAAGGCCGACCCTGCCCTGGGCTGCATCAAAAGAAGCGTGGCCAGCAGGGTGAGGGAGGTGATTCTGCCCCTTTGCTCTGCTCTGGCGAGACCTCACCTGGAGCCCTGTGTCCAGCTCTGGAGCCCTCAGCACAAGAAGGACATGGAACTGTTGGAGCGGGTCCAGAGGAGGGCTACAAAAAATGATCCATGGGCTGGAGCACCTCTTTTGTGAGGCCAGGCTGGGAGAGTTGGGCTTGTTCAGCCTGGAGAAGAGAAGGCTGTGGGGAGACCTTATTGAGGCCTTTTAGTGCTTAAAGGAAGCCTATAGGAAAGTTGGGGAAAATCTTTTTAGCAGGGCCGGTTGTGACAGGACAAGGGGTAATGGTTTTAGACTAAAACAGGATAGGTTTAGACTAGATATAAGGAAGAAATTCTTTACAATGCGGGTGGTGAAACACTGGAACGGGTTGCCCAGTGTATCTGACTTATTTGTTAATAAACCTCAAACCTAGTAACTTCACATCTTGCTAAAAACAGTCTCCCGACATCACTAATAAAAAGTTAACCTGAGAATTGCAGAAGCAATTTACTAAATATGAAGAAAAGTGATGCTCAGTTCTTATAAATGCAAGATTTTCAGCAAATTCCTGGATCCTCAGTTACATGGAGTAACAGGGAACATTACAAAATCATCAATTAACAAGTAATTTTGAGTACCAAGTGGTTAAACCAAAGTGCTCATTTCCTTCCAAGCAAAAAGTACTCATCAAGTTTTTGGCAAACTAGATCTCTGAAGTGGCACCTGTCAATCGTTCCAGTCTGCCTGACACATTTATGTCAAATCAAATATGAAGAGGAGCATCTCAGCTGTAAAAATGGTATCTTATAAAAGTTGCTGAAATTTTAAAAGCATACGTAATAGCCACCATATAAAGATACTGGAAGTTATACTCTAATGAGTAAGTGTAAAAAAGCAGAGGATGGGGGTTTTTTAAGCATTTGTTTGTAAGTTGGATTTCTTCAGCTTTTGATGAAAAAGCTCTTGGGTTTGTTTTTGGTGGCATCTTTGTAGACAGCACTGTGGATGGTGCTAACTTTTTACCTATTATTCATCAATGATTTTGTAATAAGAACTTAGTTCACAATTTTACTGAAGCTATATGGTCAGAAAAAAACCCCAATCTTATCTTTGCATAAACATTTAGGTTTTGCAAGGATAAAGTGCAACAGAAATTTTTACCATGGGGTATAAAATAGGCAGTTGAGTGACTGAGAAATCAACACGTGTTTGATAACACTCTGAGTTGCACATTTGGATATTAAGACTACTAATTTAAACACGGAAATAAATTTCACCCTTACATAGTATTAATTGACAATTTAAATTTGCTTTATTTGACCTACCGGATGTACACGAGATGTACGGTATTTTTCTCATATACAAAAAGCAACCATATGTTTGCAATGAGAACAATGCTATATGCTCTAAAAAGAAAATCATCACCAAGAGCAAGCCCAAGTTCTCCAAGATAAATTGCATACTGCGTATGACTGCCAAAAAAAATCTGATTTTGACCTGAAATGACACACAAGTCTACATTATCTTGGAGCTGTAGTAATTTCTTCACTAGGTAAAACTTTTGCTTGATTTAATATTGCACTTGTTCAGAAAGTCTTGCCACCACTCCCTGCCTTCCTGTCTACCTTGTAAATTATTGCTGCTGTTAAGCTCTTCTGCTTAATAGGTTCAAGTTAGAAACACAGACTGCATCCTATCAAGTCCACTGAAAAAGCAAACACTAAAAAGTTCAGGGAGAGAGGCAAGGAATGGAGTGAGAGAACTGTGATTAATGAGAAATTATTTACTTGGGCTGCCTATACTCACCCTGGACTTTTCCTATTTACTTTATAAACAAAACTCATCGTGAGAGCAGTTCTCCTGGGCAATATGCCAACTCACAGGCCATACTTGAAAGCTATATTGCTGTGATTAATGAGTATTTTTTTCTTAATGTTTCTTTACAATGGCACTTTAGCATATTTAACAGGTTAAATGCTCTAAAGAGAAAGAAAAGTAATGGCTGGGCTACAGTTTAATGCATTCTATGAAAGTTAATGTCCAGTTGCCAGAAAGAACATTATCTTTCCACTGAGGTTTGTAATGGGATCAGGTATGGTTTGGTCTTTTTAGGTCCAAATTTGTTGCAGAGATGTAGGGTAAACTGGTGCTGCCATTTGCAGCGTATGATTTGCAAGGAGATCAGCTGAGGTCACCTTAAGGACCTCTTTCAGCTTTCAATTCCCTGGTATGCCAAAGATAAGGTATAAAACACATTGCCTAGGATGGCAGAGGGTGGTGGTGGGTGGAAATAAAAAGGGCAAAATAAATGAATAAATAAATGAAAGCAGGTTCTTTAGTGTTGAAAGTTGCTCAGAGAAGATGAATCAAAAAATGATCAGGTAGTTTAGATAGAAGAAGATAGGAAGATAAATTGGATGACCCCTTAGGATCACTTCTATTTATGATAGATGATCTATCTATTCAATGATGTGTCAGAGAGCACACCAACCACATTTCAAGTTGGCAACAGGAGTCTCTGCTTCCCCCTGTGTGCTCCTCTTTGCACAACTGTCACACTCACAGATACCAAGTTCCTGTGTATATTAGTTAGAGGAGTACTTCTTAAAGATGCTGGTGGCCTTTTCTCTCTATGTATGTCATGTGAGTATTTTCAGAAGGAGTGGTAGATGCTACTTGTCAAGAAGGTAAGATCAACTTTCCTAAACAACTTTCCTGAGAAATAAGTAGCAGAGGGAACAAGCATAATTGCCTGGTGATCCATTAAAATAATAAAAAAAAAATTGAGGGGGACACAAATAATGGAAAATCAGGCTCACCATGATAACACATCTAGTTTCCTAGCCAGCACTGTTTCATACAGCATCTATCACTCTGCTACTCAATTGCCTTGTAAACCATCAGCCTCTGCGACTGCTGCTCTTCAAGGGTATTTGAAAAAGTGACTTTTGCAGAAAACTGTAAATTAACTATAAATTTTTAAAAAATAGCTAATTAATTGAATAATAGGGCACAACCTTTGTTGATTATTTCAGCATAGCACACTATTAACAGAAGAGAATAAGCCTTTAAGAAATTCTTGTTTGAGAAGAGTTAGTAGGTCCAGGAAGTGTGAGCTTTTTTTCTGCTGTATTCTATCTGTTGTCCCAAATTTGTATACTGTTCCCCATCCAAGATTCTTCTGTATAGTATCATTAGCCTGATAAAGAGGAGAAACTGGTCAGATCCTCATTTTCTGTGATCTTAGCTTTTGACTCTTACAAATGAAAAAAAAACATATGGCACTCCAAGCAGAGCTGAAAATAATCTGAGCAATGTTACCTAAACGCAAAATCATTTTCTTAAATTTCCAATTACAGCAAACCAGAAGAAGAAAAAGTCAAGTGTTCAAAGCCTATAGCTGGTCATCATTTTTCAGTGTCAATTTAATGGAATTCTGATTAGTATGTTGCCCTCATTTCTTCAAATGCTATTTTAGTCACTGACATATCATTGATTCTTTACTAATATGATAATTGTTTAAAAGGCACTGAAAAGGAACAAGAAAAATCAAGGAACATTAATTACACAGTCTAATTATTTTTTAACACGGTAAATACTCACCGAATCGCAGACTGGTTCTTCTTACCTAGGTCTATAGATATGAGGAGTTGCCAGTCTTTAAGGTGAGCAGAGGCTGCAGAAGGAAGTGTGGAGGTAGCAGTACAGAAGCACCTGTGGGGAAGAGGAGTGCAGAGACCTTGATGTCTATCCCCACTGAGGGGAAGAACTGCTCTTTCAAGACATCACCAGCCTACAGCTACTCATGTTTTAGTATCGTTTCCTCTTTTTTCCTGTTTTCCCCCTACTCCTCAGCTTCCCCTGCAGGCCCTTTAGCTGATCTTTCTCTCTCTGGACCTGATAGCTCAAGTAATTAGTATTCATACACAGCATCATACATCACTGCTAGATACATCTTTAGTGACCTAAACTCTTTGGCAACTGTTTGAAGACCTGTGTAAAATGAATCACCACTCTTAGTGTCTAGTAAATAAGTCTGCACCTTTTATCACTGCCAGAATGGTAGCGTTCACTTCTTATTCCAGGTTAATAGTTAGAACAAGATGATGAATCATAGAATCGTTTAGGTTGGAAAAGACCTTTAAGATCATCAAGTCCAACCATTAACCTAACCCTGCCATCCCACCACTAAACCATGTCCCTAAGCACCTCATCTGCCCTGGCTTGTAAATACTTCCAGGGATGAGGACTCGACCACTTCCCTGGGCAGCCCGTTCCAATGCTTGACAGCCCTGAAATTGAAAAAATTTCTCCTAATGTCTAACCTAAACCTGCCCTGGCGCAACTTCAGACCATTTCCTCTTGTCCCATCACCCATAAGTCATAAGACTTGTGCTCCAGACCCCTCACCAGCTTTGTTGCTCTCCTCTGGACGTGTTCCAGCAACGCAACGTCTTTCCTGTAGTGAGGGGCCCAAAACTGAACACAGTATTCGAGGTGCGGCCTCACCAGCACTGAGTACAGGGGCATGATCACCTCCCTCTTCCTGCTGGCTACACTATTCCTGATACAAGCCAGGATGCTGTTGGCCCTCTTGGCCACCTGGGCACACGGCTGCCTCATATTCAGCCAGCTGTCAACCAGTACCCCCAGGTCTTTTTCCACCAGCAGCTTTCCCGCTGCTCTTCCCCATGCCTGTAGTGCTGCATGGGGTTGTTATGACCCCAGTGCAGGACCTGGCACTTGGCCTTGTTGAACCTCATACAGTTGGCCTCGGCCCATCAATCCAGCCTGTCCAGGTCCCTCTGCAGAGCCCTCCTCCCCTTGAGCGGATCAACACTCCCACCCAGTTTGGTGTCATCTGCTAACTTACTGAGGGCACACTCAATCCCCTCGTCCAGGTCACTGATAAAAACATTAAACAAGACCGGCCCTAGAACGTGGTCACTCTGTCTCACCTGGGGTTGTGCAGTCTCCTTTCTTTGCCATTATTATATTTCATTAAATATATATGGTGTTATAAGTCTAGTGTTGTGAGACAGCACAAACAGAGGCAGAGGCCAAACCCCTAACATTGCTGAGAAACAATCCTGCAATGTTTGCAGAGAGATTTATGCACTCACCAATGGGGACTGTGGTAAAGAGAGATTGGAGGAGATATAGATGGCAAAGCTCGATTCCTCCATTCACTTCCTATAACTGAAGTTTTATTTCTTTTATCCTACTTAAATACACTACTAAATTATCAAACTGAATTGACAGTGGGAATAATCATCTCTGTATATATCTTTTTCTCATTTACTTTGCCAAACAAAGTGCTCCTCGGTATCAGTTTGTTCAACAGATGCAGTTGCATGGCAGTTTTTGATAGAGCTTAGCAGTATGCACGGCTGAGGTAATATCACATTTGAGCTGTTTTCTGCTTCCACTCGATAATTGCTTATCTTTGACTTTTAAAGTCTATCAGCTGTACATACGACTATTGTGAAATCTACTGTGAAGACTAACACACGGAGCTGACAGTCCTGTTTTGACATCATTACTTTAACCTTAGCTGCAGTGTGTTACATTGCAGTGTGTTATATTGACTTGTCAGGAAACTATCAAAACCTTTGGCTGTAATGGACATGGAAGTAAGAAAGTGAAAAAAAAGGTCCTTTCTCATAGCAACGCATCAGATCCAGTAGTAAGACCAAACCAGTATAGCCAAGCAATGGATGAAAGGGCTCCACTTGTTCAGAAATGCAAACTCTACACTTCCTGAGATCTGATCAAGTATTCTCTATTTTCCCTTAGTATCAGGATATGGATTGAGGTATCATGGCACTGTGCTTGTCAAACTAAAGGAAAAGCTCTAGAAATATCACAGAAAACTTTCATTATTTCTAAACTATATTTTAGACTGCTGAATATCAGACTTAGGCTGTGCTTAAGGTTTCTGCAGAAGGTAATTCAAGAGTTCCGTGTGGGAATTTGAACCTGGCATAACTGTCTATACAAGTCAGATGTTCACAACCTTGGCTTGTACAGCTCCTCTGAAGTCTCTGTTAACTGAACATCATATGTTTCTACTCGCTGGCTGTCAAACTGGAATTACTTTTTTTCTACTTCAGAGCAGGAAAGAGTAAGGGTAGACATGATAGATTTTCAAATATATAAAACATTATCGAAAGAAGAAGTGATTCTCCCTAAGCACCCTATAAGACAAGAAGCAATAGCTTTAAATTGTGATAAGGACGTTCAAGGTATGGTAAAAGGAGAAGACTAATAATATGGGAGCATGGGAAAAGATTACCAGAGGTGGTTGTGGTGTCTTTGTCAGTGAGAACTTTCCAAGAAGATGGTGGTCTGTCAGGAAAGGTTTACGTAATAGCCAGTTCTGCCTTGGGAGGGAAGGTCTGAGCCAGCAGCTTTCAGATGAACCACTGCTGTGACTGTAATGAAGTCAGTGTGGCTCCCATTTTAAGGACTGAAGACAAAATACGTCAGAGAAGATTCAGTGTTCCCATGTGAACTGGCACTGAAACCCCTGGTAGGGTCCCGTCATCACCACAGCATCACTGAGCTGCTCACCCAGAGCACCTCCTGGATTCGTTGACTTCAGTGAAGCCACAGTTCTGTACTGTGTCCTAATCTGGTGTGGTGTCTTCTGGGGTGGCTGACATGCATGCTACAGCATGATGTTTGCAAAAATGCTACCAATTCTGTGGGCACAGTAAGTAATTGCTGAAGGCAGCTATGGTCTGCACCACATAGCAAATTTCACAATGTATCTCATACTGCAATCACCATCAGCTAGGAAAACTTTCTAATCCTAAATATGAGTGCAAATAATGTTAGAATCTCTTAAGAAGTTATAAGAAACTATAATCCTCCTGCGCATTTTACACAAAGATTGAGACAGCAAATGGATCACACTATTTGTGCTTATCAGTTTTCATATCTGCAGCAAAAATTGCTTTTTATTGAATTTGTCATTAAAAATTAAGTTCTATCTGGTAAGTTATAAATCAAGACATTGTGATTTAATATCCCATTTTAAAGAAATAAAACTGGTAAGAGTATGTCTTGACATCTTACAATATCTGGTAAAATTGATTAAATATGGACCAGCATTTTCAGAAGTGATTACACCACCTCACTAGGGAAATCATGCCTAGCATTTTATGAATATCATGCTGCTTCTTTATGTGTAGGGTTGGGTGTTTAAAAGCGAGACATATACAAATAATTAAGAATTGTGTCATGACCTGCTAACCTCAGGGGAGCAAGAAAAACTGAGCTGCAAATCCATATCTCATTTTCAAGGAATGAACCTATATAAATCCAGTTACACCTACTATCCAGTAAAACCTACTATTCCTTTAGAGATTGTACATATTGATACCACTGATCGAGTTACAGAATAGAATATCTTTAGATCAGCTGCTTACAATCAGTGAACTTTCTTCTAACTGTTTCAGAGTATGTCTGAAGATAGAGCAGGTGAAAAGGGAAACACCACCAAGGGGATTTTTAATGTTTTCAAATACCAGAAAAATAGAGATGGCTGAATTAAACAGACACTAAAATAAAATTGAATGATAAAGCATTCTGAATTTTCCATTCTTGTCCACAATTCATTTATCCAACATAACTAATCATCCTGCATTTGCAACTGTAATAACTTCATTAAAACTGTACTTTTGCATAAAGTTACAATTGCAAAAGGTATTTACATAAAGGACAACTTTTGCTCAGTTCTACTGTAGCTTACATTTTGTTCACCATGATACTTTATGCAAGCTAGGGCCTCCAGTCAGGCACAACAATATAGAATATGGTGAATGGGTAACCAATTATATAAAAATAAGGTATTCAGCTACTTGAAAGTATCTTTTGTTTCTAAAACCATCATTGTTGAGCAGGCCATATTGCAGCTAAACTCTCTGATTTGGAAATTGTTCACATCTACTGTGGATCCTTGAGTTTTTACCATTGTGGCGTTTCTCATGCCATTATTAATAGCTCAATTAAGGGGCAAGCATTCTGGAAGCAAATAAAGCAACAACATTCCCTATACTGAAAAGTGATCTTATCATCTACCCAGACTTCATTTCTTCCTCATAACAGTATCTGTGTGCTTGCTTGTCCTACAGGCAAACCTGCACAGAATGGATGTCACACAATTTATCTGCTGGTTCTAAAACAGGAAAAATCACTACCTACTTCAAAATACAGATAAAGTCTGCATTTGACTCTACGCCCTCTTGGACTGGCTATCCTGTCATCTGCTACATTAAGAGAAAGCACTACTCTTTGCTAGTCTATGTATTTGATCTGGGTCAGTTTAGTCAGGGCATGGGCTGATAATCTGAATGGGTTTTTTATTTGTTATAGAATCATTAAGGTTGGAAAAGACCTTTAATCTCCTCAAGTCCAATCATATGCTCACACTTCTTGCTATAAAATGTCCATATAGGCAAGACTTTTAGGCCAAGGGAATGCCAGTTTATGCAGTGAATACTATTCCCTGTTAAATTTCATGCATGGCATTTTAAAAAAGAATCTGTTGTAATTAAGTGCGTGAACATGAGCCACAATAAAAAAAGATAAAAGACTGAGTAACAGATCTGGAGCACTTAGCAAAAGTTTGCTTTTTTGAGGGCACATATGACATATTGTCCACAGACAGATTTTTAACTTCAGTTGTTGACAGTTCATCCTTTTGATTCCTTGTTAAATAGCTCTGATGTCACTGTATGATTATTTCGAGGCTTTAAAAGTTAACAGAGATTATCTTGTTTTGAAAGAGATTAAAAACAACGGAAAAAGGCAGACACTTTGGAATCACAGAATTTCCTTTGCAAAAATATCCATGTCAATACTCAGCTTGCTTTTAATTTCTGTTCGGATTACATCTGTTCTTCCTAAATTTCGTTGAGGTTTCAGATGAACTGACAGTCTCCTTTCCATCCTACACTGCAGCAAGGTGTCATATACTGTGTTATACAGACAACTTATTCAACACCAGAAATAGTTATATTTTATTAAGAGCAGTAGTAAATGTTATCCAATACATACAGACACTAAATCCTTATACACACACTTAAATATTTTGGAAACTTCTGGGAGAAGATTTGATATGTATGTAGATATAAACCATTTTGCTTGCTTGCCACTCGATAAACAATACCTTCAGAATGTTTCCAGACTAACTCCTAAATATAATTTTTAATCATTAGCAGACTAAATTCGTAACTGAAAAAAATAAACATGGAAACATTTGTCTGCAGTCTTTGGCTTAAAGCACACTTAGGTAACAGCTTGTATAAAGAAAAAAAGCAGCGTGGTAATTGCACCTCAGATAAAGCAACATACATAGTACATTTAGATCTTACTGAATCCAATTACTGAAAAAGCCTTCTTCCTTTTAGAAACAGTAGTTTAGCTGAAATGTCAAGATTTCAAATGTGGCTGTTCCTTTGAGATATTTAACCTGACCTGCCCACAACAAGCAAGCAATTACTTTTTTACACAGCATTTCCTTCGGTTAATATTCTCTGGCCTTTTTAGTTAGAATCTTTCAAGTATTTTTAATTAAACAACAACAAAAAAACCCTAGGTAACACTTGGCAATTTAGGTCACAGTGGTTTGTTTAATTTAGTCTTAGACTAGTTGTTCAGAATAAATAAAAATAGTACAGATTATTAAAAGACAGAAGGAGAGACATGAGGGAAAACAACAGACAAAAGAGATGTGCAGTATCTGTGAACTTTAACAACAAATATTTTGTTGATAAGGACTCATGATTAATTATGTTTTATTACTCTATCAATACACAAGGAAAAAAATTCTGCTACTTCTTAAAACTGTCTTCTGCCTGTGCAAAGTCTGCATAATAAGAAATACTGACTGATCAGTGCCTGTATACAGGTGACTGTAGGCACAGCATGGTAGGATGTGGAAAGAGGAGTCGGCCGACATTGAACTGAGAAACTAAGTCCTAGGATCATTCCAGGTTTCACCAGTGCAACTGGAGAACAGTTTTTTATTCTCATGCAGATCCTATTGCAATATAACATGAGGAATTGATCTGTTCCTCTCCTCCCTAATGGAAGAAAAACTAGAAAATTATGTTCAGGTATTTCCTAGGAAGAGGAGGGAGTCAAGAAAGGGCTACTTCATTGTAAATAACTATAGAGAGAACATAAGACCTTATAAAGTGGGGCAAGATCATCTTTGTCAACATGGCTGGTACGGTAATAAGGAATGTCTTAAACAAGGTCTGTGGGGGATGGAGACCAAAGCATGA
>NW_009259238.1:22594-30666 GCF_000687185.1 Egretta garzetta | reverse complement strand
AATGGCTGGAGTCAATGGACACATGTTGAAGCAAGGGAAATTGCTTCAGATATTAGGATAAAATTCTTCACGGTGTGAGTGGTTTAGCATTGGAACAGAGCCCAAAGAGGCTTGAAATCTCTGGCCTTTGAAATACCAAAAATTTGTCTGGACAAGGACCTGATTTACTGGATCAAGCTTGAAAATGGAGCTAACTTCAAAGTCAGCTAAGCCCTGGGTTGGGGGGGGACTGGAGCAGATGTCCTCCAGATGTTCATTCCAGCTTAAATTTTTCTACAGTTCTGTGATACACATCTGAAATCGCTCCATTGGTGAGGATGTGGGGGATGTGTCTACATGTTTTGAGGAACTGAGTACAAGGGCTGTTTAACGACAAAGCCAGTCACTGCTTGAATTACATAGAAATGAAAGCTGAAGAGGAAGGAACTAGCTCAAAACTAGGCTGAGATATGGTATTGGCTGTAACTTGACAACTTTTTAGTGAGAAACTGTACCTTAAGCACCAGAGATGCTGCATTAAGGTCCCTAAAATCCAGTTGGCTTTGTTGATGACTGAAAGCTTGCACAATGTTTCACAATGGTGGGATAAATGAAGATAATCAGAACAGTGGAATAAAATCCTCATAAACATTCACACCAACACTCCTTCAAAAAAAAGTACCATGTGTTAAACAAAATGTTGTACATCTCTAAATTTGCACATTTACTATAAAGTTTCAAGTTATTTTAAGAGAAAACTTGTATCAAAATAATTTTTGTCTGTGACAGAAGTGCCTGTTCTGTCCAAGAATTAATGCTGAGAAGGAAGGTCAGCTGTGAGAAAGACTGAGTACAGGTACAGACAATATAGCCATAAACCTTGCACCTGGTTTAGCCTGTATAGTTGGAACTCATCTCCACCAGATGAGCACAAGATCTTTCTATGAATAGAAAAAGAAAGTTTTTGAAAGCATTGTTACCGAGTTACCTCTACTTCTGCTCATGCCAGTAGCAAGGACAAAAAGAGTAGCTGAGCTCAAATGCAAATCACTTAAAATCCCACCTTAAATGAGGGGTAGGAAGATGAAGGAATAGGGAAGGTCATAAGACATGTAATAAACGTAGTACATTAATAAATATTGTCAAACACACCTAAAGCTTTCTCTTACTTTGCATCATACTGTACTAAGGCTTCTGAATATTATAAAGAAAACGGCCATTTCATCTTGTCCTACTGGGCAACTTTAATATTTTTTAACATTTTGTCCAGTTCATTTTTTATAAGTCATGCTGTAGAGTGCATGCAGAAATACAATACCAAAAAGGTTTAAAAAGTGAATAATATTACTTAATAAAAATATTCAATTTTTTTTTTTTTTACATTATGGCAGTATATTTCTTATGTAGACTGCCTCTTACCTTCTCGAAATTTTATGAATAAATACTGCAGTAGGCAGGCCAGGATTGCAGAGTGCCTTTGCAATAAGTAATATTGCCTTGTCCCAGAAGAGTTCCCCACCAGAAAATCTAGGCTTCTCCCTTGAAATCTGCTGTACATGAAATGGCCAGTTCAGAGTTAGTCAAGTAGTAAAATGACCATATGAATCACACAATGATAAAGGAGGCAAGTAGGGTTCCTCTGCAGCAGGTGATAGATAAATCTACAAAAATGAAAATAATTTTAAAAGGTTCATATTCTTTCTTTCTTTATATTGCTAGCTTTGGATTATTCATCAGAGCTTACCTTTGGTAAATACATCCCTGATACTATTCTTGCCCATGGCTAAAGCAACTTTCCTAGCCAAGATGGAATAATTTGTTTGGTCAGTCAAGTAATTTCAGCAAATGCAATCAACATAAGTAATAGTTTTTCTAGTCTGAAAAGAATAATTAGATTTGTTTAACTGTAAGTGCCATTGATACAAGCTGGGTTTACTTTTTTTGTTTTGTTACTTTCTGTACAACATTAGGATTAATGATACTGTGGAAAGTTACAGCCCATGCCATTTAAAGTCAAAGCATCTACAGTTCCTGAGAGTGTTTATCTATTCCATTTTATTTGCTATTTGTGTACCAGTTAAAGAAAAAACTACATAAAATGGAATGTCATTGTAGTTCTGTTAGAACCATATATATACTTCCCCACTGCTGCTCTTTTGAGAAATTCCTTTTCTCACTTTTTCTATTGGGATCAAGTGTTTATAATGTCCAAAGGCATTTTCATTAACGAGGCTGATGTGCGGAAAACAGACTCCACAATCTGTAAGATTGTAAAGTAGGTATGTTTATTCAGTTTTTTTTGGTGGGGGGGGGGGGGGGTCAGCTCTTTTGGATTTACCTGGAACTTCTCCAGCCCAAACAATTGGAATTACTGCATTATCCACTTATGTCGGTATGAATTTTTTTCGAGGTTGGTGTCCTGCAACAATAAAGCTTCTACCTCAATATATTTAGTTTCTGGAATTAAAATTCACTGCCCTTAAATTTGATTTCTGCTTCCAGTTTTTCAAGCAGATCCCTTCCCAACAATGGGAAAGTTAGGCAAATACACGAACTGATGGGTGACCCATCACTTTCCAAATTTCATCGTCAAAGTCTTAAAAAGCAGCCTAACTTCATGAATTCCTGTCTCACCAACAATGCTTATATCTTCAAAACTCAATTCCCCTTCTAAGGTATTTAAAAAAGAGTAAGTGTTTTTCATATCTACTAAGAATTCAATTTTCTCTTCTCCCAGCTTGACTGTAACCAGAGGTTCCGCTGGGAGAGATTCCTCCGGTCCCCGTCAAATATCCTCATTAATTTCTTCCAGCGACCCTCCTTCATGCAGTGTGCACATTGTTTCTCACCAGCTGGGGGCCTAGCCGGCAGGCCCCTCCATACATCATTCCACGTACTTGTCCTTGTCCCCTAAAAGGGACTCCTCTGCTTCTTTCAGCACCTACTTCCAAGGCTGCAATTATCCTACTGTTTACCCTCCTCTCTCTCATGACACCTCCAGCCGAGGGGGCCCTTCTCCACAGTACCACCACTTCGCTGTCCTCCAATCCCTCCTCACCGATTCCACATCTCCGCCAATTCTCCCACAGACCATCTCAATAACCTCGACTTGTCACAGACAATGCCTTTCCCTTTGCCATGTTGAGCCCTGGTGTCTTTTCAGAGCCACCATTCAGCCTACAACGCTCTGCAAATTGTGCCAATTGTTCTGCACTCAATCCACACCTGGTACAGAAGGCTGGGCGCTATGTTTCTCCAAGAAATCAAACAAAACTTCCCTGCCTCCAGGGGCACTCATCACTCAGATAAGGACGGGGCAGTCTTCCCAGGCAAGCAGCACAAACTATCTTGACTATACTACACCCTATTCGTTAGACAAGGCAAATTCTAGACAAAGAGGTTTCACATAAACAAGGCAAATCTTAGTTAAGGAGGTTTCACATTCATTTTCACGATGAAATGCACAATTGTCCAGATTTCCCACACTCACTTTACAATCGTATCATGTCTCAGTTATTCATTCACCAGTCACACCAGAGTTAACTCGGCTCATTCACACTTATCAATTTTCCAATGCCTGACAGGTATATCCAAATTCAATGCCAACAAGCCAGTATCCGAGTTCAGCATCAATAAATCCGTATTGCCAAAAGTACAAAACTTATGGGGGTTACATAAGTTTACCAATACCAAAAGCACGTACTAAATACTAAAGTACACCACTCACTTCACAGCGATGCTGTGTCTCAAACACACACACACGAAGATTAAATAGACTTTTTAACATAGAATTCCCGAGCATCCAAATGGTACAATTATCACTCCAGTTAACATCCGTCCAGCAGCTGCAAATATGAAACCCAAGCGCAATTGCGAGGGGGCCCGCTTACCCTTCTCCTGCTTCTTCTACAGTCATTAGCAGTCGAGAGGGACTTATGGAAATGACCTCTTGAAACTAATTTTAATACGAAGCCGGGACAGGTTATGCCTACGTATAGGCGGATTGGGAAAACGCATGTACATGTAACACTTTGCTACATATAAACAGGGCAAGTTGCCACGTGGAGGTGCGCACCACTTTGGTGGGACTACCCCCCGTGCTGCCCACCGCTGAATAAACATGCCTACTTTACAATCTTACAGATTGTGGAGTCCGTTTTCCGCACGTCAGGGACTGTTTCTCAAAATAGGCTTTTAACAGAAGTCTAACCTTTCAAAAGTTTATATTCATTTAAAATAAAAAAAAGTAAAATGTTACCAAAATCTAATTAGAAAGGATATAACCTAATTTCTGTTAAGAACAAAACGGAATGATGCCACAAGGGAAAGAACCCCCAGAGATGTATTTTAAAGAGCTCCTCTCAGAAACATGAAAGAAGTTAAAATTAGAGCAGAATAAAAGGTTCATGGCGAGACTAAACGACAGGTGTGGGAGACTGAATAGCCAGATAACCGTCTCAAAGCTTGCTCCTTTGTGTGGCGACCCGCTAAGTTCAGCACTGCCACCGGCAAGGTGGTCTGCAGGCCGGCTGAAGCAGCGGACACCCAGGCGCGGCCGCCGGCCCGCCAAGGCGTGCAGCTTGCTGCCACTTAAAGCACGCAAGCGGACCCCCGCCCTTGCCCAGCAACAAGAAAGCGCGCGAACGGAGCCCGCCAAAAGTAAAGCGCGCAACATGCGTGCGCATGTGCTGGGCTGTGCTCTGTAAAAAAGGCTGCAGTCTCAGACTGCGGGGAGGGGAACCTCGTGGGAGACCCTCGGAGGCTCCGGGGAGAGTATCACCGACCTCGTGGGACATCGCCGAAGACCCCAGAAGCACGGAACCCCGGGACGCCGCGGATCCATGGTGGTTGTGAGAAATGTCTCAATAATTTTTCTTGAGGCAGGCTCTTCAGTGAAGGAAAAAATACCTTTATTCGCGATTGCAATGGCGGACGCCCTGCAAGCAGGTGAGCACGCCACAGCTACTCAGCATGTCCGAGTATCATATGCCCGAGGTCGTGACACACAAAGCCCTCCCCTGCTTCCCCATTGGCTGAGTGCTCAGGTTGACAACCTATCCAGTACTTACTTCTGACCAACACATCCAATCTGTTACTTTTCAAATCTCTACCTTTTCGCTCTAGGAGGTGGTAATGTTTTGTTTACAAGCTGTAAGGTGGTAATGGCTCGTTCTACAAGCACATGATTCCTGCCTAATGTCCTTAACAAGTCCACCTGCTGCAGGCGTTTTTACAAGCTTGTTCTACAAGCTTTCTTATTGCTGCAAGTGCATTTCAACACCACACCTATCTTTCCTGAGCAGTGTGGCTTCCCTTTGCAAAAACACAAAAGTATTCTTTCTTATACTGGTGACTTTCTGCGCTGTTCTATCCGGACCTCCCACTTGATTTCCCATCTTTCCTTCCTTCCTTCCTTCCCTATCGCTGCTTTCTCTCTTTCCCCCGAACAGTTAATAAACATGTGGATTTAAGACATCTGACCTCATTTGTGTCTTAATCTAGATCGAGGGGATCGAACCTGAAATGAGAGGTTGGTCCAGCCGCCCCTGGCCTCCCGGACTCATCTGAGGTCAGCTAGAAAGCAAGGGGGCCTTCCTCTCATCCAAAATTGGATCCTAACAACAGGCAGAGTTAAAAAAAAGTTAGGAAGGTGTACACCTATCTTAGGCACTGATTTTCATAACCATGTTTTATTTACTGGTACAACCTCCCTCACCATTGCATAAAAGTGGCTTTCTGTAAAAAAGTATAACAAAGACCAGGTCCACTGATGCCAGTATCTTGTCCACATCTTCTCACTAGTGATGTGCGGACACAGACTCCACAAGTGAAGTAGGCATGTTTATTCAGTGCTGGGCAGCATGGGGGTAGTCCCACCAAAGTCGTGCGCACCTCCACGTGGCAACTTGCCCTGTCTATATGTAGCAAAGTGTTACATATGCATGAAGTTTCCCAATACGCCTGTACGTAGGCATAACCTGTCCCCACTTCGTATTAAAATTAGCTTCAGGAGGTCATTTCCATAAGTCCCTCCCTACTGCGCTTGCTCAGTGCCTCCTTGTGGTGGTCGTCGGGGGTCGTGGGGATGAAGGCTGATGCCTCCTCTTCCTCACCGCTGGTAACCTGTTGTTCTTGCGCAGACTCAGTTGCTTCTTTGCTATTGCCCAAACTGCAGGGTCGGTTTAAGCCAGTTCTTAAGGCAAATTCCTGGTTGTTATCAAGAACTGTCCTTCGTAAGGAGCCGCAAATCTTCCTGCGTCAGTTAGTTCACACAGTAGTTAGCAAAACATTTGAGCACTACCTATTAATTTGATTCTCTGAGCTACACAGCAATCTAGACAATTATTATGCAGCATCTTATCTACTAGGATTCCCTTAACCTCTTCTCTCACTAGCATCGGTAAAATAAGCAAATGGAAGCAATTTCTCACCAAATCAATTTCTTTCTATGATCTCAAACATTTTAGCCATTTGCCTTTGTCAATATTAAGATAAATGAAGTTTACAGAGGGATAAGTAAGGCTGTCATCCCATTTTTTTTTCCAGTTTTTAGAAAAACAATCCCCAAATTTTTAATTTTTTTTTCCAAATATGTTTGTGTGGATGTTTTTCTTTAAGAAAGAACTCCACTTAGCCATACTTCTATAATAAGCATTCAGGAAAGAAAAGCAACACTGTGGAATTTCCATCAGACTGATACTCTGATATTCTCAAATGGCATGAACCTTTTCTGTCTTATAGCGTCTCTTATTATGTGATTGCTCTTCAGATTTGTCTTTGCTGTTCCTGATGTTCCAGCTGAGGCTGGAGATGGGGCCAACTGCTCTTCTAGCTTTTCACCTTTTTCATCTAGAAGCAAGTTGATGTCTGTCAACTGTCACACACTCTTCTCAAGGAGTTGTCTCCACAGAAAATACTTGCTCCCTACATTTTTCCAGCTCTCACTGAATATACTGGGAAATCAACAGGTGGAATGACTTTATCACCTAATTATAGCATTAATATTATGTAAGCACATAAGAACTGGCCATGGTGTGCATGGAGATAAGGCTGAGGAAACGGTCTTCAGGGAAGAGCAAGTAATGTCTTCAGACATTACTTATTATAATCCAAAGACATGATTCTTTAAAACGTATATAATATGAAAGATAGCATAGTAACATAGCTACATACAGAGGACTCATAGGTCAGATTTACTGATTCATCTGTAGTTGATTACTTAAAACAAATGGGGGGTTTGTGAGTGTGCAGTGGGGTTCTGAGATTATAGCATTTGAACGTGGAAATTTGATGCAGGTCTATTACAATGTCACAGGAGCCCACATACAGATATCAAAGTGTGAAGCGTGGGCTCTTCAGACCCCATCATGAATGTGTTTATGCATATAGGGAGCTTGAATTTCAATCCATGCATATGCATAACTTTTTGCTTGCCACTGAGTGTTGGAAAGGAAAAATTGCAAGCGCAATTCAGCAAGAGACTATGTAACCAAAATGATGATGAAATTGTTATGTATCTTAGTTTTCAGCATTGGGGTGATGGGATCGAATCAGTTAACTACAAAATGCAACCACGAATGCTGCTGTGTTCTCTTCTGTACAGCCCTACCCAACTGAACACTAAGTTCAGGACAATGAGAACAGTATATGGTCTGTAGTTTTAAGGTCATTCTTAATGTAGCTGAAGCTGTAGACAATGTGCACCTGTCAGGGGAAGAAGATGAAGGGTAATTCCGTGCAATGGACCAAGAAAGTTGGCTAGGACTACCAAGATAGAGAGCCCAGTAGGTAGGAGGTAATTCCGGCAGGGGGAGATCGCGACCACCGACTCATTGACCACCTACCCAAATGATACCACCTACTCAAAAGAGAACAATGGAAGTGCACAACTGAGTCTGCGCAGTAATTTACATAGGAAGTGAGAGAATTTGGACCAATCGTTAGAGAAGATGTTATTGATTATGTATGAATGTAATGAATGTGCATGTATTTGATCAATATAACCTGATTGGAACAGGTGCCAGGTATGCACGTTAGGTGGAGCGATCCCCCGTGCATCCGGCACCGTGAATAAAGAATGCCTGCCTTTTAAC
>NW_009259238.1:0-16306 GCF_000687185.1 Egretta garzetta | reverse complement strand
AATCAGTTAACTACAAAATGCAACCACGAATGCTGCTGTGTTCTCTTCTGTACAGCCCTACCCAACTGAACACTAAGTTCAGGACAATGAGAACAGTATATGGTCTGTAGTTTTAAGGTCATTCTTAATGTAGCTGAAGCTGTAGACAATGTGCACCTGTCAGGGGAAGAAGATGAAGGGTAATTCCTGTTCTCATTGTCCTGAACTTAGTGTTCAGTTGGGTAGGGCTGTACAGAAGAGAACATAGCAGCATTCGTGGTTGCATTTTGTAGTTCCCTCTAGAATCCATACTGATCCATGATGATATAATGCTAAAGATCTTTTTTAACAGTTCATAGTCCTGGCTTTCTCTGCTATAGAAATGGAATACTCTCCAATGCATCTAGTGATACCGAGTTGATTTTTTTTTATTCCTATGTATGTCTTACCTGTCTTTGAATGAAGAACTACCTGGTTTCAGATGTTTCTCTGCATTCCCTCCATCCTTTATATTTAATTTTTTGCAAAGCATTGCAGATGCAGACCCTAAGCAGAAGGTCTTTAACTCTGCATCCATCTTCTGAAACTTCAGCATCATCTTTCTAAAGAATACAGCTATGACTGAAGGATAGCTAGTATAGAAAGTGAATATTCGGCTATTGTTACCATAAATCCAACTCCATGGAGTTTGCGCTAAGAGAGGTTTGGCTCCTTTGGCTTTAATCCTTAAATGCCTCATTTTCTCCATCATTAAGCAGGAGGCAGGAAGGAGAATAACTGGTGATTCAGAAATAAACTAATAGGGTTACCTCTAAACCATATCACTACTGTGTAATATATTGTGTCTGAGTCCTGCATACAGATTTTTTCTTTCATGAATAACGATAATACCTAGCTCTTATGCAATGTTTTGCACCAGTAGAGTTCAAAGTGATTTATAAAAAAGCAAGTAACAACTGAGGCTAAGTCAGTTTGCTTAAAGGAAAGAAGTTTACCTTAAAATAGAACAGTAAGATATAAATTAGAATTACACCACTAAATTTTCACTTTTCCAGGTTCCTAGAAGTGTGACTGGGATTTTATGAAAGCTCCAGAAGCCAGCTTTCTGCAGCCAGAAAAGGCACTGCTAACAGAGGAAAACGCTTACAAGTACACTTCTTACAAGCCATTTCTGGAATTTGCTCCTCCATCCTTGAAATTTCTTCTCCCTCTATCCCAGGGGCAGCACCCAGCCTGCTCATTTACCATTGCCCTCTATTCTAAGCAACCCCTGCAGCTGGAAAAAAGTTTTCTTCTATTAGTAAGGCTGAACTCCAAGGAATGTCTCTAGAATCTCAACTCACTTGTTTTCCCCTTTTTCTTTTTTTTAATTCACAGATATAAGTTGCCACCTCTTTCTTGTATATGCACAAAAATAACAGAAAAAAAAGCACAATTATTATTGCTTTTCAACTATATTGTGTAGTTCTCTCAAGTGTTCTGGGTTGAAGTATGCATGAAAGGGTTTACATAAAACAAATTGGCACACAGAGACACAAATCTTCCTGAAGGAGTAATTGTCAAGTAGAAATGAGCACACATATCCAAGGTGCAGAGAAACTCAACTAGACTGCTAAGTATCTTTTTTAAAGTTGAAGTAGGATCCAATAGGTTTTCCTATGGTCTTTGGCTCATTATCCAGTTATCCAAACAGAAGTATAATACCAGCTCATTAGCCAAGTACAGTCAGAAATCACTCAAGGCTAGCTACCCTGCTTCTCAGCTGTCTTTGCATGAATTAAAATCCATGCTGTCATGGAATCAGATGCTATAAAGCAGAAATTATTAAAACTGACAAGTACTAAGGCCTGAAGTTTTTCAGTTACAAATCAAACAGATCAACTTGAGCAATACAATATTTCCTATCCAGTGCCTCAAAGGCTGCCAGAACAACTGGGTGGCCAAGTTGGAACAATACTTTCAGCATCGTCCATGCTGAGGATGCAACAGATCTGCTCTAACCCAGCAGCAAGAGGGCAGAAGTGATACCACAACACTGCCACCAGTATAGCCCTCACCTGCAGGTTATCACAGAATGTTTTGGGTTGGAAGGGACCCCTAGCGGTCATCTAGTCTAGCCCCCCTGCAGTGAGCAGGGACACCGCTAACTAGATCAGGCTGCTCAGAGCCCTGTCCAACCTGGTCTTGAATGTTCCTAGGGATGGGGCCTCCACTACCTCTTTGGGCAACCCATTCCAGTGTTTCACCACTCTCATTGTAAAGAATTTCTTCTTTACATCCAGTCTAAACCTACCCTGCTTCAGTTTAAAACCATTACCCCTTGTCCTGTCACAGCTGGCCCTACTAAAAAGATTTTCCCCATCTTTCTTATAGGTCCCCTTTAGGTATTGAAAGGCCGTAATCAGGTCTCCCCGCAGCCTTCTCTTCTCCAGGCTGAACAAGCCCAACTCCCTCAGCCTGGCCTCATAAGAGAGGGGCTCCAGCCCTCGGATCATTTTAGTAGCCCTCCTCTGGACCCACTCCAACAGGTCCATGTCCTTCTTGTGCTGAGGGCTCCAGAGCTGGATGCAGGGCTCCAGGTGAGGTCTCACCAGAGCAGAGCAGAATCACCTCCCTCGACCTGCTGGCCACGCTTCTTTTGATGCAGCCCAATGCAGGGTTGACCTTCTGGGCTGCCAGAGCACCTTGCTGGCTCATGTCCAGCTTTTCGTCCATCAGTACCCCCAAGTCCCCCTCAGCAGGGTTGCTCTCAATCCTTTCTTCCCCCAGCCCGTATTGATACTGGGGGTTACCCCAGCCCAGGTGTAGGACCTTGCACTTGACCTTGTTGAACCTCATGAGGTTCACACAGGCCCAGCTCTCCAGCCTGTCCAGGTCTTTCTGGATGACATCCCATCCTTCTGGCGTATCAACCGCACCACTCAGCTTGGTGTCATCCGCAAACTTGCTGAGGGTGCACTCGATCTCACTTTCTAAGTCATTGATGAAAACATTAAACAGCATTTGTCCCAGTACAGACCCCTGAGGGACACCACTCATCACCGGTCTCCATCTGGACACTACCCTCTGGATGCGACCATCCAACCAATTCCTTATCCACCTTCATATTGAAAACGTACATGTTGATCACTGCAGAAGGCGCATACCGAAGAGGTAATGAACAGCTGGGAGGGTAATTGAGGATTTTCAAGTAGTGTTTTTCAAAGATTTGATTTCACAGCACTGCTTATAGAGTGCTTCCTACTCTATTTTGGGATACCACTATCACAAGTCTCTCTTTGTGTGTTCTGGGCATGACCTAACCAATAATTTCGAAGTACAATTCAGTTTTTATACATCAAAGACAATTTATTGCATATTTTTGTGATAATCCATTGCAGTGACTTTTCGTAAACAACAGATATTTCACCTCTTCTCCAACAGCAATAAACACCTTCACCCCCAATGGAATGCTTTTAAACTTCAGTGTGTAAGCACACCTGATGTGCTACACTGCAATAATAAAAAAAAAGGGTGTACCTTCAAAGCACTGCACTTCTCTAATAGCTTCAGTCGAAAGAGTACTTAATGTAATGAACTTATGGGAGCTAACTACTGAAAGAGACTTCATGAACATATTTGAGATGGCTAGATGCACATGGTTACACTTTTTATTCAATCACCAAAGATTCACTGCTTCTTTTGCAACATCTTTTCTTGAACATATGGCTCACATAATGGCAGTGATCTATTCTCTCATGCACCAAATTTACTTTTTTGACTTCAACAACCACAAAATCAAAGTAAGTTTAACCCAGAGACAAGGCTCTAATTCAGGGGTAAGAGCAAGTTCTATTGTACTTAAAAGAAAAGGTAGAGTTAATACAGGTCTCCGTGTGTCTGTGGAGATTAATAGAGTTTTGCTTCATATTAATTAACGATCATGCAGAAAATTTTCTTTTGCCATAAGTATGTCAACTATGTCTCTCAATCAAATGTCTTCTGCAAAGGGGAGGCTATGCTAGACTAATTTTAAATTTGTGATTTTTAATCTTAAACCTTGCACCATTGACACTTAGACAAATGGGTTTCTTGTGCACCTTGAGGATTGTCACTCAACAGTGGCTTATTTGGATAACCCTCTTCACTGTACCTTTTTGGCATGACAGTCCACACACATGTCTGCACACCCTTCAGTTCAGTTAGGGTGAAAGCTTTCTATCTAAATTCAGACAAGAAATGGTTTCACCTTTGAAAGTACCCATGAATTCCAAAAGTCATTTTACATATGTGGGTGCTGAAGTCAGCTGTGGATTTATCTTGTGTTTACACATCACTAATTTATACATACTTTACGTGTACTGTCTTATATGAGCAATAGAGAGTATCTGCCTGGAGGAAATTTAAGGCACAAAAGCACACACACTCTTCCTCTGTGGCAACCAGATCCTGACTAGAAGAAAGAAACTGCCATGAATATTTTGCCAGAAAGGGACTGTAATTAGCATCAAGACTGACAGGCCCAGAATTAACTTGCTAAAAAAAATAGAAAAGAAACAGCAGCAATATAAAGAGACTAGCTTCTGCTTTTCTAAGTAAAAAGGGTGGCTCAAAGAGCTAATTGTGCTACGGGTAATCTTTGCAAGAGTAATCAGGGATTTATCAAAGCTTTTAGCTCTAACTTTTAAAGAGAAGATATAGGCAAATGAAAGGAAAAACACTGATGAGCTGTTGAACATGATGATAGGACCAAAATGAAAGAAAAAGAATTAATGGACAGCTATGGCAGCATAGAGAAGCAATCTCTAAAAGTAATCACCTGAGCTTTGGGAGCTCAACACAGTTGTGATCAGATTCCGGTTAAGGGGTGGAGATTGCAGAGCAGCCTTCAGGCAGAAAAAGAAAAAGGGTAAAGAAGAAATCATAGCATGTCATTGTGAAAATGACATTCAGACTTGGGGTAAGGTTAAGGGACAGAGCGTATCCCAGGTCTCCTCTGTTTCAGTCAGTCACAGCCCTCTCCTATTTTATGGCATACCAGGAGGCAACAGGATGTAGGAGACAGCTATGAAAGTGATAGTAAAATAAAGTGCACTCAAATCTTGCTAGCATGTCCTATTCATCTTGTTCTGCTTTTAATATCTGTCAGTGGTTTCCCACCCATTTATCTTCTCTAACCTGCCACAGTCTATGTCATTTAATGAACATGCAAATACTTTAGAAACAAAAAACCTAATAGGAAGACTATTTAGCATCTCCCTCTGTGCCATAAAGGTCTCCCTACTTCATTAATTTGCCACTCTCAGGATTTTGCATACATTAATTAATACATATATGACACTCTCCAGTTCCTACCTGAGCTTCATTACGCCCCTGTAGACCCTCACAGCCCTACCAACAAATTAAAGTGATTCAGCTCAGCCTGAAAGAAACAGTGTCCTGCAGTTTGTTACACATGCTTTTAAAGTGAAGGGTGAGAGATTGTAACAATGAACCAAGGAAGAACGGTCCTTTTGCTTTACTTGGGCTTTTTTCTGGAAATGAGTAAAGGAAAGGAATGTTCAGAATAGATCCATCAGAAACTGGGATAACAGAAGGAGTTAAATAAGGTTAAATTCCAAGATTAGGGATCTTGAACAGCTTTTCCAACAAGAAATCATCTTTCATTTTCAGTATTTAAAGGTAACCTAGTCTTCGCTGTGGGCAAATAAAATCAGTACGGCTAGCAATCAGACAGGACTTGAAATTCATTAACAAAATTCCAACTTTGTTCTTTCAAAGACTACATTGCTTACCACCTGGAGAGAGCATATGAAGGAGGGCTTTCAGCAAAGCATGGCCACCTCTCCCTAGCTGTAAAGAGCACAAAATTTAGTTTGTTCTTACCTGAGATGTCTACCTGCTTCTGTCAGGTCACTCAAAGCAAGACTGTAATTACAGAACTGCTGCTATTAGTAGCATGTTTAAATAAAGCCTGAAATACACTAATACACAGATTTTAAGGATATGGTAATATACTGGTCATATACACAAGAAAAGATGTAGACCTAAGCTAAAGAATGAACTATCTAGAATGGTAAAACTTTGAATGTAGCCAAATAATTATAATTTTTTTTTAAAAAAAATCATTGTTTGGAAGCTGATTTGTAGGGATTTGAGCACAGCTAGGTTTCAGAAAATACTCAAAAATATTACAGAACTGGACTCACAGGAATCAGATAGAACTATATGACAGGGTGATTTAGAGGTCTGCATCTCTCAGTCTCTCCTCTCCACACTTTGGCATCTAAAGGTTCATGCCAAAAAAACAGAGATTGAAGAACATTTGTTTCTATTGTCTTGCAGCTTTTCAGACTGAAAAGGTTCCATATAAACAACTGCACCTTTCAATATTTATAGAAAATAAAATTACTCAAAGTTTTGGTACTCCCTTCTCTGCAGATTGTAATTTTTCATCAGCAGCTCCTTACAGTGCAATTACGTTGGTGGCAGCTCTGATTGGAGAGATCATGAGATGTTTCTGCCTATGGAGTTCCTTTACAGAGTACCAGACACCTACAGGCAGAGGAACGGTGGGCTGTATTCCAAATTTAGCCACCGACTCACTGCATGGCCTCAGATGAGTCTGCTTTTCTGTACCTACCTTTCAGTCTCTATCTTTTCAAATTAGTAAATTATTAATGAAAGGCCCGTCTCTCCCCTCCCCAGTCTAAATCTCCAAAGTCCTTTCTTGATGCGGTCTTCATTACACATTACATAAATACTCATAACAACTCTTTCTCATTCATTGGTTAGCTTTCTACTACATAAACTAGTTTTAATATTGGGTTTTTTCTTAGTCTGTTTAAAGACCAATATAATGACAGTATAAACAGAAGCACTTTCAGAGCAAAAAGATGTGGTGCTATTTTCTGAACACTATCCATTTTCCTTTTCATTAAACTTCTGTGATACAAAACTGCTGCTAACCTACTTTGTGTGATTTACTGGTGAGACAAAAATGCACCCTTTGCCAATCACTTGGAAAGAGATTATATCCATATTTTTTGAAAGAAGTACTAGTATCTAGACAAGTATGCTATGTGCCCAAGTGTCTTTTGATATTAGGAAGCGTTTCTCAGGGGACATTTGCTACAGAAGTTTAACGCTGGCAGAAGGACAAGGCCAGTGATGTTCCCATCAACCTTGCCGAGATGCCAAAACTGAACCTATGGTCAATGCTGTGATAGCCAGCTATGAATGTCCTCAGACCCCTGAGTGAATTTCATGTGTTAACTATCTACAACTCAATTTCTTCTAGTTTAACACAACATGTTTAAAAAGCCATGCTGGAGCTGGTGAAGATGGCTGTTGATAGACATGTAGCAACTTCCATGGGATGGATGGAAAGACAATGAGCCCAAACATCTTTGAAAAGCTCATGGTAGCTTGGATATAAGCCCTAGCCATCAGTTTCTGATCTCAGAATTCTTGTTATGGTCTGTCTTTTAGGACAGCCCAGATCTTACAAATTAAAAACTCCAGTGGGCATCAAGCCTTGCTGCCTTTAGCAATGGATCTGGCAGCACACTGAGATCTAATTGTGGTGTTTGGACCGTGGCATGAATGTCCTTGGAAAAAAATCACTTGAAGAGCTACACTCCAACTCCACTGAAGCTGCTTATATGCACAACCTTTTATACTTTAAGAATGTGCAAGAATGTGGAAAGAAGACAAGGTCTGGTTTGATTCTTGGGACAGCAATGTTGTCTGGATTAAAGCTCTGCGAGTTCCTCTTACCTCAGAACTCGCACAGCCTCTGCAGGTTGGAAAAATCAGAACGATACTCTCATTTGTGGACTTACTGAAGTATTTGAGTAAAATCCTGAGATCTTGTTTCATTTCAAATGTGCTGGCGAATATACCACCAAACTTCATTTTGCAAGTAATCTTTTGTCCATCTCATGGGTTTTAAATTGTTAATCAAATTTCCTGATACAAAGCTACAGCTTATTTTAAGATGACAGAAGATAAGGTTGTTTCAGTCTTTCAACACAAATGAAGATCAAATCTGCATTTGCAACACAAACCCAAAGCCCATCCAGGTATTCTGAGCCACTCCAAATTTCTTATCAATCAACTTCAATAGAAGTTTCAGGATTTAGCTGGTCCTCATCACTTCTTTCAAAACAAACTTGTAGGTGCAAGGCTTTGAGCCACATTAGTCAGATCCTTATTAAAAAGGTAGTAAAAAGCTTAATGTGCATAGTTCTGTGCTACATAAGGCCATAGGAGACAAACCGCAGAAGCTGTTAAAACTGTTTACATCCACCTACAGTAATTCACATCACAAAACTGATTATATGAAATCATTTTGCCTTCCTAAACGATGGATTTAAAAAAGTTACTTAGCTATACAAGAACTACACCTCTCAGATAACAATGAAAGAAAGAACAGAAAATTTTTGAAGTTCTGTATATCCAAAACAGCAAAAGAATGAGAACTGAGATCTGAAATAAACAAGTTCTATGAGACTAAATCCTGGAGAAGTTTTAAAAAATAGTAAATTTCAAATAAACTTTCCAAGGAAAATAGTACAGTCTTTGTTCTGTTAGCAGGATGGACAAAGTTAATTATTTAATGCAGACCTTTTACAGACTGTAAGAAATCAGAGGTAACAAACTATTACTTTAAGTTCAAATTTTCAATAGCCTGAAAATTGGAGGTTCATCTGTTTGTTTTGTACTGGGCTCCCTATCTGTAAGTCCAAAAGACCTGAGAAGGTCTGAATATAAGCATGTCATTAGAAGCAAAATTATCCATTTAGAACATGTAAGAGGGCTACAAACTCTATAAAAGGAACTAAACACAGATGAATATGAAATTAAAATTTTATATAAATGCACGGGATAATTAGTTTTATACTGGCTTAATTAGAACAAATCCTTTCCCCTTGCCAATAATGGTAATCATAAAGACCTTATGCTTTAATAAATACACTTGTTAAGGAAAAATCAGACTTAAAGAATATTGAACTATTATCATAAAATGAGGAAACAGTTATATGGAGAAAATGGTCTTAGGGAGAGCCCTAAACCATCATAATGTCATTCATGGAAGTGGTATCAAGTGAGCTATGATGATTTGCCCAGCAAGTCCAAGAGTATTTCAAGCTAATATGCTTAGCCCAATATAAACAGACATCTTTAATATTCTAACAAGTACATATTTAAAATCAGAAAAGGGAAATGACAAAGTGCTGAAAGCCAATTTCATAATGGAGGTTTAAAAAATACACCTTAATTTCTTGTGAGTGCATGATTTAGGCCCTTGTAAGCCTGGTACACGGACAACTTTGTAGTTTCAAAGCCAGTACGCTTGGTTTATGGGCCTTAAGATTGCCCCATCCAAGTTTTATCACTCTGAAGCAGAATAAATCCCATGTATTTGCTTTCTTACCTAGTATTTTATATTTCAGTGAGATAAAGCCACACGCGATGCTTGATAGTGTGGTCTTCACTATTGACTGTATTAGGCTAACAATATCAGCAAACATTTTGCATACAGACTGTTAAACCAAGATGAATTTTCTTTTGTATGGATGTTTTCTTTACCCAGTTATCATTTGTCATCTGCATCAGAAACACATTACTGTAAACTGCTGTTCTGTTCACAGAGAGAGCAGCAAGGGGCAGCACGTCCCGTTTGCTCAATGCTGAGTACCAACGAGAATGAGAATTTGCAACAGGGCTGCACTGCCTGAAGGGAGGGTGGGGTGGGGTATCAGCTCAGTGCTGTGCAATTCCTTATATTTGCATGGATGCTTCAACAACCACAGTCAACAAGACATTTCTAGAGAGCTTGTAGATAATTAATGAGTTGACTCTCCTCAAACACACATTTGCAGTAAGCCTTTCTGCTCATTTCGTTATTGACTGGCACAGTAACGATATCTATAAAACTTCACTCAACCATCACATAATACAAACATATTCTTGCAGTTGGATGCAGTCAAAAAAGCCAGGCACTCTATCACTGCAGTCTATATATTTTCTGAGGCAATTAGCAACCTCAAGTCGGTATTAATCAGAAAGAAATAGGACTAACAAAGGACCAAATTATCTCTTGCTGGAGTAGAGTTCTCTGATGTATGATGTCCACATAAGGATTGTTTTGTAGGGACTCATCTAACCCTTTATCTTTCTATTGGTAATGAGATAAGTCAGTCAATCCTCAGGGTAAGAATCCTGGTTGCTCTGAAGAACCACCTGGAAAAGCAAGAGAGAAATGGCAAGTCCTTATGCAAAGCACCTTGTTCACCTCATCCCAGCCCAGCAGCTGGAGTTCAGGTTTTTAACATGGAAACCTCTGTTAATGTCCTTTGGTGATTCCTGAATAACAGCCAGCAGAAACAAAGCAAACTAACAAAAATACCTTGAGCAGGAGATAGTAAAAGTAGCAAGATGGTAGTTAAAGCCTTGGAACAATGGAAGGAAAGAGGATGTAAATAGCAGAAGATTAAGTACCCTGCACCTGTGAGCTACAGATACTAACAAATCTAGTCAGAAGACAAACTTGTTTCTGACAATATCTGGTTTTGAGGCACTTGCTGCTTTAATGGTATGGAAGATGAGTTTAAATAATGCAATTCTGTTCCAGGAGCCATGCACTCACATGATGCATACGGAATACGCGCTTTAAAGGGAGCCAAAAAAAGCACTATTTTCTTCAGTTTCACCAGTTAGACTGAATGGAAAAATCCTACAACTTTGACTAAGCAAGTCCTTTCTGGGATCTTACTGTGATTGGAGAAATGAGAAAAGCCATGCAGCAACACAACTAGTCCAGAATTAGCCCCTTGCAAGGTAATTAGCACCTGCCAGGCAAAGGGACCCAGTTGGTGTAAGCAGACTGGGGACTATAAATGTGGTAGAAAAATCAAAATTACTCAGTGAAGAGGTCTAAGGCACACAGGGGAAAGAGCTCTTTAATAACAGCAGAAGGAACAACAACAAAGCAGCAATTGACAGTAGAAATCCAAGAACTTGACAAGAGAGTCGGACAAAGCACAAGTCCCCAAACAGAAAAAATGCTTCAGAGCTGGCTATCAAAATCATTAGTGAAAATCACAGAATCACTAACTTCTTCCACCAGCTTTTGCAAAGCTGCAAGGCAAAAAGCTTCTGCTATAGTATGTTGTAAAGCACCAGATAGAGCAATAGCTAGCTAAACTATAGAAAGTGAGAATGGGGTTGAGGGCACTTATTTTAGAGGAAACCAGTAAAGCAGAGATACTGCTCTATAATGAATGTGATATTTTGGGTGAAAAGCAACAAACTGTTCATACAAGTGATTATCAGTTGGAGAACAGAAGTGTCCTGTCTGTGTGATGGTGGTGGATGCTGGTGCATGTGCCAGGATGGTGCCAGATGCTTCAGGCAATAGAACACAAAGAGGTAGAGCATGGAGAGTGAGCTCTCACTAAAACATGGGACCTAAAAATATACAGGGGGAGAAGTTTAGCAAATATATTGGCTGCTATGTGCATGAAAAGGGTGAGTTGATTAGAAAAGCAGAGGAATAAAACATTCCATACAGACAGTAGACCAAGCAGAGATCAGAGCTGTGTGGTCCATGAACCATATAACTCTTAACTCTCCTGCTGTGGTGCATTACCTGGTCTACAAGTAAAGATAAAGTAAAGAGCAACACTACAGGCTTGGGGAAGAGTGGCTGGAAAGATGCTCAGTGGAAAACCACCTGGGGGTATTGGTCTACAGCCACCTGAATATGAGCCAGCAGTGTGACCAGGTTGCTGAGAAGCCCAACAGCATCCTGGCTTGTATCAGGAATAGTGTGGTAGGCAGGAGCAGGGCAGTGATCATGCCCCTGTCCTGGGCACTGATGAGGCCGCACCTCAAATACAGTGTTCAGTGTTGAGCCTCTCACTACAAGAAGGACATTGAGGGGCTGGAGCATGTCCAGGGGAGGGCAACAAAGCTGGTGAGGGGTATGGAGCACAAGGCTGATGGGGAGCAGCTGAGGGAACTGGGGTTGTTTAGCTGGGAGACAAGAAGACTGAGGGGAGACCTTACTGTTCTCTACAACTGCCTGAAAGGAGGGTGTAGCCAGAGGGGGGTGGGGAGTGTGTCGGTCTCTTCTCCTAAGTAACAAGTGACGAGAAGAAATGGCCTCAGGTTGTACTAGGGGAGGTTTAGATTGGATATTAGGAAACATTTCTTCACTGAAAGGGTGGTCAAGAACAGGCTGCCCAGGGAAGTAGTTGAGTCCTCATCCCTGGAGGTATTTAAAAGACAGGTAGATGTGGTGCTTAGGGACATGGGCTAGCGGTGGACTTGGCAGTGCTAGGTTAACAATTGGATTTGATGATCTTGAAGGTCATTCCAAACACAACAATTCTATGAGTCTATAAAAGGGACTGTAGCTTCTTAAAGGATTGTGCCCTAAGCCAGATGAAGGATATCTGACATCTCCTAGAGGGAATTCTTGCTGGGAAACTGATCAGTGACAGCTTGCCCACTGCATTTAACAAGTGACTGCTAATCAGCATAAGAGCTACCCAAAACTTTAGGAAAGTCCACAGAAAGGACTTTAGGAACACAGAAGGAACTTTAGGAAAGTGCCACAGAACTGACAGGACAAGGACACATCCAACATGGGAAATGTTTCCTCTTGCTCTAGAAAACATAGCTAACTGTACCTCTGAAACAAGGCTTCCTCCAGATTTCCCATCTATAGTTTAAACTGATGCTTTAAATATTTTATTATTTATCCAGAACATTAAGACTCATTATGGTCCTAACAGTACACTCTCACAAAGAAAACTGCACAGAGTAATGGTGTGTAGTGTATTACTGATGTAATCAGGCTGAAGATCTAAGGCTAAATCTACCCATGTACATCATTCCTAGCCCTCATGTTCTCCTATTTACGTGCAGGATTTGCCTAATTCTCCGCCAACCTGAGGTATAAATATGTTTGAAAGTATGAGTAGGAGTATAAATAGATGGCAGAATTTGCAAGTCTTTAGGTATTTGGTATGTGTTGCCTCCTGCAAAAGCATCCGTATCAGCACAGGAATTGCTTATAACTACTATCCCCTGTGGGAAATGCATCATCCTTTCCAAGAACACAGTGAGCTACCAGGACAGTGCATGACCCAGAATACCTTATCTAGCTGCAATCTAGCAGGAGCTTGGGATACATAAATATCTTTACCAAAACAGATGCATCACTACTGCAAATCCCTGCTTTTTGGGGGGTTAAAGATTTACAGACTTGGTTTAATCAGAAAATTGTAATGAGAACCTTAATGATGCCAGGTGGTGAGGTATTTTCATTAGTATCAAGTCTAAATTAATTTTTATGTAATAATTTACTTTATCCTTGCTCCACAATTGGCTCAGAGATAAGTTATGGAGAGAAGTTACACTTAGCATGTTAAGTCTTCAGTGCAGTGGGTACATCAGGAGCTCATGCATCCAGAGCCAAAGCCCACTTAATTCCTTTTTGCTGGGAAAATTACTAGACAAAGTATATGTCTATTTGCTTGTGTGCATTACCAGGTTAATACTGCTGAATTATAAAGTGAAAGAGACCCCAAAAACCTGTTATGTCCAAAAAGATAAAAATATGTAGAAAAAATAGAATAAAATTTCTTCCCGATAGCTTTGGCAATAGATGTTTGGAAACTTAAATGTGTATGTCAGTCAAAGAAGACTATGGGGTGGGTGTGGAAAAGGTTGAAAAAAAATCAAATACTGCTGCAATAAATCTATGATATGTATTTAGCATCCTTGTTCATCTTGTAAGTACTGAAGGCCTAATCTAACTTCCCTTGCAAACTGATGAAATTGAAATAATTCCAACATAAGGAACTCCTCTGAAATTTTTCCTTTGGATCCTTTTAGCCATCCAAATTCTAAATCTAGAGATGGTTTCCTGGTTGCAAGTCTAATCATTCACTTATCTAGATTAATGTATTTTAAACCAGAAAAAATATGATGATTTTTCTTTAGCCTGACTTCTTGTTAACCTGAGATTATAATTAGAGCATATCTTCTAGAAAAGACACACAGACATGATGTATGGTCTTCAAATAGTGATGATATTACTACTACTTATAATTAACAATCAGAAAGGATTAGGAATATATCTCTTCACTTCAGAAAGTGGTATTTTATTTACAGTTTGATTATTTCTGTCTTAGACTTTCTACCACGTCTTGTTCTGAGCTTTGCTTTTTACTTTAGACATCCTAGCCTCAGTGTAATAACAAGTTGTAGGACCTTCAACCAGGGATTAAATAGTGATCCTGAGCTGACTTTTTTTTTTTTAAGCCTGTGGCCATGTAAGTCTATCCCTTTACAACACTGAGGTATGTGTCAATATGCAGTGTGCCAAATGTGTGCTATCCCTGGTAGGAAAGCTTTTTCTGCCAGCTTTCTGCATAGGTACGTAACAGCAGCTAAGCTACTGCTTAACCTGCTCTGGAATATGAAAGCTGCACCATTACAGTGATTGGTATGCCATCGGTCATTAACATTCATTAGTAAAGATAAATGTAGGTTATTTAGCGAACTTGCCATGTAATTGATCCATAATATTTCTCGGGTTTTTCCAGACCTATCCCTTGGTGGATTTAAAATTAAGTATATAATTTATAATGCATAATTTGTGACAAATTAACACAGAGGAAATACATACACAAACTGTTGGTAAAAATTCATGGAAGTACCATTCAGGAAGACAAAATTTAAAGCTCCTGCCAAAACTCATCTGATGCTATTTGCTGATCAAGAGGCAGAATCCTCGCAAGCAGAGGATGGCTGCAGTCACGGAGTTCTGAGGGTGCAGGCAATTCTGCTCTCCAGGGGTCTTCAGTTTTGCAAAACCTTCCTTCTCCATAGACATAGGAATAATCTATTTTAATAGCATCATTAAGGCTTTCGCTGAATATTAGAACTTACATAAGCAAGCTACAAAATTTGCTGCCATGTCAATATTAATTTTGTTTTTATGAAGCAACATTCTCTTTAAAATACAGTATTCTGATGGACATGTGCAAAGTACTACTGATGTTAACCAGGAGGGTTAACCAGAGAAATGGAACCTTGCGGAAGACTGGACTCCTGACACCGACCAGTATGATCTCCAGAAGCCATTTATTATACCTTTGCATACAGCTTTTATATTCTTCCAAGTCCCGTGTACACACGATCACGTATACTTTTCTAATTTGTACATACTACCGTCTATCCAACAAGCGTATAAGCCTCCAGCTCACTCATTGGTTATTTCATCGTCATCATCTTATCCTACTTGCGGTTACTGTTTCTCTACTCTAGCAACTAAGTTCCGTATACTGGCTAAGCATTTCCCCTTTAATAGCATTCCAACCTTATCAGAACTTGATGTCCTCGTTCTACTAGGAATGTATCCACAATTCCCCCTTCTTTGTTTTATGCTATCCAAACTCCATGTATAGCCTTCTTTATCATATCAGTTACACAGCGCAGTATTATAGGAATTAAAGCCAATATAAACAAAACAGCTAAAATTAATACTAAAGCATGCATTAATAAATCACGCAGCCATTTCAGTAATCCCCATCCCAAATTATCCCAAAACATGTCCCACGGATTCTTGTCGACCTGTAGCTTTCTCATATTCTCTTGTAGTTGTTGTAACTTACTATGTATGGACTTAGAGTGATCAGACAGGTTAAAGCAACACATCCCTTCAAAATCTTCACATCCATGACCCTGTGCTAACAGCAAAAAGTCTATGGCAGTTCTGTCCTGTAGAGCTGCATGCCTTACACTATCTATGTTGGCCATAAGTTGGGTCAGAATTTCAGAAGTGATATTCAACCATTTTGCTGTCCAGCAGGCCAATTTCTGAACAGTTTGGGCGTTTTGGGCGGCCATCACTCTGGGGGCCAGAAAAGACACGATTACTCTGGTTGGCGTGTCCCAGATTGTTACCTGATCCTTGCAGTCTGGTCCCAATTGTTGTAGGAATTGTTTAGTTCTAGGTCTTCTTGTGATATTCCAGATGGACATGTTTAGCAAGCTAGCATGAGTAGGGGCAAGTGATAGCTTACCAAAATAACATGGGCCTCCTATTGCATTTTTTTGAATACTTGCTCATGCTCAGTCTCCACATATCAAAAAATATCCTGGGGGCAGGGCTTTCACGGAATCATTGTTCCACATGGGGAATACTTGATTGAAAGCTTCAGATCCGACAGATCCGAGGCAGTAGTCGCCGGTTGAGGATATGTATGTATACCCTGGAGTCAGGCTAGTTACATTTGTCCATCAATACCAATTTCCCCTTTCATAT
>NW_009259237.1:3998086-4023685 GCF_000687185.1 Egretta garzetta | reverse complement strand
CGGAGAAGAATTTTATTTGTTTTTTTACTTGGTGTGATAGTACATAAATATTCTGCCACTTAGACTCACAAGAACTTCTTTTCTCATATTTTAAAGCATCGCCACAATTTAGGTACTCTTGATCAATATACTGGAATATGTGTCAGTTTTGAGAGTTGTTCCACAGCTATCAGTTTTATCAAGACTAATGAGATACAAGTCTTATGGTAAGTAGGTTAAATAATTTCAAGTTTGGAATAAAGCCTGTTTTTAACAATTGACTCCGCAGGCATTTTAAATGTAACCTAGATCAGAAAAAGAGCAGAGTAAAAGCCTTTTGCAGTTCAAAAGATCTTTTGACTTCTAAGCCTTCTAATTCTCTTCCAGAATTAAATTAACTATTCAGTAGAATACACCTAGTGCTCTCAAAGAGAGAGAGCATAAAAACCACAGCTACATGACCCTGCCCCTTGGCAGAAAGCAAGTTTCTCTGAACAACATTATTCTCTCTCACTGTGGTTTATCAAGATAATTCTTTAAAGTAGTGTTAAGTGATTTATTATTGACTCTAAACTTTCACAGCAAAATCATCCTTTAATATGTCCTCTATTGTTTCGCATGCAGTATCAGCTTTGTAATAAATAACTCCCATCTACCATAGTTATAAAAAATTAGTCATGATACTGTATTTTGAAATTCCACAAGGAATCCAGTCCTTATGCAAGCAATTTTATCACCTACAACTTGTTATTGCATATCTCCCAAACCACTTCATTCTAACCTTCAAATACTTCAGTTTTACAGTTTTCGCCAGGCTCTGACCTTCACAGTGGCTCAATGCACAGTAAATGAAGTCAGTGGCATTTGTCTGAATTTATACACACATACATATATAGACACAAAATTGATCACTATTTTTTGATATACACTTTAAAAAAAAAAAGTCACGTTAACAGATCCTTCTGAAAGATTCAGTACAATGAACTTTCTGTATTCAGAAGTGTGAAGGGAGAAAGCTTCTTCTTAATCTGAGAACTTCCAGCTACAGCTGAAGGAAGGCAGAGGGTGCTTGCAGCTTTCTGTCTATTTTTAGTTCCCCAACTTAGAAAAGGCAGTTTCAGTGGGGCTTTCTTGGTCTGATCAATTTTACCTTCTTCCATGGCTAAACAGATTAAGGAGTAAGTCTTCTGCATTCCCACAGAGTAAGTTGCGCTCTTACTATGCTGTAGGAAAAAGAGAAGCATTATAAGAATCAGTCATCCAAAATGGGTCAAAATTTTGAAGATAACAAAAGATTACTGTGCAAATAGTTTTCCTAGGCAAGCTTTCCACAGCAAGCTTTCTGGGCTAATGACATACTAACTGAATACAAGGCCCTTCAGAGTGCTGCAATTCTGTTATTTTGCCCACGCAGACTCAAGGAAATACTATGCAAAGCGTAAGGGGGCTTCTGAATCTTTTCCATAGCTTGTGTTATATTTAGCATTTACTGTCTTCTAGCATAACTATACAGTATATACACTAACCTCTCTACAAAGTTTAAGTATGTAGTTCTTGCACAGATCTCCGAAGGGGAGTCTTTTTGCTGTCTTTTGACAAGTTCCATCTTGATTGCAATATGACAAGAAGAGCTACTGTAGGACATTCTTTTGGGATACCTGAAAGGCACAGCCTTCTCTGTCTTATCTTAGCTGTGCCCTGAAGCAATTTGATTATATTCTTGTCTTTTGTTTCCAGTAGCAGTTTGTAATGGCAGGTGTGCAATTCCTTATCTTCAATGATGAAAATTAACTTCTTAACAAAAAAATTACTTAACAGCAATAAGTGCACCTTGCTCGCTTCTAAGGCAACAATGCTTCAGTACCTAAGCTTGCCAGGGAATGTTAGAAACACTGAAGCAGTGGATTTAGCTGAACTACAGCTTCTCTCACACTACAAGTAAGTTATTTAGAGCTTAATATGTTGTAATCTTGTGATAATTTTCCCTTAGTCTAAAGCTTCTACAGCAGCTCAGTAACTGACTAGACAGTTAAAGTCCACCAAAATAAAAAATACATACAGTGATCTGTGATCTAATACAAAACTCACGGATCATTTATGTTAACGGTGCATAGAAAATAAGCATGTAGTCTTCCATGTTCTATTTAATTCCATTATTGTTTCATTGTGCCTTTTTCAATGCTGAACAGGGTAGTATTTTCACCCTCTGGGACAAGTTAGGGGAAAATAAAATACACCCTGGAATTTATAAATGCAATTAATCCAAGTAGTTCCACTACAAAAAACCCCACCACCCAACCATTATTATGCACACAGACGGTACTTTAGCTTGCTAAGTCACGAGGATTTAAACAGACTGTTTAAAACTGAACACATGCCTGAATGCTTTATATATTCACTGGTGGAGCAGGGTATCTGACTACATGAAAGTAAACATTAATCAGGGACTGAAGCCAGGAAACTGACAAAACTCTCACATATCCAATCTGCAAAACGTATTTGCCTCATTACATACCATACACGCTGCTGTATCCTGGCAACTGATAACCTCAATCTCAATGGGCTGCTCTCCCACACTTTTAAATTTTTCCAGCACCTCATTCACTCCGAGCCACTTACAATCCACACCGCCAACTGAAACAATGTAGTCACCTTCTTTTAGGCCCATTGACTGTCAAAAAATTTTGCGCAGGTTATTATCTGGAATTATGAAGATGCATAAAATGCTTCTGTCATCATACAGTATCTGCCCTAAAGGCATTTCCTTCTTAGATGCTAGAAAACCGTTGTCTAGCCAGACATGTGGAACAAAAGTGCATATGTAACATAGAAACGTGCAACTTTTTCAAGCACACAAATTACCTATTTGGGTTACTATTGATAAATGTGATTCTGGCATACTCAGATGTTGGCTCTTTTTACATCCTTTTCACTTTTCTCCCTAAGTAAATGAAACATGGTTTTTGCTACCCCGTTGTCCCCCATGAGATATTTTCTCCCATTTTGACTTCCATTTCTTCAGTATTTTTACTTGTACTTCTGTGGTTGCTTCTGCCTTTCCTATACCTAAACTGCTCATTACTGCGTGTTGCTTTATCCCTTTGTTTTTCCCCCAAAAGAACAACATAGTAGAAACCAATAATACGTTCTTTCCCCTCTTTTTCCTTGGGCACATGCTACCTTGCCTTCCTGAGCCTCATCTTTATTGTTGTTGCTAAGTTCTAAAGCCTTTATCCCTTCCAACTTCCTGAATTAGTTCAGGAATAACATTTGCTTTTATTATTTTGGACTTTTTATCTATTAAGTGTGGACAGAGGAAGAAATCAACTCTAGTTTAATGTGATGTCAGGGATACAGATACTCTTAACATCTAAGCTGTATACAGCACTGAAAATGTGTTCAGATTATATGAACTGACTATACTGATGTATAGTAGAATTCAATAAATACTCCATACACGAGTATGAATAAGCCAGAGTTACACTTAAAGTATTGTAATGCTAGAGTTTGGAGATAAATTGTTAATATTGGACCGATGTACTTACTGCTGCAGAACAAACTGGATCAAGACAATAAATCTGTACCGGTGAACCTCCTTTAAGACTGAATCCTAGCTCTCCTGCTTCATGGTGGATGTGAATGGTACGTGGAGCCGTCCATCTCTGCTTGGCTGAGAACACTGTCAGTGGGCCCTGGAGGTGACATAGCAGCAGGCAGGTTACGGTTTACTGTCATTCCTAAGTAAGCGTTTCTATTTTTCTAAGTTATAATGCTTTAAGTTCATCTTATGTAGGTTTTACTCAGGTTAACTTCCAGCAACTTCCATTGAAATGGAACAGTGAGACTTATCCTAGAAGTTTAAGGTGTCCCTTGAAGTGCTCAGTCCTACTTCATGACTCTTCAGGTGATACTTCAAACAGAGCGGGATGAGAGCAACTGCCGAGTTGTTCTGAGATCTCTGTTAACCTGTGCAGAATGTTTTGGCTGCAGTAGGCTCTAAGGTCCTATATTACTCCGTTTTGGAGGAGATAAATTAACTCATGAAACATTGCATATTCTGATCCTAACTGCAACTCCCAGTCCCCTCTGCCCACCGATACACACAGAGCCACCGGAAAGACT
This sequence comes from Egretta garzetta, assembly GCF_000687185.1. NCBI lineage: Eukaryota > Metazoa > Chordata > Aves > Pelecaniformes > Ardeidae > Egretta > Egretta garzetta. Next base: position 4,019,584 of record NW_009259237.1, on the reverse strand, counting down.
GGCTTTGTAGCATGCAACATCACACATTCTGCATGCTCATCTCCAAGCACTACATGTTTCTCCCCACCTTTAAGGTGTACGCAATTATCCATTGAAACTTCATGGGACTTTTATAAAGGTGTTCAAGAATTAATGCTCTGCAAAGCCATATACAAATGGTACTTCTTTTCTTTGCTAGTCTCAAGTTGACTTATACCTCTGAAGCTAGGAGTGATATCTCCAATAACTTCTGAAAAAAAAAGCCAGTTACTACAGGATCATTTTTTCAGACTATAATACTTATGTCCCTTCCCTCACGTTAGGGTGAATTTATACTTGCTGGCAAAATGACAGAGGTTGGTCAGCATTAGCATGTTACATACCAGCCTGTGAAAGAAGTCTTTAACTTTCACCTTGGAAAACTGAGGCATGATTGTTTCTATTTTGTGCTCCGTTTTAGCTAAAACAAAAAGAAAAACAAATTCATTTTCTCTCATGTATCAGTTAAAAGGCATACAAATTATCTTTCTTGCACTCCAAGCTAGATAGAAATTTCTCCTAAATTCTTACCAGGCTGTGGAAAACCTCATTTTTGTGGAAACATGCAAGACAAGTATCTGAACTGGCTTAAAAAAAAAATCTTCAGAGCTCATAGTATCAATACAGAAAACTGAAAACAATCTATCTGAACAAAACTATGCTATTCTTCTCTTTAGTTTATTTTTCTTTGAAAAATATTTGAAACCAGCGCTCATTCTTTCCCACTACTCCCAAAGAGGAAAGAGCTGGATGAGCTGGACTAAGGTAGGAAGAACCAATAGCAGTCAAAGTGAGGTAACAACCTAGACCAATGTAAGAGTTGTGCTACAAGAAACAGTTACTAGTTTTCCACCCTATGATTTTAGCTTTTGAAGTTTCCCCATTTTTTCTAGCTTACAAGATAGTCACCAAAAAAAAGCTGAATTCTAAACAATAGCCATCATTACCTACCCCAGAAAATTATGTGGCTAGAGACCAAAACACTGTAAAGCAGCTGTAACAAAATTAATTTATCTGTGATTGAGGAAACATGTAAGGAATCTGAACTCAAGGGTACAGTATATAACCTGTACATTATTTATATTATGTATGGATAAATATTATATATGTATAAATATAGATAAAATGAAGGCATATCCCCATGAAAACATATACATGTACGGTTAGATACCCTTTATTTCTAGCTGTGTGTACTTACGAAGGATATCTGGAGCCTGGATTAGACTGAGAAAGTCATCTTCTGTCTCTTGCTGAGCATATTTGAGAAGTGAGCGCTTATGTGCAGCTGTCAGAACCTCCTGAAGAACATCAATGTTTCTAAGCTTTTTGCACAGTCCGCAGACTCTTAGGGCTTCTTCATGGTGAACAATGGCTTTGCGTAAATGTGCTTTCCCTGCAAAAAGTTAGAAACTGTTGGTTGTCCCCCACAGACAATAAATACAAGGTAATTTTCAAATTGTATCTAGTAGCTGTGTGAAAATGGCAGTTACCTAATTGTCTTCTCTGAACTTTGTCCTTTAAAACGGTGAGCACCATCAGTCCTTCAGGCATGTAGTCATACAACTGGGAGAATGCTTTCTCCTGCTGATCTTCATCATCACCAGACTGCACTATAATAATTGGTATAGAACATTAACCATTACACATCTCTTGGTGCCCTGTTCCTTTAGGAATACGTTGTTGTATAATTATTACTACCTTTTCTCCAAATGCAGTCAAGTATTTTTACACACATATACTGATGGGAATTTCAAGTTTTTAGGACTTTTATCATCTGCAGTATGCACATAATACTTATATGGCAGAACATATAAACAAAGAATTGAACAATGTAGTAGCATATAACAGATACAGTATTTCTTTTGTTTCTGCAAAAGTTCAATAAATGAACTTTCACATTCTACTATAACGGACAAAAAGCATGGCCTCATATCTGAACGTGAAAATGGCCACAGATTACCATATATTGAAATCCCAAATTTTCTGGCTGTCAGTCTTATTCATAGACCCAAATTGTAACTGTTTATGTGTTTATTATTGTCATTTATATGAACATACAGAAAACGTACAACTCTTACATTCATGGTCACACAGAATGGTGGCAATGAAGTAATGTGCCAGAGCTTTGTAATGGTCTGACTTTATTTGTGCCAGTTTAGACCAGGAATAGGGGATATTCTCTTTCACTGGTTCCTGATTCATTGCAGTGTTAACCAGCATGTAAACCTCTCCCACCTAAAATAAAGCACAGAATCAAAGTATGAGAATTTAACATCAGTTATTAGGAACTCAAGTAAGAGATCTTATATTCAGCCTTAAGATAACTTCACGTGCATCACATCAAAAGGGGGGGGGGGAAATGGTTAGGAAGGGTTGGAAATAAGTTTTGAGAAAATTTGAAATTCCATCTCTGATTTTTCCCTTACAAGAAAAGTAAATCAGTTTTCTACAAGACAGGCTTCAGGATTTAATAACACCACTGTATAATAAACGGGTTTTAATTTACAAATACATTTCATTGGGTTAATTCAGTTGAGAAAAAAGGTGAAGGATGTTACTCATACAGTAGATTTGTGCTTCACTTCTGAAACCATAGAGTCATATCTAGCCTTAAGTGGTGGAGGTCTAGTTAAAACTGGGCTACTATCCTTCAGGCAGAGGAAATAAAATAGTTTTTCAGGCAGTGAATGCTGCCTTAATGGATCCAACAACTCCACCTGGCACAATCAAAAAACCTTTCCCCTGCAGCTGATCAATCCTACAAATAAGTCAGGGTGGCTTTACAGGGTTGGTAGGAAAGGTTTTGCCCACTTATCTGGTATGGAACCAATTATATAACTGCTACTCTGAAACTGCTCAGAAAGCATATTCGTATCTTGTTGGCATACACAATTTTTGATATGAACAACCTCAGTCAAGTATTAATGCTACCTTCTGAGGCACATACTGCCTCTCCATTTTTCAGGCAAGTCCCAAGACAGCTCTGCAGCTACCAATCTGACTCTGCTCTGGAGGGTCCTTCCCCCAGTTACAATTTAGTTATTCTTTTGGACTTAAGCGTTTTAGGTTTGCATAACCTCCAGCTGCTGAGAAATAACAGACAGGTTGTGTTCAATACTTAACAGAGAACTACACAAACAACCCTGTCCTTTTGTGTGTTGGTCTGTGGACAAGATTTATACCATTTGAAAGAGCAGTATGATAAATAGCTTGTAAAAACCTTCGGCCAGTTCACTGTCCAAGTGTTCCAGCATGTTTCTTCATGAATTAAAAACAAATCATACCAGTTCTAAGATAATGTTATTTAAATTGCAGGTATTCATGTTTTAATCTTCATAAAGGTTGTGATTCTCATTGCAGCTCATGAGCTGTCCCTTGTTACTTTTGGTTTTCAGTAATGGTTGTTAACATTTAGGTTTAATAAATTCTGCAAATATTACTAGAGGCTGTAGCTAGGAACACAGCACCATAAACAGTTATTTTAAAGACTAAATTTAAAGTCTCCGTATTTTACCTTGGCAACTTCCTGTGTCATTTTCACTAGCGTGAAAAACTCATTGCGTATTCCAGGAAGACCGATCTGCTCAAAAACACACTCTTGAGCTTGTGCAAGCATCATTTTCACTAGTACGTTCAGCATAGCTGGGCTCATATCGTAACTTGGTGTGTGAGTAAAGGTCTCCTTTAAGTAGCTTAGGACTCCTGAAAGTACAGAATGGTTTTGTCAGCATTACAAAGAGAGAAACAAGTGAACTTAATTCTAGCACGTGCCATAATAATTAAGATCGAAAGCATGCTTTATAGTATTGCACTGTAACAATCTGAGGGGCTTCTTAGTACACATGAAATTAAACTAACATACAGATTTTGCTTTGCATTCCTATCAAACATCTCCAGGCACAGTTCTCAAAATTACAACTCAGAGGAACAACAGAAGGTGCAAGTTTTAAGGGCAATACCTTCAGATCTGCTTGTAAGAGTTCTTGTGGCTGACCACAAAGCTGTGCCAAACAATGTGACTTGTACATGGGAGTCTTAGGCTAGTGCTTATACATAGGACAAACAAGAAAAAGAAATTACGCAACTATAAGGAGGTGACAGTAGAACCCTTGGATGGAAGGAAAAAACCACAAACATACAAACTTAATTAATTATGAACCTCCTTTTCAGATGCTGCTAAGTGCATTATGAAAGCTCAGTTCCATCCCTGTAGGTAAACTAGAATAGTATATTTAATAGGATAAAATTAGGTTCTGCTCTAGACATTTGGTTTCACCAACATATTAATCATTTCTATCAGTTATCAAATTAAAAACAAATACTAACTGTAGTACAAATATTAAGTAACAGTTTCACAGATGAAAACATAACCTTCAGCATGCACGTCATCCAACTGGTTTAGTGAGTTCTACTAGCCTGCTAATTGCTGATAATACTACAAAAGCGTAACGATAAGACCTCTCTGCTTTTTAAGTGTCACAGCTTCTGTAATCTTACTTCTTGCCGCTACATTCAGTTCTGGCCATGGTGTACTGCATTGTCCTACTACTAGTTTCTGAGATTTTTCACGTTACACTTGTTTCTTTTAACTTATTAATATGCCCTTACACAGATTTGAATTGTGGCCATTTTTGCACCAAAAAAAAAAAAAACCAAAAACCAACCAGTCCCAAACTTGCCAGGCACACCCTAAGTACTAATGGAATGCCCAACTGAAAGGAACTGAAATTATGGGGAGGAGGGAATTTCTTTTTTCATTCTCTACGTATTTTTGCTTATGCGGTAAGCATATACACACCAAGAGCTTTGTTGCACAGAGTTTATCCTCAACATTGTCCACTCGGCACAGAGAAACTGTTAATACATGTTCTGTATCATGTCTCTACCAACATAACGAGCAGTGTTACGGAGCCATGCACAGGTACAATGAAATGCCTCCTGAGCACATTGCTTTGGGGCCCTGCAAAGGTACTGTGGTAGCAAATGATGCATTTAGATTTGTGAATTAATTCTATTCTGCAAATACTTTGAAGTGAAAAGCAGTGAGTTTTTATTTGCAAAATGGAAGGAACAGCAGCAAAATGGAGAAATTTCTCAAGTATCGAAATTTTTTTAGATGAAACAAAAGGTTGAAAACCAAATTTATTCAATAAGTGCATGAAAAAATACTATCAAATTTTTTTTATAGCTGTTTATTCAAAAGAGGGGGTTTATGACAATCCAACTCTGTGGTCCACAGTTTGTAGCTGATAAAGTTGCCCATACAATGGAAACCAATAGCCACAGATTGTTAGTGCAGAGATGAATCTTACAGTACATATTAATTACATAGGTCTTGTCTTTAAGCATTATGTGTAGCACAGATGACATTTACAAAAAAAATGAGAAAATTATTTGGAAAAAAAAAAAAAACCCACCACCAAAAGCTTCTATAACATGTTAGTTCAAGGGATGATTCCCTTTATTAGAATTGGTATTCTTCTTCGCTTGAGACAGAGATTGATTATTTTGAACCTGTTTGCCTTTGGAATCTATGGAAAATATGCAGTCAACTTCCAATGAATTGCAAATTTCACCAGAGAAAACAGTAAGATTAATTTTGAAAAGACCTTGTGGAAAACCAGGTTAAGCCCTTTATCAAGCCCTTAAATTGTTTCTTGTACAGATTTTACACCAATGTAGTATCACTGAGGTAAAAGCAGCTGTGTTGGTGAAACAAAGAACAAACAATGAAGCAGCTAATGTTAGGGCTATTACTCGGACATTTGAACTATAGTTCGTTAATCATTAACCACAGTATTCACTGTCTTTATCTGAGTGTTCAGACTACAGTTCCAGGTTTTGAATTAAAGCTTCAACTCATCTCTTTGCTAGACTGCTTGGATTTCCCTATTCCTCCTTTTTAGTGTAATGAAGTCAGTGGAAAATGCAGAAATCTGCAGCATGAGATTAGGAACATTTGCATAAACACCTTCCCGATATTTTTAAATTTGTACCTGCAGCTCTCTGAAAAGCATCAACAGCACTTTCAAGTCCAGCTTGGGTCTGACGATTGCATCTTGTTCCAACCTGGGTGTAGAGGGCTCCAATGTTAAACAAAATACTAGCTTTTTCAAGCAACAGATTTTGCTGACACACTGGGACACCCGTAAAGGAATCATACCTTAGGAAACAAATATTAAAGTGCTAAGATTAGCAGAGTACATTGGAATCAAAGTATCTGTTGTTTCAAAGAACAGTGGAATTCTTAATAATTGTTCTGCTATAGTGAAAACGAAGGTGAACAGAAATACCATTATGTACTGTGAGGACAGTCTAAGTGCTGCAAGCCAGAAAAAGGCTTTATTTGAGGCTGTTTTCAGGAGGTTTTACAGCAGTGCCTCCATAAGCATGTTGTATTTAACACAAAAGTGCCTAGAAAACACCACAGAGCCTGAGAGTATGCTGGGGAAGTATCCGTATGTGCTGGTATGTTCTTGTGCTTAGATGCTGCCATAGATCATAGATCTGACAATTGGCATGGTCAGATCCTCTATAGCTTGTATTTTAAAGTTTCTTCTTTCAATTATGACTAGAAATTTAACAGTTCCTCTTGGCTGCATAGTAGTCACATATTTTCATCATAAAAATGAAAATTCTGAATTCAGAGTCAAACTTTGCTTATAGATGTAGTAAACACCCCACTATGATAAATTAAGTCACTCCTCCTCTCTTCTGGCCCAAGTGATCTTCTTAACAAACTGAAGGACGGGAATTAAGGTCTGACCAGGAAACATCTGCAATTGTCAAAAATGACAAAATCTCCCTTTTCCCTTGTGCTAACCTGTAGCCCAAGTCATAATCTACACAACAGCTTCACTCTAAGCATGAAAAGGGTGTACTGTGTTCAGGTTTACTCTTAACACTAAAAAAAGATTTACAACACACATTGCGGGGGGGGAAGAAACACAGTTACATGCTTCAATTTAAACAGAAGACAGTTAATGATTAATAGTGTTCTAAAAAAAAAAAAAAAAGACAAAAGACAAACACAAACGACACACTTACCACGTAAATAAAACTCCCATGTGCCTGGTGGGTGGGAAAAATCTGTTTTCTACATAACCAAGTTGAAGGAAATAACTTATCAACATCTCAATGCCAGCTTCATCTCGGCTAGGAGTGCGGCAAGCCTTAAAATACAATAGATTAAAATAAAGTGTATTCTGTTGAGTTAGAGAACAAAAACTGAAACACCAAGGATAAAGTTCTGCTTCCTTTGGTCTTCTGCATATCATAGAAATGTGTGGAATCTGAGAACAGTAAGCTTAAGGCCATATGGATGCATTCCAAATAAAAGTTTTTCAGCTGCTAACCTTTAAGGAAGCAAAGAGGATCTGTTTGGCAAGTCTCAAGAGTTAATTAAATAAAGATTGTAGGTATTTTATGAAAGCTACAAAGAAAGTTTATGCTTCTAGTATAATACAGGAAACAACAGTTAGAAATAACCATCATTCTACTACAGTCTTCGCCAGATGCATTCACTTCAACATTCTTCCTGCTAAATTTAAAATACTTTTAAGTAAGAAAAGTAGGTAAGACAAATCTTAGATTTACAAAATTTACAAAATTGTGTCAATAGCTCAATCACTTTGCATAACCTCATCCTTTTCTTCACTTCTTCTTTACTCAGATTGTAAAGCTCTTGGACAATGGAGATTCATGTTCCATATCTCAGAAACAAAGTCAGTAAGAATATGGTAAGTTCTAAGTAATAGTGGCATATTCTGATTCTAGACAAATTTTATTTACAACTGTAGATTAAAAGAACTCATGGCACGCCATACTTGAACTTACTTGTCTCAGATCCATGAGATCTGCTATTTCATCTTCATACTCAGAGCTGTCTTCACTATAGTGTTCCAGAATAAAATCCTAAAAAAAAAAAAAGTAAAAAATTGGAGTATCTAAAATTAACCTAAACCATTCATTATTTTTTTCTGCAGTCGCAAACAGTACAAAATTGGTTTAGTTGTGATTTGCATGTTGTCTACTCCTTTCCAGTAAATAGTATAGTAACATATAGCTGTGAGACTACAAAAAGACAATGGAACTAATGATTTGATTAGATATCCAAGAAATCTCAGTCTGGTGTAAAGGAACCAAACACACATCAACTCCACTGGGTTTTAAAAAAACAACACTTAGTGGTTTTGAAAGGGACAAATCAACCCTGTTAGCTAAAATAACAAGGGAATCAAGTGACCATAAAAACTTGTTAACAGAAAGAGACTGCCAAATTCTTGTCAGCTATATTAGTGCAATTCCACTTAAATTAACAAAGCTGCAATGGCATAAAGTGGTACTATAATCTGACCATGGGGATTAATCTACGGAAGTAAAAGCAGAGACAAATGCTATATAACCACGCTATATAACATGGTTTACCTTGAGATAAAACATACATTGCACAATACACACTAGTCAAAAAATACAGCAGGAGGCTCAAATAGCCAGCAAAGTATATTAGCCAACAAACAAGCAGTGTTAATGCTGCAACACTGCTTCCCAATTGAGCTAGCTTGGTTAGCGCAAGTTGGAGCATCACTTCATTACGCCAAGTAAAACCTTCGTTACTCCTTCCTTTCATGCTCAGAGTAGTAATAAATACTCTTATTGGAACCAAAAACTGTAGAAGAATTTTTTTGTACTCTTTGTTTTAACTCTACTGTCTCTAACGCGGGATTTCTTATAACATCTTCTGACTCCTTTTCCTAGTTAGATATTAGCAATGACCCAAATAATTGGTGGTTAATTGTTGAACACGTTGTGATCTCAGTTTTAAGGCAAATGAAACAAAAAATAATTTGTACGTAAATTACTTCTGCTTCTTTAAAGAAATCTGAAGTGGAAGTTATTTCTGTTAACTATTCATTCTGAAATGCGTCTCTGAAATTTACCTTGAGGGGGAGTGTAAAGTCTACTTCTTTGGTTTCCTTCAGGCCAAGAGGGACCAAGGGAATGCTGAAAGTCTTTCTATGGAAAAAACCAAAAAAGATTCAGAAATGTTTGTTTTTCTGTTGATAATTACTTTTGTTTCATTCGATGACAGAAAGTTAGTATGCCGATGGGTGTTCAGGTAAAAGGTACGTATTTATAACAGTTCATTCCTGCCCAAGAAAGTCTGCTTAATGGCCTATGACTCCTCAAGAAGAGAGTGAGCAAAATTACTTGCCTGTGCTTTTTTTTTCATCTGAGCCTGTTTTTCCTTCAAGGAAAGAGAAGGAGACTCGAAGGCTGGCTTACTGCAATTTAGCTCAACCTTCATATACCTACACAAGTTATATGAGCAGAAGACAGCTTTGCACAGCTGCTAAATCTGCCACGGTAAGAGCTATGATAATCATCAACAGTTATTATCAGTATTTTACATGCTACCAATGGTTTCATATGTAGAAGTGATGTGTGTCTTTAACAGTCAAAGGTCTAAGACTAGGAAGTCTGAGAACTGCTTAGTTTGTAGAAAATGCTAGGTGCTAAGCTCTAAACAAGTAGACCTCTAAAATATCAAAGGGCAATAAGGATGAGAACTGTGATTTTAAAAAAAAAAATCTTATCCTCAAGAGAACACACATCTGTATCACAGACTTAAACCCAGTTCATATTAGTAAACAACACTAGCTGATAAGACTATTAAGAATTAAAGAGCACCATTTATCCCTCAAAAACTACATAAAATGCTCTTCCACTAAGCACATTACCCAATTATAAAAAAAGAAAGATCCAAATTGCTTCCAGATACACAGTTTGTTGAGTAGGTTTAACAGATCAGTATTGGGCAGTGATAAGGTTTATCTGATATTTTCCTTTTTCCTGAAAACAACTCTTAGACCATTCCATTACCAACTACAAAATCCCATGGGTGTGATCCACTTATGGTCTTATCAGCAAAATCAATTTCTTACTGGTGAAAATTCCATCTCAGGAAGGTGGGAGTAGGAGTGCAGCTTCCCCAGCAGAGGAAGAGTCCTTAAACTGGTTGGCACAATCCAGAAAGCGGCTCTGCTAGCTTGAAAAGGACTTCCATGATACAGAGCCAAAACACCACTGCAGGTAACACAAGTGATCCGATTTCTGATGAGGCTTTTTGAAGAAACTACAACTCTTTTATGACAGGTTATGTCAAGCTTTTTTCCCAAAAAGGAAGTGAGACACATACAAAAGAAATCCTAGCTTACTGATTTAATGAATTCTAGTACCACCCACAGTCCCTGTAGACACGGGCATTTGTCATTCAAAGGAACTGAATTTCTATTTTTTAAGGTTTCTAAGGTGTCACACCCATACAGTCAACATCATAGGGGCATTGAACAGTTAGGGAGGTGATCCTAGATTTCCAGAACTGAGCAGAAATAGTGTCATGCTTCTCAATCCAGCTGAGATGTGTGCAAGTACTGGGAAGGTCAACCCTTCAGATTGGTGCAACACAATACAATGTAACTTAGTAATGTGGGTGTGACCTCATGTTGATGACCATATGCACAATAGATTCAGAGAGCAACAATTAATAGCTATTTGTTATTAAAGGCTGGAGAGCAGTTACAGACAGAGTGAATTATTTTAGCTGATGGGACATAAAAAAAACATTTAGAGCTTAGAATGAACAGCACCAGAAAGGTAAAACACCACTCAAAACAGACTGGGGAAATAGGATCAGGACAGAATAAAAAGCATACCACTGTCCAGCTTCAAGGCTTCTACCTGCCTTAGGGCCTGACCTACTGCTCATGCTTCACTGCAAATCCAAATATCTCGAATATTCTTTAGCTAGAAGAAGGTATAGTACTCCTGGAGTCTTGCTCTCATTCCCACAGCCATAACTTTCATACTGCTCTCCATGCTCACATGCATCTATGAAGACTAGTAAAAACTTGAACTAAAAATATTTTTGCATCAAATAGTTGTCAAGTTTGACACAGGGGGTGGAGGGCAGAAACTCGAGCACAAGTTGTTTTTTGAGAAAAATGAAACATAGATATTTTGCACCAGGTCAGCATTCAGTTGAAAGATAGCCCCTGGAAATATGCTTAGTCCCTCTACATTAAGAACTCCTTGTAGTCCACCTGGAAGTTAACACCTAACTGAGAATAATGCCAAGAGGGACCCAAAACTATACCCCCCCATACAAAGCGCTTCAATTTATGTCTTGAGCTGATTACGTTAATCGAATAGTAGATGTTTAGTTTTAGAAGCAACATGACATCCAACTGATACAGAAATCATTCAGTATTCAGGCAATGAATAATCTTTAACTTTGAAGTTTTCTCTTTGAGGAATCCATTGCAAATTCAAGTTCAGTGTGCTCTCTGAAGCTGGAAAAATATCTTGGAACAATTCCAACTTCATGTACTAAAAATTTCTCTGGTTTAGCTAGCTAATTTATGGATTTCATCACAGAAGTGCACACCTTAAAGATTTCTTCAAGTCTGCTCTGAGCTGCAAATGAGTGTTGGACTTCTGTTCTCAAATGCAGCACATACAACAGTCCTCTGTTTAGCTGGAGAACAGATATTATATCGCTAGGTTTGCTCGCTCCTGAAAGTACTGAATCAATTAGCCATTCTAGTCCTGGAAATTCTGCTAGGTGCTGTGTGTCTCCCCATAAAGCCCCAGGAGCTTTCAATTCTCACAATACTCTCCTCCACGAAGGAACTCCGTATCTAAGGATCACTGGTACACACCTTTCCCAAGTGAAAGACAAATATGCAGACTAACCCTTAGTAAACAAATCCACCATCAAATATGTTCTCTTCCTATGAAGCTTTCTGTTCTTTCACGTAATTATTGTCCAGCATTCACATTCACCTAGAAACAATTTTGTTTCCAGTGGTAAACAGAAGATCTGTTAATAAGTGAGTAACTTAGCTTTATACTTACTCTGTATTCTGATAAACTTCTACTGAGATATTAAGTCCTTCCAATTCCTCCTTTAAGATTTGCAGGTCTGAGTTTACAAAACTCAGTTCCAGTAGTACCTGCTCTCGTACTTTGTTGTTAGTGGTTGCTCTGCAGAGAGAGAGAGATAATTTTTTTTGTTGCTAAGGAAAAGGTTCTGTACCTAAGCTTGGTTAACCCCCTTGCTAGCGTTCTCAGCATTTTTAAGATTTTTTTTTTTTTTTTTTTTTTTTTTTTTTTTTTTTGTCTCCTTAAGAGATGATACAAGACCTCATGTTTCAGGTTTTATTAGGTTTTTCTGTCAAGAGAGAGCCTGGGATAGTTTCCAGATAACAGCACACAGACACGTAGAAGGTTTGCTATGTGCTAAATTTTTTTGTGATAAAGGGTTAGGCTTATTTTCAGATACATTCATCAACAAAACTAAAGCATCTTAAACAGAATCACTATCACATTTTAGGATTATGTGATCTTCTCCCAGAAGACGATATGAGGGTGAAGGGTGAGGGAAGCCAGAGATATTTTTTTCAAAAGAGACTTCCCCACTTTATAAATTGAATAATGATCTGTTGAGACTTCTGATCTTAAGAATAAAAGAAAACAACCTTCCCATAAAACTGTTACTACAGAACGTTTTACAACCAAATATACAGGTAGAAAGATATTTCTTTTTAATACAATACAATTTTCTCTATTATTTTATTTTGGCAGGTGCAAATAGGATTTTTTTGTTTGCTTGTTTCCTTTGCCATTTATATATTTACACGACAACATCTTGAACTGCTAGCGCAATGGACGTTAGTATTTAGCTGCCACAGAGCATTTTTGTGTGATTTCTTATTTGTCTGTTTCAGGATATTATATCACTATTTCTAACCCAATTCTCCATACAGTATTACTGTTTTCAAGAGACTTAAACTGTTACCTACAAGCACAAGTATGAGTTTAAGATAAAAGGCCTTGATCCATATCCAGGCTTAAGACACTATACCCCTATATTAAAGAGTCCAAATCATTAGACAATAACAAACTTACTTTAAGTTTGCAGCTTTTACCTTTATTTTAAGATAAGATTCACCCTCAAAAATGTTTACAAACAAACCCTCATACATCTAGGCTCCCTTTGGAGCAATCCTCCAGTTTTATAGAGCAGCCTGGTGAAGAACTAGAAGGCTAAAATTCTAAGCTTCATATTATAAATGTGTTATCTGTGAGTTCTCTGTGCTGTACTTTATTGAATATCTGAGATTACTTAGATTAAGAAAGGTTAACATCTGCTGCCTGCATAAACCAAACTGGACACAAATATAGGGTGGAGTGGATCTTCCTTGATAAAGGTGGCACAACCACCAGTTATGTGTGACTTTTGATGCTAGCAGCAATTTAATTACAATGTTTTTAAGGCTCCATTTTTGGCCTAGTTTACCATCCTCCACAGGAGGGATTCTAATATCCTCTCAGAACTTCCAAAAGAAGAGATATTGAAAAGGAGAGGGTGACTTTCAGAAGTTCTAAAAACAAGTGTCTTTGCAACAAATGGATCAATGGAACAAATGCAACAAATAAATGGATCATTTGTTTCAAGCCTAGCATTTACTTTCAGCCAAAAGTAAAGAAACCAGCATTTCCAGTTTTTTCTCAAGTCCTATCGCAGGAGGCTCCTTGTGGACAGCAGTTGGCTTGCTTCTTTTAGAACCTGATGAAATGCAAATAGAATCTGAAAACATAATGCTCATTTATTTAGGTTTTTCCTTAGGAGACTGTAAATAGATCTACTCATGTGAACTATCAGGTTACTTTTAAAATTGCTTCCTTCAAAGAGCTAGCAAGTTTTCATAGTTTAACAGGTGTAAATTCGTTTTAGAGTTTTAATAACTTAGAAACAAGTCTGATCCTCTACTCTTCAAATAGGCTCCGTTCCCACTCTTGTCAATAGCAACTTCAGTATTTCAGCAGTTAACATTGGTATCAGGAGCCAAACTTTAGGACATCTTTAAGTCAAATGTTAGAGTAACTGGTGTTAACATGAGGTATTACTCATCTCTTAGCCTTTTCTGAAACTCTCCTGAGTTGGCATGCAGAAACATCTACTGAATGATCAGTGTTCAGTTTCAAAATTAGACATGAAAATTTTGCTATGCATACAAAGATAGCAAAAGACCCTAAGTCTTACTCCTTAAGTCAATTACCAGAAAACAAAGCAAAGCATAGTCAGTCACAGAGGCTAAAACTACATAAGCTTTGGCCCTATCACCTCTCTTGCCAAGAGTAGAGATAAAGGCAGGCAAAGGGCAACCTATTAATAAATAGGAAGTTTAAGAAAAGTTAATTTATCCAAGCATTTTCACTTCTCTAAGGGAAGTATATTGACTATTCTGTTCTCAGAGACCCTTTGTTCTTCCAGTTGCAGAGGAACAGACACTATAGGAGACTACTGCAGATGAGCACTGGGGAAATTTTCAGTTCTTCTGTATAACAGAGAGATAGATTGTTGGAAAGCTACAGGACTGTTTGCTAAGCAGTTAATCACAGGATGTAATAGCCTTAAGACAGGGTCAACATGAGGCTACTCCTATGGGGACAGCCACTGTGTCTTAAAGATTTGGTGGACAAAATATAAAGGGCAAAGTCTCTTCCAGTTACCTCAAAACATAGAATTTGGTGGCAACCATAACCCAGCTCAGATTAGATGTGCTAATCCTGCTACTCCTATATCACTACTACATGGAGTAAATAAATGGTCCTTTCCACTGCAGAGCACCAATCTAACAGATCTTGGAGAAAGCAACAGCATAGTGACAATACCTTTATTTGATTTTAAGGTGTAAAAAGGACTCATTACAATATTCAGCAGTATTTGCTTGCCATTATCACTAGCAATAAAGCTGATCAAACAGAGTGACATAAGATAGTCTAATATTCAGCTCATTCGCTACAACATAGCAGCTTTGAAAGTGCACTTTATAGCAGGTAATAACTCTACAGAGCTACAGCATTAAAAAAAAAAAACTCCAGGGAGATTCATAAAGCATCCAGCAGTAATTTATGCAGCATGTTAGAGGAGCAGTTAGACAGACTGGGAAAAAGCCATAGCTAAGAGACTTTTAAAAAAATGTAAAGAAAAATAATTTTGTTGCTCAGGCAAGAGAACTAAGAAGTCATGACACATACCTTAAAAGATTTTCAGCACCAGCTCTCATTCTTACTGCTCTTAAGATCTGTTGGTTTAGGACAGCTCTTTGATTTTGCAGTTTGCTTCGACCAGTCTCAGCAAGAGGATTGCATCCCTAGAATTAAGGAAATGAGTTTTTTTGTTGCTGTTGGAAGAGAGACTGAAAAAGGAGCAACATCGAATTTGAATGAACTTAATAATGGCATGGGTTTTGTATGAATACAAATTAACTACATTGACATCAGTTATGAATGACTGACGGTGTTTCTTTTCTCAAACTTGGTCATTAAAAACAAAAGAGACACCACAACCAAAGCATTTGACATTAAAATCCAGGCAGAAAATACTTGTTTTAAAAGTTTATGTATAGGTGTGTGAGCCAGTCTGTTCTCCCCTAGAAAACTTTTGAAGCTATTTTTCAATTACAACCAAAGATAAGATGGGATATGCAATAATAGAGCCTGACAGGGTAAGATGATGGTTGTACCTTCAGAAACTCAAATTAAGCCCTTAAAAGCAAAGCACAAAATCCAGGATTCACAAGAATGCTCCTGTGTACATGCATACCTTATAGAAGCACAAGACTCAAACTACTGCAACCTGTTTGAGCAGGACTAAGCCATTGTATTCTGGAGAGCACTGATAAGCTAAAACTGTTATAGATTAATAGGACTGCATGTTTGTCTTTTTATTTTATTTTTTTTTTTAGGAAACACAATCTTAACATCTTTTTAAAATAGAAGTTTCACTTCTACTTTTTTTATTCTTTTCCCCACCCCCTCTTCTTCTAAAGTATCAAATGTCTTTGAATATTAATACTCATTTATAGCCAACCAGCACACCCCTGCTTAACTACTGATTCTGAAGCAAATAAGACTACTCTGTTTTAAGCCTTATCCTTAAATGAAGCATGTCTTTTTGACTGGCCTTGCTGGGTATCATTAAAGCTTACCAGGGTTCTACTGGACTGTGCATTACACAAAAAGGAGGCTCAGATCTGTCTGATACAAGTCTTCCCTTAAGGACTCCAGCCATTAAATTATGCACTATTTTGGACCTCTTCCTATTAGTTTTCACTAGAAAAAATTGGGTTTGATATAACATCATTTAAAAGTGTCTCAACAAGCTCTAATTACAAGTGGTCAGGCAATGGCGTACCAGCACAACAAAAGCACGTATTTAAATAGAACATGAAGTTCTAATCATCAATTTGAAGTTCAGTTCGTATTTGGGTTGCCAAGTGAAGGCAAATTGACTTGACAAAAGAGAAATGAGCTGATCAATCCAGATTACACTAGTTCAGCTGAGAAAGCACATAGCCTAATAGGGTTAATTTAAATTCCCTAGTTTGAAAATTTTGTAATAAATAGGTGACATAAATAAGTGACAGGTACAACATGGGCTTGTAGCCAGAAGTTCCTTTCTGCTCTTAACCTGTTTCTTTTTCTAGGCTGCCACCGTTTTTCCTACTTTGCTTTTTCTTCACTTCGTGTTGTATAATCTTTCTGTACTACTGGTATTCAAAGTCTTCTCTCCTTGCATTTATCCATGCCACTTTTCATTTGAACCTGGCCAATTATCTCCTCTTGTTTTTTGAATATATAATTTTCGTCTTGGGCCTTTCATCTCTATATCCCTGTATAGGTCTGTGATGCTTTCTTCCAACTTCTTCCTCAACCACTTAGTCCAAGCATCCTTCCTGAATGTATCCTTGCTTTGCCCTTGCCTTCATTTTCTCTGTAAAGCTGCAGCTTCCTTCCAGAACTCCCTGTCCTTCCTGTGTGCCAAACAAGTTTCATGACATCATTCAAACACTTCTTTACAGCTATACTTCTGGGAAATTTTTCAGGACTTTCAACCACCTGATTCCCAAGCCCATAAAGCTCAGTATAAGTGGTGTGTTTATTTCAGTGGACCTTTGATCAACCTCTAGCCCTGAAATCAAACAAGCTCCCATTGAACAATGAGTGCAAAACTGCAATGATCTTAAACTCCGTGCAAAGAGAAAAAATGGCAGAAATGTTTTGCTGCATTTTAGGACAAGCCACTAATCTCTGTATGAAGCTTTAATGCAAAAACAGCCCTGGGGCCTAAGAAGACAAGGCACTGGCAAACTGAAGCATCCATATCACCTCCAGCGTGCCTGGAAGTACTGCACTTTTGTCTCCTTGACAAAAGGCTTCCTGTGGATAGAGGAGTCTCCTTTCGGGACAGACTCACCTGTTGCAAGCTCATACCTCCCATTTACTTCTCAAGGCCTATAAGGAACTCATATTTTACTTTTTGGAAAACATTGCTTTTTACATCTGCACAGGGGATGGCGCCACTCAGCTAGTTTGTGTTCATTTGTAGCCTTAAACTCCTTATCGTAATCAGGCTGCCAGAAAACTGATGGCTAGAAGTCTGCATAGAGGACAATGCAAATAACCACTATCTGCAGAAAAACACAGGAAATGCACAATCTGGGCAAGACTCCCTTTTGTGTAAAGCACAAATTCTGTGTACTAAAAAGTTATTTAGTAGACGGGTCCAAAAAAGTGCTTCATTTTGTCCCTCCACGCAGAAGATCCTTTTCCCAGACAGCATTTGTACTTGGTTCACATTTGGACAATCCCAAGAACGTTAATGTTCAGTTCATTACAATATCTGGCAGCCAAACTTCCCAGCGGTTTCCACACCTACTGTTTCATTTCTTGTCAACAGGATGCTAGATGCTTCATTTAATTACTGTTTATTTCTTTGCTGAGCCAAGACAACTTGGAGAATAAACTGGATCTTATGCTGGCTTATAAACTATCAGTAAAATTATTAAACAGCAACAAAAGAACAGTTATTACTAAGGAAGTTGCAAAAGTGACCAAAAATGGTGTATGATTTAAGCTTTCATTGCATGCAGTTTTTGGGGAAAAAAAAGAATACACAAGTAAATTGAGTAAGTCTGCTGTGAAGACAATTCAAATAGTAAACTAAGCTTTAGAGCTTTTTTTACCCTCAAAGCACAGCTTCATGAAGAAGTGTTTAAAGAGCTTAAATATTATTATCCTTAGCTCCTGAACCAATAAAAGCTTTTGAAAACCTAAAGTTTACTTAGTTAGTTTATTTCTTCCCACTTGGTTGAATAGCATTGTTGAACTGCAGAATCAGGAAGCTAATACGTTTTTAATATATCGTTATCAGAGGCAAGATCTGGACATGAGTTACAGATTCTTGCCACGTGTTATTTATGTACCTAATCAGGTAACATCTTGAAAGAAACAGACACTGATATTATACAAATAAACATGCTCCTCCTGATGAAGGCTAGCCTGTGCAGGGCTGGCATGTTTGACAGCAATCCTCTCACTAATCAATAGGGCAGGCTGACAGATTCCAATGGGATTGCTGCTGATCTCATTAGAACTAGTGCCTGAGCTTAGGTAGCAGGATATCCCACTGGGGTTTATTTTATTTTTAAGCTTATAAACATTATCACACACACACACTTCATTGGCAAACAGTTGTGCAGTTGTATTATGAACGCCTATGGGATCTCAGTGTGACACTGTCTCTGTCAGACCAGGCACCGCCAGCTCAACAGCAGGAGCTCAAGCAGAGCTAGAGAGAAATATTCTTTAGGATCAGAAATCCAATTGTGATGGACACAAAAGTCATGACTGTTTGCCAAGCAATGAGTAATCACAGTAAGCATCTGAAATTAACATAAATATGATTTATGAAGTAGTGGTTTGAACTTTTAAGATGAGCCACACACTGTCTGAAGGTGACACAGAGTTGAGACTGGGTGTGCCTTCTTACTTAAAATAAAACATTCCTTTCCAGCCAGTGCAACCTGTGCTGCTTGTGAAGCCCAGTAGTGTATGCAAATGGCCATATCCTCCAGATATTTAAATATGTATGTGATTTAACTTAAGCACATAACTTCTTTGGCTGCAATAGCAATTGTAGTAAACAGCATGATCCACACCAACTATTTCTAGAACCGATGCTAAGTCTTGCTGAATTATTATGTTTATTTCCTTACTTTCTTCTGCTACTATAATTAAAGTTTCTCTTCGCATGTTTCTACTAGTTCAGTTCTGAAATTCTAGCTATATACTGCAAGTCTTTCAATAGTAGAAGTCTTATCTGAATTAAAAATAAAGGGGGGGAAAGAGAAGGAACAAGTATTTTACAGTTCTAAGTGCCTGGCCCCAAAGATTAATATAAAATTTTAGAACTCAATATTGTCTTAAATTCCAAATACCTATTTTTCTATACAACATTCCATCTTGTCACACTGCTCACTAAGCAAAATGAAAATTTATATTTCATCAGAGATACCTGTCTCTTGACTAACCAAGTTTCAGATGATTCTTAGTTTCACACGAAGGCCTATTTTCAGTTTTAGGTGTTATGAATTTATATATAATGAGTGGATAAGGATACGGCATGACGGGGGTATGAATCATCACAACATTGTTTCTGTCCCACCAGACAAGTGGTAAGAGAACAAATAGGCAAATAAATATTCCTGTGTCAATGCTAATATTGATGGTTGCCTGGCTACTAATGACTGAAAACAACCACATGAACTAGACCCCAGTGGAAGCACAGGTGTAGCAGGTTGGTAAACTGATACATTAACCACAGCTGGGGGGGAAGCCTCGCAGAAGAAACTCCAAAAGCTAAAGAGGGGAAGGAGAGAGAGTTAATTAGGGAAGTGCTGATTCATGAGCTGGTTACCATACCTATCATCATTTTCAGCCTGGTGCTTCATTTATGAAACTGCTTGTTTTCTGTTTTTAGCCTCTTCCCCTGACAGGGACGACTAATATATACTGTCTTTCTTTCTGAATCATCAGCTTGGTCTACGTGGTAAGTACCTAGCCTCACAGATGGAACCAAAGCTTTAAGAATGGGGAAAAAAAAGTAAGCATCTTCATTAAACTAATGAGAATCTAAAGATATATTAAGCTAGCTGTCTGACCGCTCTGCCTCTATCTAGCACAATGGACTGCTATCCAAAACAATCAAATTGAAGACAGGATGCTTAGTGCTGTACCAACAGATGCTTGGAAAGCTACAGAAAGGGTAACCTTGGAAAAGGAACTATGGCTTTTTACTTATCATTTATTGCAACTTTCTGACCAACGAGGGAATTTGAAAAGTTACAGTCTGCAGAAGGCCTTACAAACCAGTAAACCAAGATGGGAAAGATATAGTAGAAAGAACTTGCTAGACGTCTCTTCCTTGCTCTGTTCTTACCCACCCAAAAAAAAAACCTACCAGAAAAAACAGGGTAGACATAGCCCTACTAATAGATCACCACACAAGCACTGGATCCTGTGACTGGATGAATACTGCTTTATAAATATTGTGAGTTCTGTATATTGATGCGCTTTGGGGATCTGAAACTTACTGGTTTATTGGGGTGGCGCGCTATAATGAAAAAGAAAAAAAAAAGAGAACAGCTTGAAAAAGAGTGTTGTTTCTCCCACAAGAATTCAAAAGTAACTAAAAAAACAGGAAGAGGTCCAAGAGGCCAAGCAATCCATAGAGCCATGGCAGGCTTAAAGAATAACTTCCTAGAGGTGGGAGAGGCATCTTGCGTAAGCAAAGCAGCACATGAGGACAGACCTGCTTTAATTACTATCCGTCTGTTGAAAAATCCTGCCTGTTGAAATGCCTTGCTCTACTTTTAAAACAAATTGTTCTTTGCTCTTATCATTAGTTTTGTCATTATTTTCTGCTGACCACAGACTCTTTCAAAGGGAAGAAAGACCCGGGGCAGAATTTGGATGGACGTGTAGGACATGCATGGTTGATTCACAGGTTGCTGCCAGCAATAGTTAAAGAATGTGGAACTCCACACAGAGGAGGTCGAGGCAGGAGGCTGACGGTCCAAGAGCACTTGCACCACCCAGGAGTACAGGTACAGTTTGCCCTGGCAACGTACTGTGGAATATACTGAACTAAGCTATCCGCACGGGATGGTCAAGATAAACAAAACAGTAGCAGAACCAGTTTCCTGGTGCACTATCTTCTCAGAAAGTAAAAAGTTCTAGAGAGAAGCTCTATCTTCCTTTTGATAGAAAGTAAGGTGCTTCTTCCACCTTCCCCTACCCTTGTCAGGACACCAGCAAGGATTTTGGGTTGTTGTTGTTAAAACTAAAATCCTTCTCACAAGTCCAGTTGCAGCCAATAAAATGGTTAAAGATGGTTGTTTTGGAGAGGAGATATAAGGGGAAGGGAATAGGGGCAACACTGGCAGAGTTGCATATACCCTGTGTGGCTGCACATGTAATTTCCTTAAAACTAGATACTGGTGGGAAGCACCCAAGCCAGCTCAAAGCTTCTTATACATTCAAGGAAAATTTAATTTTGCTTATGTAAAT